>NC_041390.1:410062473-410110392 GCF_002162155.2 Triticum dicoccoides | reverse complement strand
ATATGTTGACACTTGATTTTGGCAAGATACAAATTGCAATGAAGATGGTATCGAGTGAATGGGTTTTCAGCATGAAAAGATTCACGTCGCCGAGTGGAACCACTTTAATTTTTCGGTTATATTCATTCGACTTTATCTTACAGACCGAAACTATACTCCGAGTGGCAGAATTCAATGTTCCGAGTGGTTTTTGGCCAATCACGTCTTCAAGATGACCTCGGATGAAGGATCACTCTCAAGGAATTGTCTTCATCTCGTCGAGGCAATCGATTTTGATATATAAATCATCTCAATCCGAGTTCATATGCAAAAGTTAGAGGCAATACACTGCAGACCGAAGCTCAACGGAAATATGGCGCGAGGTGCCAGACACTTGTCTGATAGGTTGCGCAAGTAATTCGGACATCAAGACGGCCTTGAATCGAAAAACCTTCAACACGAAAAAGTTTTGTCTCGTCGAGCCGATCGTTTTTCATATAAAATTTGTCTCAATCCGAGGTCGTATGCAACCTGGGTAGGCAAATCAAGATCAGGCTGTGTTTTCAGTCGGGAAATCCGAGTGAAAAGTTTACCATCCGAGTGAAAACCTACCGATCGAGTAAAAGGTCGAGTGAAAAACTTATCGATCGAGTAAAAGATTGGCTTTCGAGTGAAAATATAATAATCCGAGTGAAATTATCATCCGAGTGAAGTTATTCCGAGTGAAAAGATTACCATCGGGATGAAAACTTGACGTTCGAGTAAGATATCGCCTTCCGAGCGAAATATAGTCATCCGAGTGAAAGATTGTTTTCCGAGTGAAATTATAGTCATCCGAGTGAAAGATTGTCTTCCGAGTGAAAGACTCTAACATCCGAGTGAAAAGGTCCAGTCGGACGAAAAACTCTAATATCCGAGTGGATGAGCTCGGATCCGAGTGAAACTGAAGATGTGCCCAAAAGGTATCCAGATGACCTCGGATGGAAAAGTGATCAACACGGAAGTTGTGCGCATCATCAAAATGGTGAACTTTTGTTTTGGAGTCATTATCATATGAGATAGTATACGGCCTGTAAGTTCACTACGAGACTCGAACAATCCAGTCCGTTACATGACCGAGTCTGACTGGATATGAAAGATGGCTTCGTAGAATATTCAAGATTGTCTTATTTGGAAAAGTGTTCAACATAAGGATTGTTCGTCTCGTCGAGGTGCACAAGTTTTGTATTTGGGCCGTCTTAATCGGAGGTCATATGCAAGCTCGGCGGCCCGCGCAAGGAGGAAGACAGAAGTTGGGCCAGATTCAGACTGAATCCGAGTTGGAATAGAACTAGGACTCTAGGACGTGAATTGATGTAATTTTTTATAAGGAAAGCCTAGATGAATCCTTTGCTTGTACGGGAAGTCCAGCCGCCTCTTATATATGTTGGGGGTGATGGCCGATTGAACAACACACAATCGAACAAATAAATATACTACTTTTTCATCTACGTTTTATCTCTCCACCGTTTTTCTATCTCGTTCTTCGCTGTTCTTCGTGTTTGAGAGCTGCGAATCCCGAGGCTCTAGTTGCGAGCGAATCGACCTAGGGCAGCTCATAGCCGCCGCACTCCCTGACGGGGTCCCTCCCGGGGGTGTGGGATTTTCGGGTCTGCAAAAGCGCCTGTCGACTGTCTTGAGTATAGCGCTGTCGGTCGGGTCTCCTTCGATGTGAGCTGCGGTGCATCACCCCCGGCGTCGAGGGTACAGGTGACATGTTCGTGTGTCAACAGGTATGGAAAGGGAACTTCAAGAAGAACAGCAAACAAGTTGTCACTCCCATGAAGAAGCCCAAAGCTAGACCCAAGCCTGAAACTGAGTGCTTCTACTTCAAAGGAAATGATCACTAAAAGCGGAACTGCCCGAAATACTTGGCGAATAAGAAGGATGGCAAAGTGAACAAAGGTATATTTGATATACATGTTATTGATGTGTACTTTACTAGTGTTCATAGTAGCCTCTGGGTATTTGATACTGGTTCAGTTGCTAAGATTAGTAACTTGAAACAGGAGTTACAAAATGAAAAGAGAGTAGTTGAGGGCGAGGTAACGATGTGTGTTGGAAGTGATTCCAAGGTTGATAAGATCACCATCACATACTCCCTCTACCTTTGGGATTAGTATTGAACCTAAGTAAATGTTATTTGGTGTTTGCGTTGAGCATGAGTATGATTGGATCATGTTTATTGCAATGCGGTTATTCATTTAAAGTCAGAGAATAATTGTAGTTCTGTTTACATGAATAAAACCTTCTATGGTCATACACCCAATGTAAATGGTTTATTGAATCTCGATCGTAGTAATACACATATTCATAATATTGATGCCAAAAGATGCAAAGCTGATAATGATAGTGCAGCATACTTGTGGCACTAACATTTTGGTCATATTGGTGTAAAGCGCATGAAGAAACTCCATGCAGATGGATTTTTGGAATCACTTGATTATGAATCATTTGATACTTGCGAACCATGCCTCATAGGCAAGATGACTAAAACTCCGTTCTCCGGAACAATGGAGCGAGCTCATGACCTATTGGATATAATACATATTGATGTATGCGGTCTAATGAGTGTTGACGCACGCGACGGGTATCGTTATTTTCTGATCTTCACAGATGATTTGAGTAGATATGGGTATATCTACTTAATGAAACACAAGTCTAAAACACTTGAAAAGTTCAAAGAATTTCAGAATGAAGTGGAGAATCATCGTAACAAGAAAATAAAGTTTCTACGATTTGATCGCGGAGGCAAATATTTGAGTTGTGAGTTTGGCCTTCATTTAAAACAATGTGGAATAGTTTCACAACTCACGCCACCTGAAGCACCACAACATAATTAATGTGTGTCTGAACATCGTAACCGTACTTTATTTGTAACATCCCAAATTTTCAATTTGGAATGTTATACATAGGTCATCATATGCATATCATATTTTATTTGCATCTCGTTTGCGATCCTAGAAATCCTAAGCAACTCAAGGACCCACAGAGAGAGTTGGGGATTTCACTATTGTCATATTTGAATTTTTTCAAATTTGAAAAGAGGATCACTTTTGTTTTAATATTTTTCTCTCCGAAATATTTCCAATATAAAAATAAAAAAGAGGAGATAAAAGGACTTCTCCAAAATAAAAGAAATATTGGAGGAAAAATGTTAAAATTAAATAAATATTTTATTTGGATTTTATTGCTATTTTATTTGAATTAGAAAAATATGCATTTTTCTAAATTGCATTTTTATGCCAGAAAAATGTTCACTTTATTCTAAATATTTTATTTAGACGGTGAATTTTTTTTTTGGAATTTTTTATATTTATTTAGGATTTTCTTCGGCAGAATTATTAAAAAAAAGTTTTGCCCGACTGGGCCAACGGTGGCCCAGCCAAGCGGGCCGAAGCCCACGCCGCCAACCGCCTCCGTCGCTGTGGTTGGCACGGACTCCGAGGAGTCCTACGCGCCGCCGCCGCCGCTCGACTTCGCCCGCAAGTCGGAGCCTCCCCCAAGGCCTTTATAAGTTGCCCCCCGCCGCCTCTCACCACCACCGCCGTCGCTGCCTGCCACGCCGCTGACCGCCGCAGCCCCGCCGTCCCACGCCGCCTCGCCTCGCCCCGCCGCAGCCTCGCCGCTCGCCGCCGTTGACCTGCCACCGCGATTCGGTAAAGAAAACCGCCGCCATTTTTTTCCGGTTTAGATCTAGTTCGGTTTTTTTAGTATTAGGGTTTTCTCCAGTTTTGTTAGTTAGCGGACGTTCGCCCGAACGACCCTATTCGTGAACATGTTTGTTTTTTCGTCTATGCTAACGAACGTTCGTTCGGTAGTCCTTTCTTTTTATTTTATTTTCAGCCAGGGACCTATCCGCGTTTACTTTTATCATAGATTAGCCCCTGATCTTCAAACCCTCGCAACTTTTCAATCGTTTGTCCAAATCCAGTGAAACCAACGCCAAAATCTTCGTCTCGAAGCCCTCTTTCCAGTTAGTCAACTTGAACACGATTTTGACAATTTAAAATTGGGTTTCAAACAGATTATAATTCGAAGTTCTTTTGATCATAGTTTCAGTTCCGTAGCTCCGATTCGATTGATTCTTTTGCAAATCGAAGCTCTTCAGTTGAATTTTTAGTTTGGACTTTCTTATCTGAGTTTTACCCTTGCATCTATGCTTGAGTGCTTATGTATGCTATTGTTTGTTTGCGATAGAATTTCTGAAGTGCGAAGCGTGCTACTACGAGTCTCTAGGGTTTGCAAAGCGTCAGCAATGCAAGTAACACTTTGATCATACCTCCTTATCACCCAGTTTTTATGCATTAGTTTCAATCCTCAAACATTGCTTGAGTAGGATATCTTAACATGTGGGTATTGGGAAGTAGATGATGAGGTAGAACCTATTACCTTTTATTATCAAACCCTGGGAGTTACTTCTACGTTATGCGTATACTACTATGCTATGCTCGTAGATGTGGATTAGTTGAGTGTATCCATGACAAATGTGAGAGTTGTAAATTAACAGTTAACTTAAGGTGGCTACTTAAATACACATCTGGGTGGATTGGTTGCGGGTACCTGGAGAATCCAGTGTTGTCCTAGGATATCCCCGAGTACCCGTGTGATCATCCTATGGTTCGCCACCCAGGCTCAAAGGGATCATAAGATTATTCATGCTAGAAACTTCCATGTGCAGCCACAAGCCATTATGGGCTCTGTCATAGTTGAGTATGTTGCGTGACCTCTTTCAGTGGTAGGCTAGCAGATGTAGGGGAAAGTAGGTGTAACTGTCTACCTAGAGTAAAGAGTTAATGCTTCTGAAAGACTGTGTCTTGGTCATCTGTTTCTCAAACACCATGTAGTGCGAGAAAACACTACAAAAAGACACATCCATGACATTTCGGGCCGAACGAAATTTTTTCTGTCATACTTATGACACTTCTATGACGATAATTGTGACAAAACCCGGTATCATCAAAGATGTGGTGGGCTCCTACTTCTATGACAAAAAACCATGACAAAAATGGGCTTTTCGTCCTGGGCGGGCCGGAGACGCAGTTGCATGACATTCTTTGGGCCGTCCATAACGGAAAAAACCGTGGTAGACGCAAGGGCTAGGAAAATATCGGGGTGTTCCCGGTTACGCTGGGTGGTCGGGGCCGAGCGATGCACGTTTCTCTCGTACACGCACGCGCGTCTGTGCGAGGCATTGGGCTCTAACTGAACCCCAGCGAGGCGTTCGCCTACTGAACCCGAGCGATTGCACTGCAGGCTATGCGTTACTGAACCCGAGCGATCGATCGATGGCTGTTAACTGAACCCGATCGAACGATTCCTTCGCTATGGCTGCTAACTAAAGCCGATCGATGCTGCCTCTGGATGAACAGTGAGCGTTGCTGGGGGGGTTGGATGAACAATTTCCGGTGGGGGTGGATGAACAAGACCCCATGGTGTTGCCTCTAGATGAATAGGACCCCGATCGATCGAGCCGGTTGGGGCTGGATGAACAGGACCCCGTGGAGGGATGGATGAACAGGACCACCCCGTGGAGGGCAGGATGAACAGTAGATGCTGGAGGGCTGGATGAACAGTAGCCCGTGGAGGGGTGGTTGAACAGGAGCCCGTGGAGAGGGCTGGTTGAACAGTAGCCGGTGGAGTAGCGCGCGGTGGAGGCTGGATGAACATGAGCTCGTGGGTGAACAGTCACAGGTGGAGGCTGGAGGAGGTCGACGGTGGATGAACAGTAGCCCGTGGAGGCTGGAGGGGGTCGACGGTGGAGATGAACAGTATCTCGTGGACTCTCGTTTTGCGGTACGCCACACCCCTCCCGATGAACAGGACCCCCGTTTCAACCGTAGCGCTCCAACACAAGTCCGTTTCCTCCGTTTTGCGGCACGCCACACCCCTCCCGATCAACAGAACCCCGTTTCGATCATAGGAGGTCCGTTTCCTCCGTTTTGCGATACGCCAGACCACTCCCGATGAACAGGATCCCGTTTTGAACGTGGCCGATCGAACACAAGGCCGTTTCCTCCATTCTGCGGTATGCCAGGCCTCGTTTCCATCGGTTGTTCCGTCCAAGCCCTCCTGACAAACACGACGACGCATTTCATTCCGACCTAGCCGGTTGGCTCCCCATGAACATGATGACGATGCAGTTTCTCCGTTCCGTCCCAGCCATGTACACGAGCCCCGGCCGTACATATGTGCGAGTAGGCGTTCGAGACCCCGCCCGTATGTACGTACGTGGTCGTATTTTCTTTCTTGCACACTGGCCGCTGTACGTACGTGTACATGCTATGTGCGCGCCTCTACTACGACACATGCACGCCTCTTCATCGACCAGTATGTACGTACACATTCACGACCATAATGACAACGCTACGTACGCTTCGACCAGGTGGGTCCTGATACGTCTCCAATGTATCTATAATTTTTGATTGTTCCATGCTATATTATATCCTGTTTTGGACATTATTGGGCTTTACTATACACTTTTATATTATTTTTGGGACTAACCTATTAACCGGAGGCCCATCCCAGAATTGCTATTTTTTTTGCCTATTTTAGGGTTTCGCAGAAAAAGAATGTCAAACGGAGTCCAAACGGAATGAAACATTCGGGAATGTGATTTTTGGAACGAACATGATCCAGAGGACTTGGACCCTACGTCAAGCAATCAACGAGGAAGGCACGAGGTAGGGGGGCGCGTCTACCCCCCCAGGCGTGCCCTCCACCCTCATGGGGTCCATGTTGCTCCACCGACATACTCCTTCCTCCTATATATACCTACGTACCCCCAAACTACCAGATATGGAGCCAAAACCCTAATTCCACCGCCGTAACTTTCTGTATCCACGAGATCCCATCTTGGGGCCTTTTCCGGAGCTCCGCCGGAGGGGGTATCGATCACGGAGGGCTTCTACATCAACACCATAGCCTCTCCAATGAAGTGTGAGTAGTTTACTTCAGACCTACGGGTCCATAGTTATTAGCTAGATGGATTCTTCTCTATTTTTGGATCTCAATACAAAGTTCTCCCCCTCTCTTGTGGAGATCTATTCGATGCAATCTTCTTTTGCGGTGTGTTTGTTGAGATCGATGAATTGTGGGTTTATGATCAAGTTTATCTATGAACAATATTTGAATCTTCTCTGAATTCTTTTATGTATGATTGCTTATCTTTGCAACTCTCTTCGAATTATTAGTTTGGTTTGGCCTACTAGATTGATCTTTCTTGCAATGGGAGAAGTGCTTAGCTTTGGGTTCAATCTTGTGGTGTCCTTTCCCAGTGACAGTAGGGGCAGCAAGGCACGTACTGTATTGTTGCCATCAAGGATAACAAGATGGGGTTTATATCATATTGCATGAGTTTATCCCTCTACATCATGTCATCTTGCTTAAAGCGTTACTCTGTTCTCTTGAACTTTATACTCTAGATGCATGCTGGATAGCGATCGATGTGTGGAGTAATAGTAGTAGATGCAGGCAGGAGTCGGTCTACTTGTTTTGGACGTGATGCCTATATACATGATCATACCTAGATATTCTCATAACTATGCTCAATTCTGTCAATTGCTCAACAGTAATTTGTTCACCCACCATAATACTTATGCTCTCGAGAGAAGCCTCTAGTGAAACCTATGGCCCCCGGGTCTATTTTCCATCATATTAATCTTCCATTACTTAGTTATTTCCTTTGCCATTTATTTTACTTGCATCTTTATTTCTCTTTATCATAAAAATACCAAAAATATTATCTTATCATATCTATCACATCTCACTCTCGTAGGTGACTGTGAAGGGATTGACAACCCCTTTATCGCGTTGGTTGCGAGGAGTTTATTTGTTTGTGTAGGTGCGAGGGACTCGTGCGTGGCCTCCTACTGGATTGATACCTTGGTTCTCAAAAACTGAGGGAAATACTTACGCTGCTCTACTGCATCACCCTTTTCCTCTTCAAGGGAAAACCAACGCAGTGCTCAAGAGGTAGCAGGTCCCGACTGTCAGGCACTTCCTTACGTGCGAAGAAGTAGCTAGTGGGTCCCAGCAGTCAGGGGGGCGAATCATTTTTTTTGCCTGGACGCACTTCCTTGCGTGCGAAGATGTAGCTGGTGGGTTCCAGTAGTCAGGGGAAACGTTTTTTCACGAAATATGGTGGCCCGTCCGATGGGTCCCCGCTGTCAGGTGGAGGAATAATTATTTTGTGCGTAATAAGGAGGAACTTCCTTGCTGCGGCCGTGGACCCAGCTGTCAGCCTCTCCACATACAATCCACGTCCGATGGAAGCCGTTCCTTGACCACGTTGACCACGCCGTGCCGAGAGCACCAGGGTGGTGGACGACGGCGAGGCCTAGGAAGGGGACGACGCGGAGCCGGGGAAGATGTGGCAGTGGATGCCCACGCATAGAGGAGTATGAGGGTTCACTGCGGTGTGAGGCTGCCGTCGCCGCAGAATAAGAGGGGGTGTGGGTGAGTAGAGGGATGGCCTGGCCAGCAGTGGGAGTAGTAGGCGGCGGTGAGGCCTCTGTGGCATCGCAACCGGCCACGGGAGGCAGGAGCACGAGGCATGACCGACGCTGCTTTGGGCGGATGGAGCAAGAAGACCAGAGGTTGAAGAAGCACTACGGCCGTTGGATGGACATCGTACAGTCACTGGAGCTAGAATCGTTCATATTGACTAAGTTGACAAAGCCCTCCATCCCCGTCAACTTAGTTGGCCCACAAGTCAGCCTCCCACTATTGTGGGTTCCAGCTAGCAGGGGGAGTATTCATTTTTTTTGTGCGTAATAAGGAGGCACTTCCTGATGTGCGAAGATGTAGCTGGTGGGTCTGAGCTGTCAGCGGCGGTAGCGTTTTTTTCGCGAAATACAGAGGCCCTTTCGGTGGGTCCTAGATGTCAGGTGGAGGAATCATTATTTTGCGCGTAATAAGGAGGCATTTCCTTGCGTGCGGCCGTGGACCCAACTGTCAGCCTCTCCACGTAGAGTCCACTTCAGATGCATGTCGGTCGTTTGACCACGTTGACTAGGCCGCGTCGAGAGCACCAGGGCGGTGTACGACGGTGAGGCCTAGGAAGGGAATGACACGGAGGCAGGGAAGACTCAGCAGTTGTTTTCCACGCAGAGGGGAGTACGACTATACGAGGGTTTACTGGTTCGTCTGCCATCACCGGAGAATAGAAACAAGTGTGGGTGAGTAGAGGGATGGCTAGGCCAGCGATGGGAGTATGATGGGGTGGTGAGGCCTGCGCGGCAGCACAACCGGCCGCGGGGAGGAGGGAGCAGGCAGTCCTGCCGGCGCTTGTTTGAGCGGATGGAGCAGAGATTGAAGAAGCACGACAGCCGTTGGATGGACATCCAACAGTCACTACTTGTGCGTCAACCTTTTTTAGGAAAGCCTCAAATCTGTGGAAAACAGCATACATCCGATCTACCATTATTTCTAATAATTTACAGCCCATTTGCTAATTCTTAAGGTTTTTTTTGGAGCCCATATTCTTTTTGTTAGCATTACAGCCCATATTGTGGCCACAGTTAAAAAATTGTACGAAATTTTGCATATTTCGGTGCGATCCGAACTATTTTTAATCCCTAAATTTCGAGTCACATTCAAACTGATTTTGAAAATAAATGTATATCAATATAAAATCCAACAAATTGTCCATGCATAAAAATCAATGCAATTTAAAATCTCGAAATGAAAAAAAGAAATTTGAAACTAATTGCCGGTTTGATGTGTTTTAAAAATGTACAACCCATTTCTCATTACTGATAGGCCATTTTCTCGGCCAGCCGAATGAAACTCTCCTCATCTTGAAAGATTTGCAGCCCAACAAGCCTGACAAAGCGACTTACTTGGCAAATCGCAAAAAAACTGAGCTGTGACCGTGGACCCAGCTGCGGCCGTGGACCCAGCTGTCAGGCTCTCCACGTACAATACTCTTCCGATGGAAGTCGGTCGTTAACCACATTGACCACGCCGCGCCGAGAGCACCAAGGCGGTGGACGATGTTGAGGCCTAAGAAGGGACGACGCGGAGCCGGGGAAGATGCAGCAGTGGATGCCCACGCGGAGAGGAGTACGAGGGTTCACTGGTTCGACTGCGGTGTGAGGCTGCCGTCGCCGCAGAATAACAAGGGGTGTGGGTTGAGTAGAGGGATGCCCTGGCCAGTGGTGGGAGTAGTAGGGGGCGGTGAGGCCTCCGCGGCATCACATCCGGCCACGGGAGGCAGGGGCACGCGACACTACGGGCGCTGGTTTGGGCGGCTGGAGCAAGAAGACCAGAGGTTGAAGAAGCACTACGGCTGTTGGATGAACATCGTATGGTAACTGGAGCTAGAATCGTTCATATTGACTAAGTTGACAAAGCCCTCCGTCCTCGTCAACTTGGTAGGCCCACAAGTTAGCCTCCCACTATCCTGGGTTCCAGCTGGCAGGGGGAGTATTCATTTTTTTGTGCGTAATAAGGAGGCACTTCCTTGCGTGCGAAGATTGCTGGTGGTCCGACCTATCAGCGGGGGCACGTTTTTTTCTCGAAATACAGAGGACCTTCTGGTGGGTCCCAGATGTCAGGTGGAGGAATCAAAGACTTGAGAAGACGTACAGAACAAGCTAGTGTACCAGTAAAGAGACGTTGCTGAGTTCTAGAAAAAAGAGAGACGTGCTCCTGTAGCTGGTTCGAATCCAAACCTAGACTATGACTATATATATGGTGCTATGCTACTCTGCAAGTAATGAAACTGATATATCCAACGTTCGCTTCTCCTCTTCTCTACTTACTCTGCCTAGCATCAGAAGCTCTGGCCGCAGTAACCATGTCCGCTGGCTGCTCGTCCACCTGCTCTTCAGCAGGCAACAACCAAATATGCGCCAAGTCGCCACCCATACCATCGCCTGTGGGTCTCATCACACCCCCGCCGGCACGCGCACCACAGCCGGTTGCTCATCGCAACCCGCTGCCATTGGTGTGGTGCCACTGCTGCAGATCATGCAGAGTCATCTGTCGCGTCTCAACCACATTCCTCAACCCTGGCCGAGTCTTCTACAAATGCCCAAATCATGGGGTAATAATATGTTTAAGTGTTGTTCTGCTGCTTTTAGTTGCTGATTTTTTTAATAGTTTGGTTGATGATCTTCCAATTTGATTCGTGCAGAAAAGGGAAGATTCATGTGATTTGTATTTCTGGGAAGTTGCTGATGTGGGGGAGTGCAACTATGCTGATTATTTGGTTAGCCGAGGAATCCCAATACCAGCAGGTTGGGGTGTTGGACAAGTAACTGAAGGAATGACAGAAGAGGAAGATGCAGAGCAAAAGGTTAAAGATGCAGTTCCTCTGATCATGGCCAAGCAACAGCTGCTGAATGGCCTTGATAGCAATGAGGAGATGAAAGAGCTTGTGAAGATAATGGGCAAAATTGATGTGCTCTGTAGGATGATTGTCTCTTTATTTGCAATATATGTAACACTCATGATGTATTCAGTGGCTATGACATGGGCACTTTGCTGAAACTAGTAATGAATGAAACTTGTGTAGCAGGCTGGGCGTAGTGTTGTGAACATCTAATGATTTCTATTAACGGAAATCATGGGGTATCCCCTTTTGCTAATAAATAAATAAATAAATAAATAGCATAGGTCCTTTTGGTAATTAGCAGAGGCCCTATCGGGTCAGCTTTGTTCTCATTCGAAGACCTCGAGCAAATTGCAGTCCAACAGCAAACTATGTCATCAAATTCAAGTTTCACAGCCAAATATGAGTACAACTAAACAACAATGTCATCATGTTTTAGTCGTCATACAATCACCAAACACAAACCAACATACATAACAAGTGATGTTCTCACAGGAAAAATACTAAACAACATGTTCATCAGGTTTCAGTTGTCATAGCAAACACAATTTCACATAGTAGATAAAAAACGTCTTCTGACAGGTAAATACGACAAAAGCAATGTAATCATCATCCGCAGTAGCAGCATCAACATCTTCGCCATGTGTATCAGTCTGAATCGTAATTCCCCACAGTGTCATCTTGTTCTTCATCCTCAACGTCCTCGAACGTTGGCTTCTTCTTAATCAACTCTTGTATGTCCACAGCACGACAGGCAATCTTTTTGCCGGCGTCATTGACGTGGTGGTTCTCAAAGATATTAGGAACATATGTGTTATCTTGTACATCAGGAGCAGTGTAAGCATCATCTTGTTGTGCAACTTCATTAAACAAATTCCTCTGCTCAAACCTTTGCAATACTCTCCAGTCATCGCTACGTGCAAATGTGTCTTCCAAGAAAAATATATGTGTTGCTTGATTTGCCAAAATAAAAGACTCGTTGGTTTGGTACGCCGCCTTGACATTGATGGATTTGAAATAATCATCAGCTCTGGCTTTTGCGATCCTGGAAAACAGGTTATACCAACGACAACACAACAGAACCACACATCGATGATCCTCGAAACTGGAGATATACTGCAACTGAACAATGTCTGTTATGTTAGCATACATTTCAGTTGTCTCTTTGTCATACATATCCATGCTCATGATGGGACTGTTTTGTGTCTTCCCGCCTTCGTCTCGTGCAAGGGTGTTGTAGTGCACATCTCCAACAACGCAAGATTCATAATGTCTTACCCGAGTATTAGGAACCATTGCTAGTGAGTAAAGGGCATCATCAACTGCATGCCCATCCTCCCGCATCTTCTTAACCTATGGTTAGAAAATAGACAAGCCGATCATCTTATGTACTCAATATATTAAAAAACTGATAGTGCAATTCAAAAGCTTACATGGCTCTTGAACCATTTCGCAAATCCCGCCATAACCAGTTTGTCAATGTTTCTTGGATTTTGTGGCAGTAACTCCTTTTTGTAGATGCTGCACAACATAGTGATCGCGTCAAACATCTAAATATATAAGAATGTGATGCAAGTTTAGTAGATTATGATGTATAAGCTGTAGTACTTAGCACTTACTTGATATAAGGTAGTATCTCAGGACAGTTATTCAACAAATACCAAACCATTTTGTCCAAATCTTTAGGTTTGTCCTCTTGTCGACTCTTCCCTGTAACTCGAACAGAATAATCGAAAACATTGAGCCCAGGATTGTCTTCATCCATCTCTTTGCTAAGCTGATCAGCTGTTTCAATGTATTTTGAGCAGAATGTCAACGCTTCTGTAGCAATGTAGGCCTCTGCAATGGAACCCTCGGGTCTAGCTCTGTTCCTAACATAGCCCTTGAAAGTGCCTAGCCGCCTTTCAATAGGGTACATCCAGCCATACTGTACTGGACCTCTAAGTAGTGCCTCATCAGGTAGATGAACAACCAAATGCAGCATCACATCAAAGAAGGCTGGAGGATATATATTCTCAAGGTCGCATAGGATAGTTGGTATCTTGTCTCTAAGACGCTCCAAAGCATCTATCCTGATATTTCTACTGAAGAGTTCCCTGAAGAATTGTCCCAACTCTGCAACTGCTCTGTATAAGTCAAGGCGGCCCAATCCTCTAAGGATAACAGGTAAAACCCTTTGAAGTAGGACGTGACAGTCATGAGTTTTCAACCCTTGTACCTTGTTTCCATCTGCACTGACTCTCCTTTCAGGGTTGGAAGCAAATCCATGTGGGAATCTCACACGTGACAGGACCTTGCAGAATTCTTTTCTTTTTACCTTGTCCAAGAGGTACACAGCTGGTGCCATATCCCGTGGTTTACCTTCATCTTGCACCTGCAAATCCTGTCTGATACCCAGGTGTGTCAAATCAATCCTAGATTTTAAGGTATCTTTAGTCTTGCCTTCAATATTAAGAAGTGTGCCGATAATGTTGTCACATATATTTTTCTCGATGTGCATCACATCAAGATTATGCCACAGATCCAAATCTTTCCAATACTCCAAGTCCCACAAAGTGGACCTGCGGGTAAACAATAATCTCTCTTCTGCCCTGCCACGCTTCCTTTTCCCGCTACCATTACCAGGATGGTTTCCTGGTGTAATATGCCTGACCTTCTCTAATTCCACTTGCAACTCATCGACAGTGAGCCTCTTTGGAACATCACGGTTTCCACGCTTTGCATTGAACACATGTCTTCGGTATTTTCTAGGATGCGTCCTGCCCTTGGCAAGGAAACGACGGTGTCCAATGTAACAGATCTTGCTAAGTATTGCGTATGACAGCGAATTCCTGTCACAGCGAACACATGCATTGTAACCATGTGTCGTTCGCCTTGACATAATGCCCAAAGCCGGATAATCATGGATGCACCAAATTATAACAGTGCGCAGAAAGAAATCAGCTGGTGGGCTGCTATATAGGTCTCGAGTGAGAACACCCCTCCAGAGCTGTTGAAGTTCCTCCACAAGAGGCTCCATGAACAAATCAAAATCCTTTTCGGGACTTTTTGGACCTAGGATGAGCAAGGCCATCATGTAGTTTGATTCTTTGGTGCAGCCATTTGGAGGCATGTTGTAAGGGATAACAAGCACTGGCCACATGCTATATGTGGCGCTCTGGTGGCCAAATGGGTTAAATCCATCTGAAGCTAAGCCAACTCTAATGTTTCTCGGGTCAGCATCAAACTTTTCGTGTTTTTGATTGAAGCTTTTCCATTCGCTACCATGTGATGGATGGCTCATTACATTCTGATCTCTGTACTCCTGGTTCCTAGAATGCCACAGTACATCCTCTCTTGTTTCAGCATCATGAAACAACCTCCACAATCTTGGTGTAATTGGAAAATGTCTCAGAACATTATGAGGAATCCTCTTCACATCATCGCCATCTTTCCATCTTGATGATTTGCATTTTGGGCATTCACTTAAGTTGACATAATCCTACCAGAACAGAACACAATTATTCTTACAAACATGGATCATATCATATCCAATTCCAACTGCACGAAGGAAATTCTTCATTTTACTGTAGGTGTGTGGCAGCTCAAACGCATCTGGGAAAGCTTTGCAGAAAGCAGCCAACATCGCATCGAATGATTTGTTGGTCATCCGCTCAGATGTCTTCACCTGAAGAAAGGTGACCATAGCTGATAATACTGACAACTTATTTCCTCGGGTGACACCCACGTTGCATTGTTCCAACATGCGGGCCCACCGTTTTTATTCTACAGGTGAAAGTTCACGGAATGCACGAGCATTTCGTAGCATTGTTTCAATGTTGGTCAAACTCACTGGCTCCGCCACCACCTCCTCCTCCTCCTCTTCCACCTGAGCATTAGGCAGATCAAGATGGTGATCTGCTGCTTCCATGTAGTCAATAACATTGACGTTCACAGCTTCACCATGATGAACCCACCTAGTATATGTGGCCGACATCCCATACAAGTGTAGATGAGTTTGCACAGTTGACTGTGGTCTTGTAACTGAATTCATACAACTTCTACACGGGGAGAGCACATCTGATTTCGGACCACCGTACTCAGCTCTAATAAAGTTCATGAAGTTTTCAACCCCCTCGACATATGCAACGGAGAATCTTCGAGCAGAAGTTATCCAAGTCCTGTCCATCTGTTAGACATACAAATTAGTTTTTCTACTAGATATTAAGGGAAAAACATATATGCTTTTTATGAAGTCCAGAAAAATACCTAGGTCGATGTCTAAAGCTATGGCAAGCTATTTGGACGAGTAGATCTAAGTAACGAAATATATGTAAAGCTAATTCAGCAAACAGATTTGAGTGCTAAATTATGGAAGGCTATTTCAGCAGTCAATGAGGCCGAGCACTGAAAGTGCGTTATATAGACTAGAGGGGGGGGTGAATAGGTGATTTTTTTGAATTCTTCACTGAGGAATTTGCAGGTGAGGAAATTCCTTAGCGAAGAACTGCTAGCAGCGGAATAAGTACTCAAAAGTAAACATAACAGAACACAAGCATAGTCATCATGATGAAATGAAGACAGGCACAGAGTACAGGAAGCGTAAGGACAGGATAACACAGGATGAAGACAAATAGACTGAAGAAATTGAACTGAGGAAATTGAGAAAAACTTCAGTCAAAGCCTTCAAGCACAGATATGAACGAGTACACAACACAGTTATGAGGAAATGAACGAGTTGAGGAAATAGAACCAGTAAGCTTGGTGAAGATAATGATTTGGTAGACCAGTTCCAACTGCTGTCTCAGTTGTACGTCTGGTTAGGGTGGCTAGGTATTTAAACCTGAGGACACACAGTCCCAGACACCCAGTCCTGAACACGCAGCTCAGGACACTCAGTCCTCACCGTATTCCCCTTGAGCTAAGGTCACACAGACCTCGCCCAATCACTCGTGGTAAGTCTTCAGGTGACTTCCGAACCTTCACAAACTTGGTCACTTGGCGATCCACAATTCCTCTTGGATTCTCTAGACCATGATGCCTAACCGTCTGGAAGAAGCACAGTCTTCAAAGGTAACAAGCGTCGGATCTACGCAGGATCAATCTCTTCAGTGATGCTCAATCACTTGGGGTTTGTAGGTGTTTGGGTTTGGGTTTTTCCTCACTTGATGATTTTCGCTCAAAGTCCTCGGAGGATGGGTTGCTCTCAAATGACAAGTGTCAGTTTCTCTCGGAGCAGCCAACCAACTAGTGGTTGTAGGGGGCGGCTATTTATAGCCTAGGGAGCAGCCCGACATGATAAGACATAAATGCCCTTCAATGATATGACCGTTAGGTGGATAGATATTTTGGGACAGCTGGCTCATAGCACAACAACGGGCGGAATTTTGAGTAGCAAAATCCTCAGGGCTATCATGTTCCTCACTGTGTAGGTAATCCACACTTGCGAATTCCTAATTCCTCAGTCAGAACAAATTCCTCAGAGACCAGAAGAACTTCGTCTCTGTCACTGAAGAATATGACTGGACTGTATGAGATTTCCAATGGCTTCACTCGAAGGGATTGGTAGGTGTAGGATTTTGAGTTGAGCATCACATGGAAAATTTTCCTTAGTATTTCCTTGACCCCCTTTAACAGTACGGTGTATCCTATGACTCAAGAAAGAGAAAATGAAACTACGAAAACAAAAGTCTTCACGCTTCATGTTCATCGAATGAATACCAAGTCTTCAAGGTCACACCAATTTCTTCACTGTCAAAGTCTTCAGAAAGTCTTCAGAGATCCAAAGTCTTCAATTGAAGAACTTCATTTTTAGGGGTCGACTTTCTCTGTAAATATCAAACTCCTCATAGACTTATAGACCTGTGTACACTCACAAACGCATTAGTCCCTTAACCTATAAGTCTTCAATACACCAAAATCACTAAGGGGCACTAGATGCACTTACAAGCACACAGCCATCGAACTATCGAAGGCCATCGCAGCAACAAAGACCAAATATAAAACGGTGTAGAGCTATTTCACCTAACATATTGGCTACTAGACCATGGCAATCTACGTCACAATAAATATATGGCAGGATATTTTAGCAACTAATCGGCCTTGGCATGCCATCTCAGCTAAGCAGATTGAGTGCAGAATAGGGCAAGGAAGCTTCTTAAGCAGAGCATATTGACTATAAACTACTTCAGCAAACAGTGAGATTAACAGCGTCTATCAGCTAACATTCAGCGCTACACCGACATGCACGAGGCCTCAATATAGAATGCGCGTACCGTGGGAGAAGCTGACCGTCGTGCGTGTCCACATGAACATCGCCAGCGGTGGCGGCGCTGACCGCCGTGTGCCTCCACAAGAACGTCGCCAGCGGTGGCGGCGCGGCTAGAGGACGGCAGTCTACGAGAGCATACTGTGGGAGCAAGGGGATCGCCGTGCATCCCCCTCGACGAACTGTGGCACCAACGTATCGGTGCGGCGGGGAGGGCAGCTTTTGCGGAGCGAATGGAGTGGAGGGGGACCGGGGGGGTGGTGGTTTGGGGAATATTATTGGCTAGTTGGCCGAAGGGCGGTTGAATCTAGGATTTGGGGGGGATTTTTGGGTGGGGGGGAGGATTTTCGTGCGGTGGGTGGGGGGAGTTTGGCGCATGGTCGGTTTCTCCAAGTGCAGTCCCACGTGTCAGTGAAGAGGCAAGCCGAAGTGCGGTCCGTTTGCGTGAGCCATGTGCAGGACCGAATGTGTGTGGGGTGCAATGCGACTGCGACAGGGGTGCTGTGAGTGTACCGTCTTTTTCCCTTTTAAACTAGGTGCTTCGCACCCTAAAAAAAACTTGTTGCTTCGCGTGATCCATCGATACTACTACTAGTAATCCGGTAATCCCGACTAAAACAGCGCGTCCGGGTCTTTTCCCGCGCGATATGCTGGGAGGTTGGCTTAGTTGGGTTTTTTAGGACGAGTAATGCTACACCTACGTAATCCCAGTTACGTAATTAACGTAATGTGAAACGTGTGAGCTGTTGATTGTAGATTGGGGGAGGGAGGGGCCCACCACCATAAAAATCAGGGAAGGAGAGAGAGAGGCAATTTACATTAACCCTTTTGTAGGTTCCCGTAGATGTAGAAAGATGTGAAATGCGTGATGTGTAGTGGACGTACTATTGGAGGGCTTAAGATAAATTGTGTATGTATATACCCTATGTGTTTATTTTACTTCACATGTTAGCTTTGTCTTGGTTCAATAAAAAGCAGAGTTGGTGATGATGGTGTGCCTGTCATCCTGCAATATAGGCCGTCCGATCTATATCTAACGGATAGGAAGGAAACTATGACAATTTACCCGCACTCCTCTCCACATTTGCAGATAAGGCCTTCCCTCGTTCATCCTTTTCTCCCACAAGATCTTGATCTTCCGTGCAACGCACGAGCATCTTGCTAGTACTCCTACAATATACTATATTATCATGAAAGTTCATATACACCGGCCGAGATTAATGCAAACACGGCAGATTTTCATTACATTTCGAACTTTTATAGGACAGAAAAATAAAATAAACCCGACCCTAAACCTATTCTACGACGGCGACCGACGTCCTCCATCTGCGATCTCTATGTACAGGGGCGGGGTTCAAGACCCGTGAAGTGAAGGTGCGGTCTCCGGCGAGAAAGAGTAGAACACGGGATACAGACCGACCAGTTGGCACACCAAGCCCTACCGCCTCCCATGCCCCACTCATCCTCGGAGGAGTCTCCGACCTCGGTGGTGCCGGACGTTGGACGGTGGCAAGTAGGATGCGTGGCTGAAGGTGCTCCCGTCGTCGGCCGCCAGCGTGGCCACCGCTTGTGCGGTCGCGTCCGCGTCCGGCTACGCCGCTATTGCATCACGAGAGGCGACTTGAGCGAGGGCGGTGACCTCAAGCTTCATCCTCGAAGACAAGCTCTCCCGCAGAGCGTTCGTGCTTGCGGTCATGACGGATTTGGTGCCAGGTAGGAGGATGATGCGCTATAGTGTGAAGGTTAGCTGGGCGTTGCCGCTTTAAGTAGCGCATTCCGGTGAGGCCAAGCGTCCTGGTGCATCATTAAGTCGCCGGAGTTGGTTCCTCGGGCACCTAGCCTCTCAATGACGGCATATAGACGTATGTCATGAATGCGGGCAGCTGGCGCCGGCTGGGAACGCACCGCACGACGACGCGAGGGACGAGGGTTTTTGGTGTGCCAGGGTAGTCAGCTGCGGTCGTGGCAACGTTGGAGATGCCCTTTGCTCACATGCGATCAACGCATGTCATTGAAAAAGCAAGACGACCCGACATGGTCTCAGGTCCTGAGGATGCAGTTGGCCATGCTACACCACTCCGCGGACGCGTCCCGGCGCCTCGTGCATCCCCAACGAGCCGGGTGTTGGGGTGTGTTTGGATTGTGGCCAAAGTGCACCTTACCAAAATTTTGGTCATGACCCAAAGATTGGTCTTTGTTTGGATGGTTGCCAATTTTTTGGCATGCCAATGAACTCTAGCCAACTCTAGTTCATTTTTCTTGCCAATGTCGGCCAAATCATGGGCAACCAAAACCTCAACCAAAATTTTGGCTACCCAATGCTTTGATGGGGCAACCTTGGGCACAAACCAAACATACTATTGGTCGTGCCACAATACTAACGCCACCCTCGGCACACTGAAACCGACCGTGTCTAGTGACGATGAGCGTGTCGCCTTGTCCAGAGGCGGTGCTGGAGCTGCGCCACATTGTTGGCCCCCACGACCCACATGAACGGTTGCCGGTGGCGAGGAGGTCGTGGGGCAGCTCCTCCATTGGACTAGTCTACGCTACGTTGTCCTGATAGGTGTGCCCCACATGTCGGTTTCCCTGTTTTCCCGGCCATATTCGAGCGTCAGTCCTCCGCGTTGCGCATTAGGCCTTTCACTATGTAGGCCAAGCGAGACAACTTATTGTTTATTTGAGTCGTTCAAGTATAATCATGTGGCGTTTGCTTATTTCTCATTCCTCTCCAACCCTCTTCTCCATCGATCATGTCGCCCTCCGGTCGAGTCCATCCTCCCGCATGCCTCATTTGAACATTCCGCCGAGTATCATTTGCATGTGGACCTAGACCATGCTTGTATTTCCAATGTTTTGTAATTTGTCTGACATGCATACAAACAAACAGTTCGTTTAAAGTTTCACTTTGCCTCCACTACGTGTCGCTTCGCATCTTAGTTTTGACATCCCATTCGGTTCTTGCCCCGACACATGTTGACGAGATCGATTGATGTTCAGAGATCAATTGTGTGTCATGCAAGGAGATAAAGGTTTGGTCCGTTTCTATGATAGAAATGACCCACGGGGGGGGGGGGTCTGTGGGGATCAGAGGGAGTATATTGTACGTTCATAAGCGAAACAAAGGTATTGTACCCACCCTAGTCCTCTTTCAATCGATCTTCGCCCCGAGATGAAATCGAGAGAGAACGAGTGGGGGCATGTGTGATACCTAAGGCAGATACAAAATTTTGAACTGGTGATCATAGCATCCGCAAATCATATATAAAGGGTATTCAATGTTCGTTTCGTTTTTGAACGTACAATATACTCCCTCCTATCCTTTCTAGTTTACATATAAGTTTTATGTGTAGTCAAAGTATCTCTACTTTGATAAAAAAAGTATCAACATTCAACAACACCCAATCAATATTGTTAGATTCGTACGTACTCCTAGATTTGTACTCGAGATGGTTTCCAATTTGTTTTTGACCACATGAATGTGCTTGTTCTCGCGCATGCTCTTCCTACTAGGATTTCGCCACGTATAGCCAGTCCAATAGTAACTTTTTTAAGCTCCTGTCCAATAGTACTAGTGGAGTACTGACAACATCTGTACTAGAGTATGCAGTGCTCATAGTAGTACTCCCTCCTTCCATTTATATAGGGCCTATGTGGAGGAGAGAGATGTGAAAAAGTAAGGGGAGTGATCTCTCATGCAAGAGCCTAGCTATATACACATTCCTAGTTAAATACAATAAATATGAAGAAAGAGATGGAGAGGAGATGGAAAAAAAGTACTAATACAATAGCCAACCTTATAATTTTTTTTGCGCGAAATAGCCAACCTTATAGCCCACACTACTGTATGAGTGCATATAATAGATGATGGCTATGGATGACATGGCAGTTCCTTATAGCCATCGACTGGGTGTATTATTAACCATGCTCTAATGCGTTTTTCAAAACCGCATTTGACTATTGACAAGATTAATAGTACATGAGATGTATAATGTGAAAATTATATCATTGGAAGCTCCTTTCACATACGAATTTGACCGTATGCTTTGTGTAAGTTGCATGCCATATATTATTACTCTAACATTTGGTCAAAGTTAGCCTTGAAAAACGCATTAGGCCCTGTATAGTAAATGGAAGGAGGGAGTAGTAGTGGAAGTGGATCCTCTGACATAGGTATCCCTGCCTTACCCTCTCTTTCGGTCACTTACCGGTGGACCCCATGCTCGCTAGGCCCCGCATCAGTTACTCAATGGGTTCAGCCACGTCAGGGGATCCTCATCCGTAGTATACTCCCTCTGTTTTTATTTACTACGCATAAAACAGAGGGAGTGGTAGTATAAATGACGCGGGAGGGGGAGGGGGAGGGACGTCGGTTTGCTCTCAACTGCGGTCCCACAAAGCGAGCGAAAACGCAAGACGAAGTGTGTTCCATTTGGTGAGCGACGTGGAGGGGTCCAGCGTGCTGGGCTACAACGCGAACGCGACAAGAGCGATGTACAGTCAAAACCGATTGACCGGTCGTCACCGGAACCACTATTCACACCAGAACCTTCGCTGCTCGTCCTACGCCAGCCACTGCCCTAAAACCACACCTAATCTCCAGCCCCTTTCCCCACCTTTCGATCCCCTAGCCCGCATCAAGCATCCCCTAGTTCGCCGGAAAGCCATGATGTGCCGCAAGATCACATACTACAAGATGCTGACGCTGGAGCACCGCGCAGAAATCGCAGCGGCGGTCGGCGCCACAGACCTCCGTTCTCTGGAGCCAAGCTACAAGGAGGAGGAAGCCGATCCAATGTTCATGACGGAGGTCGCGGCACAGAAGGCCCCCGATGGGTATGAGACGATGGACGTCGACTTCGTGCCGGTGTCCGAGTCCCCCATGGTGCAAGAGGACCAGCGGTTCAACCTGGCGATACTAAAGGAGGACCGGGAGGCAGAGGCTCAACTCGACGCGGAGCGCATGCATGCCGCTGCCATCGAGGTTCTCCTGCAGGCGGAACTGGATGTCGTGGATGTGAACCGGGCGGCGGAGGCTCAGCTTGAGGCGGAGCGCGCGGATGCCACTGCCATCGAGGCCCTCCTGCAGGCGGAACTGGATGTCCTGGACTTGAACCAGGCGGCAGAGGCTCAACTCGACGCGGAGCGTGCGGATGCCGCTCTCAACGAGGCCCTCCTGCAGGCAGAACTGGACGTCCTGGACTTGAACCGGGCGGCGGAGGCTCGACTCGACGCGGAGCGCGCAGATGCCGCTACCATCGAGGCCCTCCTGCAGGCAGAACCGGACATCCTCGACTTGAACCGGGCGGTGCTCTCGTCCGTGCAGAGCGCCCGCACGCTCCGCGTGAACGAGTTGCTGGAGGCCGAGGACAACCACGGTGCGGAGACACACATCGGCAACTACGGCTGGTTCGCGCCGGCAGACAAAGACGACGAGGCTGTCTCGTTCCGCGATCAGTGATAGTTTTTCTTTATGTTGTTGTTTTTATGGATCTTTTGCTATGTAAAAACATATATTGTTTTGCAAGTCGCCTGACTTAGGTCAGTCTACCATTTCAGGCGGTTGGATGAATATCCTACATTTCCTAACCATTCTTCCTCACCTCTTCTTCTTCCCCAACAGACCATCGCACGGGCCGTATGGATACTCCCCGACATGCGGTTGGATAAACATACTCTATGAACGAAAGTCAGCGGTAGGATGGCTGAGTTTGGTTTGTTCACATGCGACAGCACGTGTCAGTGAGGGTGCGTTCCCTTGGTTGGGTTTGCGGCGTGCAGGAGCGACTGTGTGAGGGTGCGGTGCGACCGCGGCGTGTAGGAGCGACCGTGTGAGGGTGCGGTGCGACCGCGGCGTGCAGGAGCGACCGTGTGAGGGTGCGGTGCGACCGTGACAGCCGTGCGCAAGTGTACCTCCTTTTCATTTTGAAAGCTTTAGGCAAGCTTGGCAAAAATGTGTGGCGAAGTATGGCAATGCAAGGCCTAGACCCAAACAGGACAAGTACGTACTACGTACTAGGAGTACTAGTGCTAAAATAGAAAGGCGGGGTTTTCCTTCGCGGGATTAATTGATACAAATCATCGTTTCACGTGTCAATTAATGCGTATTTTTTTCTCCAAAGCCCAAAGAGCTAACCATCTTACTCCTCATCGCTTGATTAATGGAGCACCATGCAAACCAACCTTCTCACTTCCGCATGCATGCAGGGAATATTAATGTCCTTGGTTGCTAGTACGAGGCAAACCCCATCAATTTTGCCTCGATTAGTGTTAGTGGCCTTTTGCAAATTTTAATTTTGATATACTGGCCTTGTGTACAAAAAATGGAGGTAGTAACTATATTTGACTTCCTTCCCCATTGCGGTGACGTCAACGGTATCTCAAACGTTGTGGTTTGGGGAAGTGCGTTCGACGGAGAACACCATTGAGGGAGACCACGGTAAGTTGTTCGCAAGTGCCGCCTGCAAGCCGAGACAACCGCCTTATTTGCATCCAGGAAGTCCGTTGAACTAAAGGACGCGTAAATGTACTAGTACTACTCATACACAATAGCGTCGTCCGTCCAGCTTAGTGCGGTGAGATGGTTTCTTGAAGAAGACGATGGAGAAGCGGAGTCAGCGAAGAGTGAAATGATGGTTTCTTCGTCCGTGCTTTGTGATTTGACGCCTTGATGTATACTACACAACCTTCTTCTTGTAGACGTTGTTGGGCCTCCAAGTGCAGAGGTTTGTCGGACAATAGCAAATTTCCCTCAAGTGGATGACCTAAGGTTTATCAATCCGTGGGAGGCGTAGGATGAAGATGGTCTCTCTCAAGCAACCCTGCAACCAAACAACAAAGAGTCTCTTGTGTCCCCAACACACCCAATACAATGGTAAATTGTATAGGTGCAGTAGTTCGACGAAGAGATGGTGATACAAGTGCAATATGGATAGTAGGTAATGGTTTTTGTAATCTGAAAATATAAAAACAGCAAGGTAACTAATGATAAAAGTGAGCACAAACGGTATTGCAATGAGTTGAAACAAGGCCTAGGGTTCATACTTTCACTAGTGCAAGCTCTCTCAACAATAATAACACAATTGGATCATATAACTATCCCTCAACATGCAACAAAGAGTCACTCCAAAGTCACTAATAGCAGAGAACAAACGAAGAGATTATTGTAGGGTACGAAACCACCTCAAAGTTATTATTTCTGATCGATCTATTCAAGAGTTCGTACTAGAATAACACCTTAAGACACAAATCAACCAAAACCCTAACGTCACCTAGATACTCCAATGTCACCTGAAATATCCATGGGTATGATTATACGATATGCATCACAGAATCTCACATTCATCTATTCAACCAACACAAATAACTTCAAAGAGTGCCCCAAAGTTCTACCGGAGAGTCAAGACGAAAACATGTGCAAACCCCTGTGCATAAGTTCACGAGGTCACGTAACTCGCAAGTTGATCACCAAAACATACATCAAGTGGATCACGTGATATCCCATTGTCACCACAGATAAGCACATGCAAGACATACATCAAGTGTTCTCAAATCCTTAAAGACTCAATCCGATAAGATAACTTCAAAGGGAAAACTCAATTCATCACAAGAGAGTAGAGGGGGAGAAACATCATAAGATCCAAATATAATAGCAAAGCTCGCGATACATCAAGATCGTGCCGACTCAAGAACACGAGAGAGAGAGAGAGATCAAACACATAGCTACTGGTACATACCCTCTGCCCCGAGGGTGGACTACTCCCTCGTCATGGAGAGCGCTGATATGATGAAGATGGCCACTGGAGGGATTCCCCCCTCCGGCAGGGTGCCAGAACGGGTCTAGATTGGTTTTCGGTGGCTACGCTGGCTTCTGGCGGCGGAACTCCCGATCTAGGTTTCTTTCTGGAAGTTTTGGGTTATATAAGAGGTGTTGGAGTCGGGAACAAGGCAGGGGGTCTCCGGGCTATCCATGAGGCAGGGGGCGTGCCCAGGGGGTGGGCGCACCCCAACCCTCGTGGGCAGCCCGAGACTCTTCTGGCCCAATTCTTTTACTTCCTGGCCTTCTTCTGGTCCAAAAATAAGTTCCGTTAAGTTTCAGCTCAATTGGACTTCGTTTGGTTTTCCTTTTATGCGATACTCAAAAACAACGAAAAAATAGAAACTGGCACTGGGCTCTAGGTTAATATGTTAGCCCCAAAAGTCATATAAAATAGCATATAAATGCATATAAAATATCCAAGGTTGATAATATAATAACATGCAACAATCAAAAATTATAGATACGTTGGAGACATATCAAGCATCCCCAAGCTTAATTTATGCTTGTCCTCGAGTAGGTAAATGATAAAAATAGAATTTTTGATGTGGAATGCTTTCTAGCATGTTCTTCAATGTATTTTTCTCTATTGTGGCATGAATGTTTAGATCCAAAAGATTCAAGATAAAAGTGTATTGTTGACATAAAAATAGTAATACTCCAAGTATGCTAATCAAGCAATTATGTCTTATCAAAATAACATAGCCAAAGAAAACTTATCCCTACAAAATCATATAGTTTGGCCATGCTTCATTTTTGTCACACGAAATGCCCTCATCATGCACAACCCCGATGACAAGCCAAGCAATTGTTTCATACTTAGCCTTTTCAAACTCTTTCAACTTTTACGCAATATATGAGCGCGAGCCATGGACATAGCACTATGGGTGGAATAGAATATGATGGTTGAGGTTGTGTGACAAGACAAAAATGGAGAAAGTCTCACATTGACATGGCTAATCAATGGGCTATGGAGATGCCCACCGATTGATGTCAATGCAAGGAGTAGGGATTGCCATGCAATGGATGCACTAGAGCTATAAATATATGAAAGCTCATCAAAGAAACTAAGTGGGTGTGCATCCAACTTGCTTGCTCACGAAGACCTAGGGCATTTGAGGAAGCCCATCATTAGAATATACAAGCCAAGTTCTATAATGAAAAATTCCCACTAGTATATGAAAGTGACAAAATAAGAGACTCTCTATCATGAAGATCATGGAGCTACTTTGAAGCACAAGTGTGGAAAAAGGATAGTAACATTGTCCCTTCTATCTTTTTCTCTCTTCTCCTTTTTTGTTTTTTTGTTTGGGCCTTCTTCTCTCTTTTTTATGGCCTCTTTTTTTTCGTCCGGAGTCTCATCCCGACTTGTGGGGGAATCATAGTCTCCATCATCCTTTCCTCACATGGGATAATGCTCTAATGATGATCATCACACTTTTATTAACTTACAACTCAAGAATTACAACTCTATACTTAGAACAAAATATGACTCTATGTGAATGCCTCCGGCGGTGTACCGGAAATGCGATGAATCAAGAGTGACATGTATGACAAATTAAGCATGGTGGCTTTGCCACAAATACGATGTCAACTACATTATCATGCAAAGCAATATGACAATGATGTTGCGTGTCATAATAAATGGAACCGTGGAAAGTTGCATGGCAATATATCTCGGAATGGCTATGGAAATTCCATAATAGGTAGGTATGGTGGCTGTTTGAGGAAGATATAAGGAGGCTTATGTGTGATAGAGCGTATCATATCACGGGGTTTGGATGCACCGGCGAAGTTTGCACCAACTCTCAAGATGAGAAAGGGCAATGCACGGTTCCGAAGAGGCTAGCAATGATGGAAGGGTGAGAGTGCATATAATCCATGGACTCAACATTAGTCATAAATAACTCACATACTTATTGCAAAAATCTAAAAGTCATCAAAACCAAGCACTACGCGCATGCTCCTAGGGGGATAGATTGGTAGGAAAAGACCATCGCTCGTCCCTGACCGCCACTCATAAGGAAAGCAATCAAATAACACCCCATGCTTAAAATTTGTCACACAACGTTTACCATACGTGCATGCTACGAGACTTGCCAACTTCAACACAAGTATTCATCAATTTCACAATTACTCAACTAGCACACCTCTAATATTACCACCTTTATATCTCAAAACAACTATCAAGCATCCAACTTATCTTAGCATTTAAAATTTATAACCAAAGTAAATTACCATGCTGTTATAAAGGACTCTCAAAATTATATAAGTGAAGCATGAAAGATCAATTATTTCTATAAAATAGAACCACCGCCGTGCTCTAAAAGATATAAGCGAAGCACTAGAGCAAATGATAAACTACTCCGAAAGATATAACTGAAGATCAATGAGTGGTCGAAAAATTATGCAACTATGTGAAGACTCTCTAACATTTAATAATTTCAGATCTTGGTATTTTATTCAAACAGCAAGCAAAACAAAAGAAAATAAAATGACGCTCCAAGAAAAACACATATCATGTGGTGAATAAAAATATAGCTCCAAGTAAAGTTACCGATGAACAAAGACAAAAGAGGGGATGCCTTCCGAGGCATCCCCAAGCTTAGGCTTTTGGTTGTCCTTGAATATTACCTTGGGGTGCCTTGGTCATCCCCAAGCTTAGGCTCTTGCCACTCCTTATTCCATAGTCCATCGAATCTTTACCCAAAACTTGAAAACTTCACAACACAAAACTTAACAGAAAACTCATAAACTCCATTAGTATAAGAAAATAAATCACCACTTAGGTACTGTTGTGAACTCATTCTAAATTCATATTGGTATAATATCTACAGTGCTAAAGTTTCTGTTTTTTACAGCTAGATCGCAAAGACTTGCCCCAAGTCTTCCCAAAGGTTCTACTTGGCACAACACTAATTAAGAAATAAAAAACTCAATAATAATAGAAGCTATATGAAATATTTATTACTAAACAGGAACAAAAAGCAAGGAACAAAAATAAAATTGAGTTGCCTCCCAACAAGCGCTATCGTTTAACGCCCCCAGCTAGGCATGGTGATTTCAATGATGCTCACGTAAAAGATAAGAATTGTAACATAAAGAGAGCATCATGAAGAATATGACTAGCACATTTAAGTCTAACTCACTTCCTATGCATAGGGATTTTGTGAGCAAACAACTGGTGGGAACCATAATCAACTAGCATAGGAGGGCAAAACAAGCATAACTTCAAAACTTTAAGAACATAGATAGGAAACTTGATATTATTGCAATTCCTACAAGCATATGTTCCTCCCTCATAGTAATTTTCAGTAGCATCACGAATGAATTCAACAATATAACTATCACATAAAGCATTCTTTTCATGATCTACAAGCATAGAAATTTCACTATTCTCCAGATAAGCAAAATTCTTCTCTTTCGGAATAGTGGGAGTATCATAAGAAACTCGAATACTACAAATTGTTTCCACATTAAAAGAGTAATATTCAGGAAAAGGGTAATCATAATCATGAAAAGTTTTATTATAATCATCACTACTTTTTATAGCATACGTGTCATCACAATAATCATCATAAGTAGTGACTTTGTTCTCATCATAATCAATTGAAACCTCTTCCAAGATAGTGGAATCATTACTAAATAAAGTCATGACCTCTCCAAATCCACTTTCATAATTATCACAATAAGATTCAACATCCTCCAAAATAGTGGGATCATTACTTCCTAAAGTTGACACTCTTCCAACCCCACTTTCATCAATATAATCATCATAAGTAGGAGGCATGCTATCATCATAATAAATTTGCATATCAAAACTTGGGGAACTACAAATATCATCTTCATTAAACATAGCATCCCCAAGCTTGGGACTAACATTAATTGCAGCAAATACATTTTCGAACATGTCATTCTCATCAAACATAGCATCCCCAAGCTTGGGACTTTTCATATCATAAGCATAATCACTATCATCGTTAATAGTATGGATAGCACCAATAGTATAACAATTATCATCATCACAATGAATAGGAGCAACATCATTTGGGAGGGATACATTTTTACCTTTGCTTCTCCGTCTTTTCTTTTTCTTCTTCACATCATGTGTGGGTTTAATCCTCTTTTCGGAGCTCCTTATTAATGAGAATTGTTGAATAGGAGGCTCCTCCTCGTTACTTGATTCATCATAAGAAATAATGGGAGAATATTGGGAAGTCTCTTCCCTTTCATTAGTATTCTCTTCATCTTCTATTTGTTTTCTTATCTTTATGTAATTGGCAATATAAGGATTTTCAATGCAATTCACATCACAATTCATAAAAATTTCTTCTAGATCAAAATCAAGAAACCTATCAAGGTTAAATTTTGGAATACCCTCAGTTATACGTTTCATTTCTTCATACCCCAAAAGAAGACTAAGCTCTTTATGATGCTCAAGGGTAATCAAGTTATCTCAATTTTTGGACATGATTTGATCATGAAACAAATAGCATTGGAGCTTTAAATGACCATGTTCATTGCAAAGTTCACAAGGATGGCGATAAATATTGAATCTTTCAGCACAATCATCTAGCCTTTCTTGCAACCATTTAGTTTCAAAATACTTATGCCTCTTGCAAAATCTATCTTCCCTAATTGGTGTGTGCTTGCAAGCTCTATGTATTCCACAAAAGTTGACATGCTTATAAGAGACATTTTCATCATGACTAGTGCAATCATCATTAGTACTATGTATATTCAAGGAATTCATACTAACAACATTGCAATCATGCTCATCATTCAAAGATTTAGTGCCAAACATATTAATGCATTCTTCTCCTAACACTTTGGCACAATTATCGGAATCCTTATTTTCATGAAAGATATTAAAAAGATGAAGCATATGAGGTACCCTTAATTCCATTTTTTTTGTAGTTTTCTTTTATAGACTAAACTAGTGATAAAACAAGAAACAAAAAGATTTGATTGGAAGATCTAAATATATACCTTCAAGCGCTAACCTCCCCAGCAACGGCGCCAGAAAAGAGCTTGATGTCTACTACACAACCTTCTTATTGTAGACGTTGTTGGGCCTCCAAGTGCAGAGGTTTGTAGGACAATAGCAAATTTCCCTCAAGTGGATGACCTAAGGTTTGTCCATCCGTGGGAGGCGTAGGATGAAGATGGTCTCTCTCAAGCAACGCTTCAACCAAATAACAAAGAGTCTCTTGTGTCCCCAACACACCCAATACAATGGTAAATTGTATAGGTGCATTAGTTCGGCGAAGAGATGGTGATACAAGTGCAATATGGATAGTAGATAATGATTTTTGTAATCTGAAAATATAAAAACAGCAAGGTAACCAATGATAAAAGTGAGCACAAATGGTATTGCAATGAGTTGAAACAAGGCCTGGGGTTCATACTTTCACTAGTGCAAGTTCTCTCAACAATAATAACATAATTGGATCATATAACTATCCCTCAACATGCAACAAAGATTCACTCCAAAGTCACTAATAGCAGAGAACAAACGAAGAGATTATTGTAGGGTACGAAACCACCTCAAAGTTATTCTTTCTGATGGATCTATTCAAGAGTTCGTACTAGAATAACACCTTAAGACACAAATCAACCAAAACCCTAATGTCACCTAGATACTCAAATGTCACCTCAAGTATCCATCGGTATGATTATACGATATGCATCACACAATCTCAGATTCATCTATTTAACCAACACAAAGAACTTCCAAGAGTACCTCAAAGTTTCTACTGGATAGTCAAGACGAAAACGTGTGCCAACCCCTATGCATAAGTCCACGAGGTCATGGAACTCGCAAGTTGATCACCAAAACATACATCAAGTGGATCACGTGATATCCCATTGTCACCACAGGTAAGCACATGCAAGACATACATCAAGTGTTCTCAAATCCTTAAAGACTCAATCTGATAAGATAACTTCAAAGGGAAAAATCAATTCATCACAAGAGAGTAGAGGGGGAGAAACATCATAAGATCCAAATATAATAGCAATGATCGCGATACATCAAGATCGTGCCGACTCAAGAACACGAGAGAGAGAGAGAGAGAGAGAGAGAGAGAGAGAGAGAGAGAGAGAGAGATCAAACACATAGCTAGTGGTACATACCCTCTGTCTCGAGGGTGGACTACTCCCTCCTTGTCATGGAGAGCGCCGGCATGATGAAGATGGCCATCGGAGAGGGATTCCCCCCCTCCGGCAGGGTGTTGGAACGGGTCTAGATTGGTTTTCGGTGGCTACGGAGGCTTCTGGCGCCGGAACTCCTGATCTAGGTTTCTTTCTGGAAGTTTTGGGTTATGTAAGAGGTGTTGGAGTCGGGAACAAGGCAGGGGGTCTCCGGGCTGTCCACGAGGCAGGGGGCGCGCCCCCCACCCTCGTGGGCAGCCCGAGACTCTTTTGGCCCAATTTTTTTACTTCGTGGCCTTCTTGTGGTCCAAAAATAAGTTTCGTGAAGTTTCAGGTCAATTGGACTCCGTTTGGTTTTCCTTTTCTGCGATACTCAAAAACAACGAAAAAACAGAAACTGCCACTGGGCTCTAGATTAATAGGTTAGTCCCAAAAATCATATAAATGCATATAAAACATCCAAGGTTGATAATATAATAGCATGGAACAATCAAAAATTATAGATACGTTGGAGACGTATCACTCCTCACTGCTTTGTGATTTGTGATAGAAGGGACAGGGGAGTAGACTCTGTGCTCTATACTGCACATGCGTCCAAGCACGGGAGAAAGAGGAGAGGCGTTGCATTTTTCTAGTCCTTCAATCAATCAATCAGGGAGCTTTGGTTCCATCCTTTTGGCTTTGGCAACACTGTGCACAATGGTTCCAACCATGCCAAAAGATATTTTCACATTTGGCTACACATTGTGGATGCCCTTAACCGTACCACTTGGTTTTGCTCTTGTGTGCTATCTATACAAATCTCAATTATATTGATCTAAAAAATTATAGAATCAAGATTAGTAAAAAGGAGGTGATTTTGCCACGCGGATGGCGGGGGAGGTTTCTTATTTTTAGAGGATGTTGTCCTGGCGGTTTGCTAACATGCGGTCCCATGTGCCAGAGCTTTACCAAGCCGATCCGCGTCCCACATGAGGCAGAACAACGACAGAAGCAACACGTGGTTAACTTGAAGAAGATGAGGGAGAAGCGGATTCAGCAATGAGTGAAATGATGGTTGCTTCGTCCCTCCAACTTCTTTTTTAGCATTATTACTTCGTCCCTCCAACTTAACTGCGAGAAAGGTGTAGCTTTGTGATTTGATGCCTCATTGCTCATTACTACACCGGCGCCATGACTGGGTGCTTCACCCCGGCTGCTCTGCACTGTATTCCGGTATGGCACATGGACCCGGTAGCTTGATGTCCCACATGTCGACGAAAGGGACTAGAAGATTTATGAAAGCGAGCGCTCCACTCTTACGACGGAGGAGTACACGACACGACGGCCCAGTGAACTGCCACTTGTACTGTATAGTACTGTAGTTTTGCTGTTTCGCACGATCCATCTATACAAACCCGATTAAACAGGAAAGGGCGGGATTTTTCCCGCGCGGTATATGATACTGGCCATACATTTCAAAGGCAATTTTAATGTATGCAAACTAAATAATTAAGTAACAATATGATATCTAGTAAAACTAAAAACACATATGATTTATTGTGTTAGAGTGTAGTAGTAGTGTTGCATTGCATAGTTGTTAGATGTAACATGCGAGAATGTGTAGAGATGTAGTTTTGGAGGTCCTGCAGAGAGAAAAGCGTAATACGTTCACCGAACTTCGGAATAAGCTGATTACGGTCACTATTTTTGTTTTGCGGTGATTATATGGTCACTTGCTCACGGTTCAGCATCGGATTGCACTTTGTTGACCGGGCAAATAGTCTGCGTGGCACCATTTTGAATAGTTAAATTGACAACGCTCCTTGTGGGTCCCACCTGTCAGTTCACATTAGGAAAAGGTCAGATAAACACAAATTTACGCAGGCGCGACAAGACTCTAGCCCGTGCGCGAGAATCAGCTGGTTGTGTATGTGTTTGTCAGGGCCTGATGTGTGCGCATGCACGTGTAGGTTGAGAACTTAAGCGTGAGAGTGTGTGTTGGTCCTATGGTGTACTGGTGTGTGCATGCATGCGTGCGTGTGTGCGTGTGAGTGTTGCGTGCGTGCGTGGCTGCGTGTGTACGTGTGAGTGTTGCGTGCGTGCGTGGGTGCATGCGTTCGTGTGAGTGTTGCGTGCATGCAGTTCGTGTGCATGCGTGCGTGTGTGTATAATCACCACACCAGCTCCTGTGTGTTAAAACGGACGGCTCAGCATACCAATACAAGGCCACATTGTCCGTTGTGCCCGCGGTCATGACTTCGAACCACCGTCCAATATTTTTTTGTCGTTTGTTTTCATTCTTACTAGCAAGATGCCCGTGCGTTGCACGTAACATCAAGATGCATTTGTATGACTAGTTTATCTTGTGAGAGAAAATGATGAACGAGGGAAGGCCTTATTTGCAAATGTGGAGAGGTGTGTGGGTACCTTTTTGCAAATTTTTCATAGTTTCTTTCCTATCCGTCAGATATAAATCGGACGACCTATATTGCAGGATGGCAGGCACACCATCATCACCAACTCTGTTTTTTATAAGAGTGTATTTTATATTTTATAAGAGTGTAGATATAGAGTAGATACAAACCGACAGGTAGGCCCGATGGTAGTGAGATAATGTGATGCAACACTAGAGGTGCCACGTGGAGCGTTTAACTGGTCAACTAGTCGTGTCTTGAGCAAATACAGAGTTGTATGGTGAGCCCGTGACTGTATAATAACCACAAAACATAAATGGTGACCGTAATGAGTGGATTCTGAAGTCCAATGTACGTATCGTGCTTTCACTTCAAATATAATAATCGTCACTGTATATATCACGAGAGAAAGCTGAAACATGCGTGAATGTGCTGGGGGCTTACTTTTAGAGGACCTGGAGATAGTTTGTGTGCGTACGTGCAAGGGGCATAGAGGGGGGGGGGTTATGCGATGGAGAGAGAGATGCTCTTTGTTTCTCTTTATTATGACTAACTTTATATATAGTATAAAAATATACAAATTCATAGTGTGGAATAAATATCATTGTGGGCACCATGCAATGCAAATTAGCGTTCATACTCCTCCATATAACTTTGTAATGTTGTATATATCTAGAAATTCTAAAATAATTTTTTGGACACACTTTATTGAAAAGGAACGTTGTATGCGAAATAAACGTGAAGAGAGGGCTTTTTAGATCAATGGGGTACGTGATGTAACATGTGTGAATGTGTAGTTGATGCATTTGGCAAGGCCTAGAGAGGTATGTGTGTGTATTGTGTATTCGAGAGAGGCATGGATAGAGGGGCCGGTGGGGGGGGGTGGGTGGGTGGGAGAGATAGCACGAGAAATGAGAGTGGTCTAGAGAGAGAGATAAATATGACATCATGGCGAGAGATTCCCTTGAGTGTGTATATGCAGGGGGGAGTGGATAGAGGCACCAGGAGAATATTTTTTTGTGTGTGGTGTCTGTGTTGGTATGTGTGGGTGTGAGAAAATAACGAGACATGGGGGCAGAGGGTGTGTCACCGCGTGAGGTCCGGTGGGTCGAGGTGAGGTCCTTCGTTCGGTTCCATCCTGCGCCACATTGGTCGGCCCGTGACGCATTTAGGGAGACCCATGGATGACTAGTCATACAAGACAAAGATAACATAATTGTGAAGGACTCTGTGTCCACTGACAAAACCTGCTAGGATTTGTAACCCTAGGTTCTCGGACTAAGGTAACCCCTTTATCTATGATATTACTATTCATCAAACCTAACTTTAAGGGGCATCCTATAGAATGCTCTGCTAGAATCATACTCGTCGATTAGGAAGAGAGGTGTGAGACAATGCGTGAGAGACAGGCCTAAAGATAATGTGCGTACAGGACATACGTAGGCAGGTCTATGTATATAGAAAGGGTCGATGGGGATTGTGTGTGTGTATGCTTGCGAGAGGAAGAGTGCTTGTGATAAAGGTTAGTGAAAACAGTCATAAATGGTTACGAGAGGGAGGGAGGGTTATATCGAGAGCATGTGTGCGAGAAAGACACCTTGGGAGAGAGTGTGTGAGCATGTGTGAGAGACCACCGATGGAGAGAGAAACTACACGTAAAAGACTGCTGTACACATTGATTAAAGATAAAATTCTATCCAAATATTAGGATGGGATCATGATATTTGCAATTCAAGTAAGGAACGGTCATTGATCCATCAGGCATCTAGATTCTATCGAATTTGAGCATGTCTATGTTATTATTCGACACAATTGATCCACATAGTTAGTATTTTGAACTCCAGACAATGCATCGCTTTAGCAATCGAATATAAACGTGAGCATAGTTCATGTTGTGTGTGTAAAGCACATTATACATACGAAAGTTACACAATGAACATTATAAATAGCTACCTATGAACTAGCATACATTTGTATTCAACTTAAGGTGGTTTAAACAAATCGAATTCAACATGTAGTCCATTCAATTATTTGAATTTGATATCATGGCATTTGTAAATCATAACTAAATTATGGGGGCACCAATCTTTGCTTTGATTTTGTACATAATAGCATATGTACTCGTGTACAAAATAGATTCAAATTTAGCTCCTCCATTCCAAAATAATCGTAGTTATAGGATTTTCAAGTGTCAAAATTTCAAAAAGAAGCGGATAATTTAATGAGGTTTTCAAACATACAAGGTCAAATTTAACATTGTCTATTTAGGTCAATCCTCAACGTTCAAGAGTACTCTAAACGTGAATGCTTGTGTTTCAAAATTTTGAATGAAGCGCCAAAAGAGCCTCTACTCGCCCGAAACCGCGTGAGACCAATGTTTGGTAGTACAAGGAAATTACTTTTCTAATAACTCCGACCCGTGAAACCTACCAGCCCGACGTCCAAAGGTCTAAACCGAGGTAGGTTTGTAGCTTCATCTAGACGCCACGCAACCGCCTCCGAAAAAGTATTCATGCACAATGGCCGCCTAAGCACACATGCGCGCGGCCGAAATCGCTCCCGCCCACTATTTGGGACACCTGGGATTACCATCCTACCCCCGACCCACAGTAGGTCCGAAATTTAAGAGGGGGGCGAAGTTTGTACTTTCCCCAAATTTCAAACAAGCGCGTCCCATCTTCTGTTCAAAAAAGCGAAAAACAAGCGCGTCCCAGACTGAAACATGGTTCTCCACCCCCCCGCCCACTCGTCCAATTCCCCATTCGTACTCCGTGGGTGCAAAAACTACCTCTCCACCAGCCGCGAAACCCCAGCGTCCTCCGTCCGCCACCCCATCCCACCCATCAACCGCCGCCCTCCTCCATCACGCCGGAGCCGATACCCCGACGTCGTCGTCCACCGCAACCTCAACCGCAACGCCCTCCACGGCTAGTAGTTGAAGCCGAGGCCGAGGCCGAGCCATCCGTACCCGAGCCAGTTCAACCACGCCATCCTGCGCCTCACCGCTGCCACTCCAACTTTGCCACCCTCCGCCGCACCGGAGCTGTTCCTGCTATGCCATCCTTCGCCGCCTCGGATCTACTTCCCTGTAACGCCCCGAGACCGATGCGCCAGGTGTCTCCGAGTTATTCGCCGTCGTTGCCATGTCATTCGCATGCATGTTGCGTCTTGTCTTGTCATCATGTGCATTGCATCATCATGTTTTCAAAACTTGCATTCGTCCGGGTTTCCCCAGTTCCGTCCGTTGTCCATTCTGAGCCCAGGCACACTTGCACGCGCCCGCGGCATGTCTGAAATAGTATTTTATAAGTGGCCGGAGAATGTTCTCGGATTGGGTTGAAAGTTTGCGTGCGGTCTTATTATAGTGTAGGTAGACCGCCTGTCAAGTTTCGTTGCATTCGGAGTTTGTTTGATAGCCCAATCGTCATCCGTAGCGGCACCGGTGCCGGTTTGTTCATCGGACGTTTCGGCCTCCGAGACTGCCACAGGGACGCACCTCTTCTCTCTCTTCTCAGTCCAAGGCCTTCTAAACACAGCCCACTAAACCCACCTGCAGCCCACCTAGTCCCCCTTTGTCCGGAGCCGTCCGATCATGATCAAGGGGTCCGAAAATTGCCTCAACCCCCCTAACCTAGCCCTACCTGCTATAAAAGGAAGGCCTAGCCCTCCTATTCTGGAAACCCTAGCCTTGCCTCGAAATCTGCGCTGCCGCCAGCCTCCTCCACTCCACAAGCCGCCACCTCCCACCTCTCCACGCGGGCCCGCAGAGCCCAGAGCAAGCCCATCTGGGCCCGAAACTTCCCCGCGCCCGCTCCAGGGACGAGCTCACCCTCGCCCGAGGCATCCAGCCTCATCCCCGCGCCGATCTGGATCCCGCGACCCCGCCACCAAGCATCACCTGCCGGAGTGCGCCCCTCCTTGAAGCCGACCCCGCCTCCTCCGCCTCACTCCGGTCGCTGCCCGTCCCCTCCGGTGATCTCCGCTGCCACGACGCCAGCGCCCGAGGCCTCCCCGCCGCCGTAGCTCCAACATCGGCCTCCGGCACTGCTCCTCGTCGCCGACCCCGCCTCCCATTGGATCTGGCGCCGCCCCCACCAGATCCGCCTCGCCCGATGTCTTCCCCGCTGCCTTGCCGCCGGTGCCGTCTGCGGCCGCCAGGCCCCTGCCTCGATCGGGGGATCGAGACGAAGGGAGAAGGCGCCCAACGGCCTCCCGCACGTGGGTCTCCACGCCGTCCTCGGCCCATCGCGCCACGCGGGCCGCGTCCAGCAGACCCCCTGCCTCCTCCTCCTTCTGGGCCTCGGCCCATGGTGAGCGCCCACATATTCCGCGCCCGTGCTCCTGTTCTAGTTTCGGCCCGTGATGTTTTTTTCCAGCGCCTGGGTTTTTCCTAATTATCCAGCGTAAACCAGTTTTATAGAAAACCCCCTAGTTTCATGCATTTAATAACTCATCATCCATGCACCGGGTTAAAATGATTTATATATGAAAAATGCTTAGTTTTTCATCTAGTTTCATAATATGCCACTTTCACCCAGGTTTAAAATATTTAAAATGTTGTTTGTGTAATTTTTGCTTAATGCCATGCTAAAATGCTTTAATTAATAACTAATTAACCGTAACTCCAAACTTAACAAACTTTATTTGTAAATGGGGTAGAAAAAGCCTAGTTTAACATGGTGGCATCACTTTGCATGTTTAACAACTATAAAATATGGTTTAGGGCAGAACAGTATCAAACCTTAAAATATGCATATGGGGTTTTACCGGAATTGTTGTTGTTGTTTCCGGCCTCATTTAAACTTGCTTAAATAAGTAGTTTTCTTTTGCTTCACCCTCTTGCCATGTTTAACAACATTTAATATTGTTGGATACATAAACGAGATCGAACTAAATAACTGGAATGTGGTGTTCCATCAATATGCAAGGGAGTTGCATGTTGAGATCCACTTAATTTGTAGGATTGTTTGTGCACTTTGCCATGCCATGCTTCATTATATCGGACATGCATCATACTTGATTGTGCATCATGCCATGTTCATGTGTTGGTTGTTTACTATGTTGTTTGCTCCTTTCCGGTGTTGCTTCTTCGGGTTGGTTCCGATAACGTCGCGTTTGTGAGGATCCGTTCGACTAAGTCCGTTTGTCTTCTTCATGGACTCGTTCTTCTTCCTTACGGGATTCAGGCAAGATGACCATACCCTCGAAATCACTTCTATCTTTGTTTGCTAGTTGCTCGCTCTTTTGCTATGCCTTTCCCGCGATACCTACCACTTGCTTATCATGCCTCCCATATTGTTAAGCCAAGCCTCTAACCCACCTTGTCCTAGAAAACCGTTGTTTGGCTATGTTACCGCTTTGCGCAGCCCCTCTTATAGCATTGTTAGTTGCAGGTGAAGATTGGAGTTTGTTCCTTGTTGGAACATGGATATTTTGTTGGGATATCACAATATCTCTTATTAATTAACACATCTATATACTTGATAAAGGGTGGAAGGATCGGCCTTATGCCTGGTGTTTTGTTCCACTCTTGCCGCCCTAGTTTCCGTCATATCAGTGTTATGTTCTCGGATTTTGCGTTCCTTACACGGTTGGGTTATAATGGGAACCCCTTGACAGTTCGCTTTGAATAAAACTCCTTCAGCAAGGCACCACCTTGGTTTTACCATTTGCACTAACAACCTAGCCTTTTCCCTTGGGTTTCGCAGACTCAAGGGTCATCTTTATTTTAACCCCCCCGGGCCAGTGCTCCTCTGAGTGTTGGTCCGAACTGAGCTGCCTGCGGGGCCACCTCGGGGAAACTTGAGGGCTGGTTTTACTCGTAGCTAGTCTCATCCGGTGTTGCCCTGAGAACGAGGTATGTGCGACTCCTATCGGGATTTGTCGGCACATCGGGTGGTGATGCACCCATTTTGCATCATGCTTTTATATTGATATTTATTGCATTATGGGCTGTTATTTCACTTTATGTCACAATACTTATGGCTATTCTCTCTTATTTTACAAGGTTTACATAAGGAGGGAGAATGCTGGCAGCTAGAATTCTGGGCTGGAAAAGGAGCAAATATTAGAGACCTATTCTGCGCAACTCCCAAAGTCCTGAAACTCCACGGAACATCTTAGAATAAATAAAGAAAAATGCTCGCCAAAGATGATGGCCAGGGGGCCCACACCCTGCTCACGAGGGTGGGGGGCGCCCCTCCCTAGGGCATGCCCCCCTACCTCGTGGGCCCCCTGGTGGCTCTCCGACGTCCATCTTCTCCTATATGAAGTCTTTCAATGATAAAAAAATCAAGAGGAACTTTTCGGGACGAGAATCCGCCGCCACGAGGTGGAACCTTGGCGGAACCAATCTAGAGCTCCGACAGAGCTGTTCTGCTGGGGATACTTTCCTCCGGGAGGCGGAAATCATCACCATCGTCATCACCAACGCTCCTCTCATCGGGAGAGGGCAATCTCCATCAACATCTTCCCCAGCACCATCTCATCTCCAAACCTAGTTCATCTCTTGTATCCAATTCTTTTCTCAAAGTCCGGGATTGGTGCTAGTAGGTTGCTAATAGTGTTGATTACTCCTTGTAGTTGATGCTAGTTGGTTTATTTGGTGGAAGATCATATGTTCAGATCCTATATGCATATTATTACCCCTCTTATTATGAACATGAATATGCTTTGTGAGTAATTACGTTTGTTCCTGAGGACAAGGGAGAAGTCTTGCTATTAGTAGTCATGTGAATTTGGTATTCGTTTGATATTTTGATAAGATGTATGTTGTCTAGCCTCTAGTGGTGTTATGTGAATGTCGACTACATAACACTTCACCATTATTTGGACCTAGAGGAAGGCATTGGGAAGTAATAAGTAGATGATGGGTTGCTAGAGTGACAGAAGCTTAAACCCTAGTTTATGCGTTGCTTCGTAAGGGGCTGATTTGGATCCATATGTTTCATGCTATGGTTAGGTTTACCTTAATACTTTTGTTGTAGTTGTGGATGCTTGCAATAGAGGTTAATCATAAGTGGGATGCTTGTTCAAGTAAGAACAACACCCAAGCATCGGTTCACCCACATATCAAATTATCAAAGTATCGAACGCGAATCATATGAACGTGATGAAAACTAGCTTGAGGATATTCCCATGTGTCCTCGGGAACACATTTCCTATTATAAGAGTTTGTTCCGGCTTGTCCTTTGCTACAAAAGGATTGGGCCACCTTTCTGCACTTTATTTACTTTTGTAACTTGTTGCTCATTACAATTTATCCCGTCACAAAACTATCTGTTACCACTTATTTCAGTACTTGCAGAGAATACCTTGCTGAAAACTGCTTATCATTTCCTTCTGCTCCTCGTTGGCTTCGACACTCTTACTTATCGAAAGGACTACAATAGATCCCCTATACTTGTGGGTCATCAAGACACTTTTCTAGCGCCGTTGCCGGGGAGTGTAGCGCCTTTGGTAGGTGGAATTTGGTAAGGAAAAATTTATATAGTGTGCTGAAATTTACTATCACTTGTTACTATGGAAAGTAATTCTCTGAGGGGCTTGTTCGGGGTATCTTCACCCCGTCCAATAGAGCAAAGAGTTGCTCCTCAACCTAGTAAACCTATTGAAAATGAAACTCCTTTTGAATTTCCTTCGGGTATGATGGAAAAACTGCTAGCTAACCGTTTTACAGGAGATGGAACAAAGCATCCTGATGAGCACTTAATATATGTGGATGAAGTTTGTGGATTATTTAAGCTTGCAGGTATACCCGATGATGTTGCTAAGAAGAAGGTATTCCCTTTATCTTTGAAGGGAGACGCATTGATATGGTATAGACTATGTGATGATATGAGATCATGGGACTATACAAGATTGAAGTTGGAATTTCATCAAAAGTATTACCCTATGCATCTTGTTCATCGTGATCGCAATTCTATATATAATTTCTGGCCTCGCGAAGGAGAAAGCATCGCTCAAGCTTGGGGGAGGCTTAAATCAATGTTATATTCATGCCCCAATCATGAGCTCTCAAGAGAAATGATCATTCAAAATTTTTATGCTTGGCTTTCTAAAAACAATCGCACCATGCTCGATACTTCTTGTGCTGGCTCTTTTATGATGAAGACTATTGAATTCAGATGGAATTTATTGGATAGAATTAAATGCAACTCTGAAGATTGGGACCTCGATGAAGGTAAGGAGTCAGGTATGACACCTAAGTTTGATTGTGTTAAATCTTTTATGGACACTGATATTTTCCGTAAGTTTAGCACTAAATATGGACTTGACTCTGAGATAGTAGCTTCTTTCTGTGAATCTTTTGCTACTTATGTTGATCTCCCTAAGGAGAAGGGGTTTAAATATCATCCTCCCATAGAAGTAAAACTAGCTGCACCTATTAAAGTTGAAGAAAAGACTGTCACTTAAAATGATCCTATTGTTCCTACTTCTTATATTGAGAAACCACCTTTCCCTGTTAGAATAAAGGATCATGCTAAAGCTTCATCTATTGTTCGTAAAAGCAATATTATAACTTATACACCCCTGAGCAAGTTAAAGTAGAACCTAATATTGCTATTGTTAAAGATCTCTTGTATGATAATACAGATGGGCATGTTATTCAGTTCGATGGTGAAACTGCTAGAATTGCTAAGCCTTGTGATAAAGATAAACATAGACCCGTGGTAGGCGTGCCTGTTGTTTCTGTTAAAATAGGAGATCATTGTTATCATGGCTTATGTGATATGGGTGCTAGTGCTAGTGTAATACCTATTGACTTATATGAAGAAATTAAGAATGAAATTGCACCTGCTGAGTTAGAAGGTATTGATGTCACAATGAAACTTGCCAATAGAGATACTATTTCACCAATTGGAATTGTTAGAGATGTTGAAGTCTTGTGTGGGAAAACTAATTATCCTGCTGTTTTTCTTGTTCTTGGTTCCCCACGAGATAGCTTTTGTCCCATTATATTTGGTAAACCCTTCTTAAATACTGTCAATGCTACCATAGACTACACAAAGAATGTTGTTACTATTGGCTTGGATGATATGGTTCATGAGTTTAATTTCTCTAAATTTAGTAAACAACATCGTGAGGAAGAATTACCTAGTAAGGATGAAATTATTGGTCTTGCTTCTATTGCCGTACCTCCTAGTGATCCTTTAGAATATTATCTGCTAGACCATGAAAATGATATGTTCATGAATGAAAGAAGGGAAATAGATGAAGTATTCTTTAAACAAGAACCTATTCTGCAACACAATTTGCCTGTTGAAATTTTAGGGGATCCACCTCCACCCAAGGGTGATCCCGTGTTTGAGCTTAAACCGTTGCCTGATAATCTTAAATATGCTTATCTTGATGAAAATAATATATATCCTGCTATTATTAGTGCTAACCATTCAGAGCATGAAGAAGAAAGATTATTGAAAACTCTGAAGAAGCATCGTGCTGCTATTGGATATACTCTTGATGATCTTAAGGGCATTAGTCCCACTCTATGTCAACATAAAATAAATTTAGAAGCAGATGCCAAACCAGTTCGTGATCCTCAACGACGTCTGAATCCTAAAATGAAAGATGTGGTAAGAAAAGAAATACTAAAGCTTCTGGAGGCAGGTATAATCTATCCCGTTGCTGATAGTGAGTGGGTAAGTCCTGTCCATTGTGTCCCTAAGAAGGGAGGTATTACTGTTGTTCCTAATGATAAAGATGAATTGATTCCACAAAGAATTATCACAGGTTATAGGATGGTAATTGATTTCCGCAAATTAAATAAAGCTACTAAGAAAGATCATTACCCCTTACCTTTTATTGATCAAATGCTAGAAAGATTATGCAAACATACACACTATTGCTTTCTAGATGGTTATTCTGGTTTCTCTCAAATACCTGTGTCGGCTAGAGATCAATCAAAGACTACTTTTACATGCCCTTTTGGTACTTTTGCTTATAGATGTATGCCTTTTGGTTTATGTAATGCACCTGCTACCTTTCAAAGATGCATGATGGCTATATTCTCTGACTTTTGTGAAAAGATCTGTGAGGTTTTCATGGACGATTGTTCCATCTATGGTTCCTCTTTTGATGATTGCTTGAGCAATCTTGATCGAGTTTTGCAGAGATGTGAAGAAACTAATCTTGTCTTGAATTGGGAAAAGTGCCACTTTATGGTTAATGAAGGTATTGTCTTGGGGCACAAAGTTTCTGAAAGAGGTATTGAAGTTGATAAAGCCAAGGTTGATGCTATTGAAAAGATGCCATGTCCCAAGGACATCAAAGGTATAAGAAGTTTCCTTGGTCACGCCGGATTTTACAGGAGGTTCATTAAGGACTTCTCAAAAATTTCTCGGCCTCTGACTAATTTATTGCAAAAAGATATACCATTTGTCTTTGATGATGATTGTGTAGAAGCATTTGAAACACTTAAGAAAACATTAGTCTCTGCACCTGTTGTTCAGCCACCTGATTGGAACCTACCTTTTGAAATTATGTGTGATGCTAGTGATTATGCTGTAGGTGCTGTTCTAGGGCAAAGAGTTGATAAGAAATTAAATGTTATTCATTATGCTAGTAAGGCTCTAGACAATGCTCAAAGAAATTATGCTACTACTGAAAAAGAGCTTTTAGCAGTTGTATTTGCTTGTGATAAGTTTAGATCTTATATTGTTGATTCTAAAGTAACTATTCAAACTGATCATGCTGCTATTAAATATCTTATGGAAAAGAAAGATGCTAAACCTAGACTTATTAGATGGGTTCTCTTGCTACAAGAATTTGATTTGAATATTGTTGATAGAAAGGGAGATGAGAACCCCGTTGCAGACAACTTGTCTAGGTTAGAAAATGTTCTTGATGACCCACTACCTATTAATGATAGCTTTCCTGATGAACAATTAAATGTTATAAGTACTTCTCGTAGTACTCCATGGTATGCTGATTATGCTAATTATATTGTTGCTAAGTTTATACCACCTAGCTTCACATACCAGCAAAAGAAAAAGTTTTTCTATGATTTAAGACATTACTTTTGGGATGACCCACATCTTTATAAAGAAGGAGTAGATGGTGTTATTAGACGTTGTGTACCTGAGCATGAACAAGAACAAATCCTACGCAAGTGTCACTCCGAGTCTTATGGAGGACACCACGCTGGAGATAGGACTGCACATAAGGTATTGCAATCTGGTTTTTATTGGCCTACTCTCTTCAAGGATGCCCGTAAGTTTGTCTTATCTTGTGATGAATGTCAAAGAGTTGGTAATATTAGTAGACGTCAAGAAATGCCTATGAATTATTCTCTTGTTATTGAACCATTTGATGTTTGGGGCTTTGATTATATGGGACCTTTTCCTGCCTCTAATGGATACACACATATTTTAGTTGCTGTTGATTACGTTACTAAGTGGGTAGAAGCTATTCCAACTAGCAGTGCTGATCATAACACTTCTATTAAAATGCTTAAGGAAGTTATTTTTCCAAGGTTTGGAGTCCCTAGATATTTAATGACTGATGGTGGTTCACACTTTATTCATGGTGCTTTCCGTAAAATGCTTGCTAAATATGATGTTAATCATAGAATTGCATCTCCTTATCACCCACAGTCTAGTGGTCAAGTAGAGTTGAGCAATAGAGAGCTCAAATTAATTTTTCAAAAGACTATTAATAGGTCTAGAAAGAATTGGTCCAAGAAACTTGATGATGCATTATGGGCTTTTAGAACTGCATACAAAAATCCTATGGGTATGTCTCCGTATAAAATGGTTTATGGAAAAGCATGTCACTTACCTCTCGAACTAGAACATAAGACATATTGGGTTATTAAAGAGCTCAACTATGATTTCAAACTTGCCGGTAAAAAGAGGTTATTTGATATTAGCTCACTTGATGAATGGAGAACCCAAGCATATGAAAATGCCAAGTTGTTTAAAGAAAAAGTTAAAAGATGGCATGACAAAAGGATACAAAAGTGTGAGTTTAATGTAGGTGATTATGTATTGCTATACAAATCTCGTTTAAGATTTTTTGCAGGAAAACTTCTCTCTAAATGGGAAGGCCCCTATGTTATCGAAGAGGTCTATCGTTCCGGTGCCATAAAGATCAACAACTTCGAAGGCACAAATCCAAAAGGTGGTAAACGGTCAAAGAATTAAACATTATATCTCAGGTAATCCCATAAATGTTGAAACCAATATTATTGAAACCCTAACCCCTGAGGAATACATAAGGGACACTTTCCAGAACGTTCCAGACTCCGAAAAGGAATAGGTATGTGGTACGGTAAGTAAACCGACTCCAAAACAATTTTAAGGCAATATTTCTCCGTTTTGGAATATTTAGAAAAATAGAAAAATAATTTGCAGTCCGGGAAGGACATGAGGGCCCCACGAGGGTGGTGGGATCGCCCCCTACCTCGTGAGCGCCTCGTGTGCCTTCCGGACTCCATTTTCTTGCATGTTACGTATTTTGGTCGGTAAAAATTCATTATATATATTCTCTCGAAGGTTTTGACTCCCGTATCACGCAAACCTCCTCTGTTCTTGTTTCGAGCTGTTTTCTGTCAGGGTTTTCCAGGCTCGGCATCATGTCGTCTCCCTCCTCCAACAATGGTGACAATGATGCTTGGCTAATGAAGATAGATCTGAAGAGGGAAGAACCCACGAGGGTCAACAAGGATGAAAGGATCAAGAAGGCCACAGAGCATCAAGCCCCAGTAGCAAAAGACACCCTCCAACTTGATCATAACCTTCTTACCTCAACTGAGATCGAAGCTTTCAAGATGATTGAGTTAGCTCGTACACAAAACAAGTATCTCACACAAGAAAATATTTTGTTGAAGGAGCATATTGTTGCACTCAAGGGCATTATTCGCAAGCTGGAGACCTCTTATGCTCGATGTGCGATTATCCGTCACCTCCACCTTCTTCACCAACCAAGGAGATATAATCACATGGGTATGGGCACTCCCCTTGGCAACTGCCAAGCTTGGGGGAGGTGCCCCAGTATCGTATCACAATCACAACTCCTATCTTTACCGCTTTTCTTAGTTCGATCCTATTAGTAGTATCTTGATCTAGTAGAATAAAGTTTATGGCATGATCTAGTTTTGAGTTTTGCTTTATGATCTCTCTTTGTAATCAAGTCTGTGAGCTATATATAATAAAGATTAGTGTTGAGTCAAGGGCTTGATTATTTGGCCATGATCTTGGGTGAATAAAAGAAAAGAGAAAAAGAATAAAAAGAAACAAAAAGTTCATATTGATCTTATTGAGAGTAAGGACTTCACATAGAAAGAGTATGATGATTAAAAGTTGTTGGGAGTTGGCAAACATAGCTTTGGTCATTGTTGAAATTAATAGGAAGTAATAAGGAAAGAGAGGTTTTCACATATAGATATATTCTCATTGGCATCTTTTATGATTGGGAGCACTCATTAAAATATGACATGCTAAAGGGTTGATGTTGGACAAGGAAGACAACGTAATGAGTTATGTCTTTCTTATATCTGAGATAAAGTATGTTGTCATGGATCCTCTAACTTGTTGAGCTTGCCTTTCCCCCTCATGCTAGCCAAATTCTCAGCACCAAGTAGAAATACTATTTGTGCTTCCAAATACCCTTAAACCAGTTTTTCCATGAGAGTCCACCATATCTACCTATGGATTGAGTAAGATCCTTCAAGTAAGTTGTCATCGGTGCAAAGCAATAAAAATTGCTCTAAATATGTATGATTGATTGGTGTGGGAGAAATAAGCTTTATACGATCTTGTGATATGGAAGTAATAAAAGCGGTGGACTACATAATAAAGGTTCATATCACAAGGGGCAATATAAAGCGACGTTCTTTCGCATTGAGATTTTATGCATCCAACCATAAAAGTGCATGGCAACCTCTGCTTCCCTCTACGAAGGGCCTATCCTTTATTATTATCTTCTACCTTCTGCAAGAGTCATGGTGATC
>NC_041390.1:409884690-410061466 GCF_002162155.2 Triticum dicoccoides | reverse complement strand
TGAAAAAGAAAAGGTGAAGATCGCCATGACTCTTGCATAAGGTAGAGGGTAATAATAAAGGATAGGCCTTTCGCAGAGGGAAGCAGAGGTTGCCATGCACTTTTATGGTTGGATATATAAAATCTCAATACGAAAGAATGTCACTTTATATTGCCCCTTGTGATATGAACCTTTATTATGCAATCCGTCGCTTTTATTACTTCCACATCACAAGATCGTATAAAGCTTATTTCTCCCACACCAATCAATCATACATATTTAGAGCAATTTTTATTGCTTTGCACCGATGACAACTTACTTGAAGGATCTTACTCCATCCATAGTTAGATATGGTGGACTCTCATGTCAAAACTGGTTTAGGGATATTTGGAAGCACAAGTAATATTTCTACTTGGTGCTGAGAATTTGGCTAGCATGAGGGGGAAAGGCAAGCTCAACAAGTTAGAGGATCCATGTGTAGGATCGGAAGTATGTCTAGAGGGGGGGTGATTAGACTACTTGACCAAATAAAAACTTAACCTTTTCCCAATTTTAGTTCTTGGCAGATTTTAGCTAATTTAGGACAAGTCAAGCAATCGTCACATAATTCAAGCAAGCATGCAAAGAGTATATAGACAGCGGAAAGTAAAGCATGCAACTTGCGAGAATGTAAAGGGAAGGGTTTGGAGAATTCAAACGCTATTGGAGACACAGATGTTTTTCCTGTGGTTCGGATAGGTGGTGCTATCCTACATCCACGTTGATGGAGACTTCAACCCACGAAGGGTAATGGTTGCGCGAGTCCACACAGGGCTCCACCCAAGGGCAACGGTTGCGCGAGTCCACATAGGGCTCCACCCACGAAGGGTCCACGAAGAAGCAACCACACACAAAGGGTCCACGAAGAAGCAACCTTGTCTATCCCACCATGGCCATCGCCCACACAGGACTTGCCTCACTAGCGGTAGATCTTCATGAAGTAGGCGATCTCCTTGCCCTTACAAACTCCTTGGTTCAACTCCACAATCTTGTCGGAGGCTCCCAAGTGACACCTAGCCAATCTAGGGGACACCACTCTCCAAGAAGTAACAAATGGTGTGTAGGTAATGAACTCCTTGCTCTTGTGCTTCAAATGATAGTCTCCCCAACACTCAACTCTCTCTCATAGGATTTGGATTTGGTGGAAAGAGGCTTTGAGTGGAAAGCAACTTGGGAAGGCTAGAGATCAAGATTCATATGGTAGGAATGGAATGTCTTGGTCTCAACACATGAGTAGGTGGTTCTTTCTCAGAACATATGAGTTGGAATGGTGTGTGTGTTCTGATGGCTCTCTCATTGAATGAGAAGGAGGTGGAGGGGTATATATAGCCTCCACACAAAATCCAACCGTTACACAGTTTTCCAATCTCGGTGGGACCGAATCAATAAGCTCGGTCGGACCAAAAATGTAAACCTAGTGACCGTTAGTGATTTTCGGTGGGACTGACATGCAACTCGGTAGGACCGATATGGTTAGGGTTTGGGCATAACGTAATCTCGGTGAGACCGATTACACAAACTCGGTGAGACCGAATTTGGTAATTAGCTAACCAGAGAGTTGGTCAGGCAAACTCGGTGGGACCGATTTGCTCTTTCGGTGAGACCGAGTGGAACTCGGTGAGACCAAAAAGTTACACAGGGGAAACACTGAGTTTACATTGCAATCTCGGTGGGACCGATTCGCTCTTTCGGTAAGACCGAAAAGTTACGAAAGGGAAACAGAGAGTTTGCAACCCCATCTCGGTGAGATCGAGATCCCTATCGGTAGGACCGAATTGCTAGGGTTTGGCAGTGGCTAATGACAAGTGAAACTCGGTGGTGCCAGATAGGAAGAATCGGTAGGACCGAGTTTGGCTTAGGGTTTAGGTCATATGTGGATATGGGAAAGTAGTTGAGGGTTTTGGAGCATATCACTAAGCACATGAAGCAAGAGGCTCATTAAGCAACACCTCATCCCTCCTTGATAGTATTGGCTTTTCCTATGGACTCAATGTGATCTTGGATCACTAATATAAAATGAAGAGTCTTGAGCTTTTGAGCTTGAGCCAATCCTTTGTCCTTAGCATTTTGAGGGTTCCACTTTCACATCCATGCCATGCCAATCATTGAGCTTTCCTGAAATAATCATCTTGGAATAGCATTAGCTCAATGAGCTATATGTTGTTATGAATTACCAAAACCACCTAGGGATAGTTGCACTTTCAATCTCCCCCTTTTTGGTAATTGATGACAACATATAGATCAAAGCTTCGACAAATGATAATAAGCATGAAATATATCGTCGCTTCGAGAAGTATGTGATAAGTAAGAGCTCCCCCTAAATTTTTGCATATTTAAAATTTGCTTTGGACTGCAAATGCACAAAGAGTTGGAGTCATGGGTTACTCTTCTATGTCACATACATCTTGGTGGAGCGCTCAAAATGATAAGAATGAACTACATGCACTCATCACCAAGAATAAGATAATAGCATTAAGCAAGCATTAAGTGTAGCTTATGATCAAATACATGATCATCAATGTCTCACAAGCATAGTATCTCAAGCACTCAAAAGCAAACAAGTTCGAAAAACCACCAAATAAAGCAAGAGAGAAAAGCAACACTCTCTCTCTCGAAGCCTATGATCTATACATCTTCTCCCCCTTTGGCAACAAGTTACCAAAAAGTTCCTAGAAAATGCATAGCACTAGATCGATGCTCAGGCTTGATCTTCAGGTGGTGGTGGAGTCTGGATCACTCCAAGGACGAAGGCTTCGGTAGATGCTGAAGTAGTCGCTGAAGTTGGAGCTGAAGTAGATGCTGGAGCTGGTGGAATTGAGGTTGTGGCTGGTGCTGAGGTGGTGGCTCTTGTGTCAGCAACTGGCACGGCAGATGACCTCGGGCCTCGTGGCACTCTGGCAAAGGTATGAGTGGTAGTCCTGCCTCTCCTCTCCTGCATGTCCTCCTGGAGCTGCTCCACTGCAGACTGAACTTCTGTTACCTTGACATCCAAGTCATAGAACTTCTGTTCCATGATTCTCTCTAGGCTCTGCTGATTCTGAGTGAGAGTGGCCAGACTTTGCTCAATCCTCAGTGTGGATGCAATCAAGTAACCAAGCTGCTCTTGTTTAGTCTTCAAGAAGTATTCAGATGCCTCCTCTTGGGTAGGCATCTTGGCAGCTTTCTCCTTCCTTGCCTTCTCCTTCTTTGCAAATGCTTGGGCAGATGATGGCTCGTTCTCAGTCATGACAACTTGATTGTCCTTGAAATCTGGACGGATGGGCAAATGTTCCTTGTCCAATAAATATATGCCCGTGCCCATCTTGGAGTTGATGAGCTCCTGAATCTGAGGGGCATATCTGCAGCTCCTCTTCTGGTCTGCTGCAGTCCTCTTGATAGTTTCCACTATGAGGCTCATCACCTTGAACTTCTGAGGCACATCAAACACATGTAGCAAGTTGATAGCATGGCCTCTAATCATCTTGTGATCTCCAGACTTGGGCAGTAAGGTGTGCCTTAGTATCCAATTGATCGTTGGGAGTCCTGACAGAAGGTAATGCACAGAGCTAAACTTGAAGGTGTCAAGAGCTTCATTGGGAATTTCCTTGTACATATTGGACATGGAGTTGTGGTCCATCTTCTTCTTGGCATAGATATCCAAGTCTTCATCTTGCTCCTCTGGGGCATTAATGATCTGTGCCCATTCAGCCACTGTAGATTGGTACCTTGTACCCTCAGACATCCATGTGATCCTCCCATCTGGATAAAAGTGAGCCGTGGAGTAGAACTGCATGATAAGCTCCTCGTTCCACTTTGTGAGCTTCTGCCCAACAAAGTCGGCTACTCCACAAGCTATGAAGCTATCTTGCACTCCAAGATAGTGCTCCTCATTGTCCTTCATGTATGTCCAATCAACCCAACGCATATCACAGACAATGGGCTTCTTATCTAACAGCACAGTCTCATAGAAATCCTGCTGCTCCTTGGTGTGAAACCTGTAGTCCATGGCAGTCCTTCTCCTTGAAGCATACGGGTCTGCTTCTCTCCACTTTCTCAGCCCTGAATCTCTCTTGAGCTTCATGTCCTCAGCCACAGGATGAGCATCGTTGTGGTCTGGGATCTTGGGCTTTAGCTTTCTCAGGACATTTTCTTCTTCTTCTTCAGCAACAGTCTCAGGCACTGGGGCCTTGTTCTTTTCAGCTGCAGGAATGCTCCTTGTATTCCTATTTGGTTTTGGCTTGGAGGCAGCTTTGGGCTTAGATGCAGTAGCCCCTGACCTTATGGCATCACCCATTATCTTGGGTGCCTTGGGCGCTGGTGCAGCTACCTCTTCTTCCTCTTCTTCTTCCATAATGGAAGCTTTGCCAAGCACTCTAGCCACAGTCTTCTTCACCCTTTCCTTTCTTTTATTGCCCTCAGCTGCAATTGGCTCTTGGGGAGTGGGCTTCTCAGTTGAGGCTCTAGCCTTTGACATGGGCTGCCTGCCTGTTGGCCTTTTGATTTTCAGACCTGGCTTAGTGCCTTGAGCTGGCTCAATTCTCTTGGAAGTGGCCTCTTCCTCTGCCACATAGTCCTCATCTTCAGAGTCTGAAGTTTTCTTCTTCCTTTGTCTCGTGGCAGCCTTTGGCAAATTGCTAGGAGTGCTCCTGCTGCCTTCATCAGATGAACTGGAGGGACTAGTGCCCTCACTCATCACCACTTGCTGTTCTGACATATTTTGGCTATCACTTTGATCAGACATGCTGCAAACTGACTGCTAACCCTGTGAATAGATTATAGATGAGGTAGAAAGGATGAGCATCACAAAATGCAGAGATTTTTGCAAAAAGAATGATCCAAAAACTTAGTTTTAGTTTCCTACTGAAATCATCTCGGATCTACCGATTTTCAAACTCGGTGATACCGAAGCAGTTTTGGAACCTAAACTAGTGAACTCGGTAGGACCGAGTCACAGTTCGGTGGCACCGAGACTGCTAGGCTTTCACTGATTTCAAAAATCGGTCACACCAATAAGTAATTCTCGGTCAGACCGAGTCTCACTTGTGCAATGGCATAAGCCAAATCGGTGGGACCGAGTTTTTCAACTCGGTGGGTCCGAGATGGTTTTGGCAGAAACCTAAACCTAGAATTTTCGAATCAAACCTAATCTACGGGCGTTTTGACTGGATAGAAGTTTCTCAAACATGGCAAGAATCAATATGATCACAATGTGCTAGGAATCAGATTGAGGAATAGCACAGAGATCAAGTCCATACCCTAGTTCGGCGGGGACTTGCTACAGCGGCAACGGCGGGGCAGAATTCCCGTTGACGGCGACGAATACCAGCGACTGGAGGCTGCTGGCGGCGAGAAGACGATCTGGAGACCTCGAGGGCAGAGCAGGCTATCGCACGGGCGAAGGGGTTCGGAGAAATTTCCAAATTTTGCCCGTGACTATATATAGCCCGACCCTGTCGGTGTGACCGAGTGGAACGACTCGGTGGCACCGAGATTCATAACTGCGTGCAGTTACTGAAACTCGGTGTGACCGAAAAGTTAAAATCGGTTGCACCGAGATCGAAAACCTAGATCAACTTAATGATCTCGGTAGGACCGAAAGTGGAGTATCGGTCAGACCGAGAATCATAAAGAGGTTTTGGAAGTTTAAGTCTATGACGAATCGGGGACTCCGAGCGCTCCTCACACAGAGTGGTTCGAATCTGACTTGATCAAATTTTGTGATGCAACATGAATAGAGTTTGAGACGAGAAAAGCATAGATAGCTAGAGGAGGTTCTTAGGCATTCTTGTCCATCCACTTGGCAAAAAGAAATAAAACCGAACAATCAAAACAACAAGTGGATGTCCTCGAACGAGTAAAATATGCAACCAGCATGCTCACACAATAAGATGGCAAATGAAATATGTGGCAAGGCATGCACAACCAATACTAGCATCTATCAAGCAATTTGCGATGACTAGGTCATCTATGTATGAGTATATTGACTTAGGAGTCAAGTGAGAACACTTGATCATAGGTCATACTCATCGTTTAAGCCCAAGTGGGGTTACCACTTTTACATAAAGCATTGTTGTGTTCACATCTTTAGAGTTGCTTTAGCTCAAGTCTTAGAGTAAAGCTCCCCCTAGATGTGATATTCCCCCCCCCCCTAAGAGGGATGAACTAACCTTGGGTTTTGTCGATGATGACTTCATGTAGATATTGAAGATGTGGATGCTCAATGTTGATGTAGATCTCTTGGAGCTATCCATTTGAGTGAATTGCACTTTCAATACCTACATGGGTTAGTCCCACAAGGAACAAACAAGGATATCCATAGACATAGAGTGATGCACACAAAGGATGATGTACATGAAAACTTTTAGGTTACCTTGTCCCTTGTCTTACCAACAAGAGGGTTTGTGACTCCTTGAACTAGTGCAACATGTGGGAGTTGATTACACTTGTTCTTGCCAAAATGATAAGAGTGAAGTATGTTGGCGGAGTCACCCTCAAGAACTCTCTAGTTCTTCTTCTTTTGGATCCACATCATCTTGATGGGAATCCTTGGAGTTGTAGTCGTACTTGATGAAGTGGAGCTTGAAGTAGTCTTGGGAATCCACTTGACTAAGGTCTTCGGAGCTTCTTCAAATGCATCAATTTCCTCTTGAAGCTTGTCCTTGCCTTTTTGCTTGTAGTCTTGTGGTGGAAGATCATCTTGAGCTTGTGTCCCCTTGAAAGAAGTATCATACTTCTCTTGTTGAGGGACAAACTTTGTCTTGGGGTATTGATCTTCTTCCCACTCAACTCCATTGGCATTGAACTTTTGTTCAAAGCCAACACCTTGATTCTTCTGGTGCATTCCTTGCTTGCGCACAATTTCCTCGAATTGCTTACTCCCAGCAAGGCTTTTGTACACTCCTTTCTCTATAATTTCCTTCAATAAACTATTTTCTTGCTCAAGTGTAACTTGGCTAAGAGAATCATTAGTGGAATCAAGAGAACTACTAGAAGCAACAATATTGGATTTAACATGATCATTGTTACTGTTAGAGGAAGAATCTTTCTTGTTAGACTTGACTTGAGGCATGTAAGTGGATAAGAGTAAACGCTTGGCAATGTAAGAAGAACTTTTCTTGCGGAGATCATCATTGATTGCTTTTAAGAACTCATGCTCTTGCTCAAGATTGAGCTTTTCAAAGCGTAATTTCTCATGAGCTCCTAAAAGTTCTCGATGATCTTCGAAGATAGTGTCATGAGCTAACTTAAGAGTTTTTAGTTCTTTAGTTAGAGCCTCAATCTTCTCCTTATCATTGTCATTCGTTTTATCTTGATTAGCATGTTTAATTGACACTTCATCATAGTATTCATCACTAGAGTTGTCAACAAGCAAATCATCACCTAACAAGTCATCTTCATCACTATTGAAATCAACATACTCGGGGTGTGTTACCTTAGGACCTTTGGCCATGAAGCATCTTCCAATTCCTTCATTTGGTGAGTCAAATATGTCGTAGGAGTTGGTTGACACAAGTGCTAGACCGGCAACACCTTCATCTTGAGTATCTTCGGAGTCGGAGTGATAACTTTTCTCGAAGTGGCTGTCGGAGTCGGAGCCGGATACCCATTCACCAACATGAGCTTGATGTCTTCGTCTTGTGTAGCTCCTTGATGATTTTTCCTTCCTTTCCGAATCCTTGCTTCTCCGTGAGTATCTTCGTTCATAATGATCATCTCTACTCCTTCTCTCTCTTGGTGATGATTCCTTGCTTCTTCTTTTTGGAGAATCTTCTCTTCTCTTGTAGGGAGCCGTACACTCATTGGAATAGTGTCCGGGTCTTCGACAATTGTAACAGTTTCGCTCTCGACTAGAAGATCTTTTGTCATTGTAGGACCTTGACTTGGAGCTTCTATCTTTGCTTCTACTCTTGTAGAACTTGTTGAAGTTCCTCACCATTAAGCTCAATTCTTCATTGAAGTCTTGTTTCTCACTCGATGATGTAGGGGCTTCACATGAGGCTTTATAGGCACCACTTGATTTGTTGTGAAGTTCCTCTTTATCCTTAAGTGACATCTCATGAGCAACAATTCTTCCAATCACCTCCGTTGGCTTGAGATCTTTGTAATTTGGCATCATTTGGATCAAAGTGCACACGGCATCATATCTTCCATCCAAGGCTCTTAGAATCTTCTTGATGATGAATCTATCGGTCATCTCTTCACTTCCTAAGCCGGCAATCTCATTTGTGATGAGAGCAAGCCTAGAGTACATCTCAGCGACACCTTCACCATCCTTCATCTTGAACTTTTCAAGTTGGCTTTGAAGTACATCCAACTTGGATTCCTTGACGGAGTCGGTACCTTCGTGCATATCAATCAAAGTGTCCCAAATTTCCTTTGCATTCTCAAGGCGGCTGATTTTGTTGAATTCTTCGGGGCACAATCCGTTGAAGAGAATATCACAAGCTTGAGCATTGTATTGCAACATCTTCAACTCATCCGCGGTAGCTTCACGGTTTGGTTCTCTCCTGTCAAAGAAGTCACCTTGCAAACCAACACACACAATAGCCCAAACGGCGGGGTTATGTCCAAGAATATGCATTTTCATTTTATGCTTCCAACTAGCAAAGTTAGTACCATCAAAGTAAGGACCTCTACGGTGATAATTTCCCTCGCTAGACGCCATAAACCAAGGCTATGACCACCAAAAGCTATGGAGATCAAAGCAAATGGAGACCAAAGCTCTGATACCACTTGTAGGATCGGAAGTATGTCTAGAGGGGGGGGGGGTGATTAGACTACTTGACCAAATAAAAACTTAACCTTTTCCCAATTTTAGTTCTTGGCAGATTTTAGCTAATTTAGGACAAGTCAAGCAATCGTCACATAATTCAAGCAAGCATGCAAAGAGTATATAGGCAGCGGAAAGTAAAGCATGCAACTTGCGAGAATGCAAAGGGAAGGGTTTGGAGAATTCAAACGCTATTGGAGACATGGATGTTTTTCCCGTGGTTCGGATAGGTGGTGCTATCCTACATCCACGTTGATGGAGACTTCAACCCACGAAGGGTAACGGTTGCGCGAGTCCACACAGGGCTCCACCCAAGGGCAACGGTTGCGCGAGTCCACACAGGGCTCCACCCACGAAGGGTCCACGAATAAGCAACCACCCACAAAGGGTCCACGAAGAAGCAACCTTGTCTATCCCACCATGGCCATCGCCCACACAGGACTTGCCTCACTAGCGGTAGATCTTCACGAAGTAGGCGATCTCCTTGCCCTTACAAACTCCTTGGTTCAACTCCACAATCTTGTCGGAGGCTCCCAAGTGACACCTAGCCAATCTAGGAGACACCACTCTCCAAGAAGTAACAAATGGTGTGTAGGTAATGAACTCCTTGCTCTTGTGCTTCAAATGATAGTCTCCCCAACACTCAACTCTCTCTCATAGGATTTGGATTTGGTGGAAAGAGGCTTTGAGTGGAAAGCAACTTGGGAAGGCTAGAGATCAAGATTCATATGGTAGGAATGGAATGTCTTGGTCTCAACACATGAGTAGGTGGTTCTCTCTCAGAACATATGAGTTGGAATGGTGTGTGTGTTCTGATGGCTCTCTCATTGAATGAGAAGGAGGTGGAGGGGTATATATAGCCTCCACACAAAATCCAACCGTTACACAGTTTTCCAATCTCGGTGGGACCGAATCAATAAGCTCGGTCGGACCGAAAATGTAAACCTAGTGACCGTTAGTGATTTTCGGTGGGACTGACATGCAACTCGGTAGGACCGATATGGTTAGGGTTTGGGCATAACGTAATCTCGGTGAGACCGATTACACAAACTCGGTGAGACCGAATTTGGTAATTAGCTAACCAGAGAGTTGGTCAGGCAAACTCGGTGGGACCGATTTGCTCTTTCGGTGAGACCGAGTGGAACTCGGTGAGACCGAAAAGTTACAAAGGGGAAACACTGAGTTTACATTGCAATCTCGGTGGGACCGATTCGCTCTTTCGGTAAGACCGAAAAGTTACGAAAGGGAAACAGAGAGTTTGCAACCCCATCTCGGTGAGACCGAGATCCCTATCGGTAGGACCGAATTGCTAGGGTTTGGCAGTGGCTAATGACAAGTGAAACTCGGTGGTGCCGGATAGGAAGAATCGGTAGGACCGAGTTTGGCTTAGGGTTTAGGTCATATGTGGATATGGGAAAGTAGTTGAGGGTTTTGGAGCATATCACTAAGCACATGAAGCAAGAGGCTCATTAAGCAACACCTCATCCCTCCTTGATAGTATTGGCTTTTCCTATGGACTCAATGTGATCTTGGATCACTAAAATATAAAATGAAGAGTCTTGAGCTTTTGAGCTTGAGCCAATCCTTTGTCCTTAGCATTTTGAGGGTTCCACTTTCACATCCATGCCATGCCAATCATTGAGCTTTCCTGAAATAATCATCTTGGAATAGCATTAGCTCAATGAGCTATATGTTGTTATGAATTACCAAAACCACCTAGGGATAGTTGCACTTTCAACTCTTTATCTCAGATATAAGAAAGGCAAGCTCAACAAGTTAGAGGATCCATGAAAACATACTTTATCTCAGATATAAGAAATACATAACTCACTACGTTGTCTTCCTTGTCCAACATCAACTCTTTAGCATGTCATATTTTAATGAGTGCTCCCAATCATAAAAGATGTCAATGATAATATATCTATATGTGAAAACCTCTCTTTCCTTATTACTTCCTATTAATTGCAACAATGACCAAAGCTATGTCTGCCAACTCCCAACAACTTTTAATCATCATACTCCTTCTATGTGAAGTCATTACTCTCAATAAGATCAATATGAACTTTCGTTTATTTTTATTCTTTTTCTCTTTTCTTTTATTCACTCAAGATCATAGCAAGAAAATCAAGCCCTTGACTCAACACTAATCTTTATTATATATAGCTCATGGACTCGATTACATAAAGAGATCATAAAGAAAAACTCAAAACTAGATCATGCCATAAACTTTATTCTACTAGATCAAGATACTACTAATAGGATCGAACTAAGAAAAACGGTAAAGATAAGAGTGATGGTGATACGGTAGCGGGGCACTCCCCCAAGCTTGGCAGTTGCCAAGTGGAGTGCCCATACCCAGATACTCAATTCTTCTTTGTTGGAGGAGACGGTGGAGGTGTTGTTGATGATGCGGGCTTGTCACATATCTTCCAAGGCATAGGTTCACCATCATAGAAGGATGATCGGGTCTCCGGAATCCTCGAATCTGCAGCCAAACTCATTCTTTTGAATCTATATTCATACTCACAGTTTTGGTTTTGCAGGTCATAGATTTGGGCTTGGAGGTGCTCGATCTTCTCATGTAGCTTGAAGATGGCCTCCTTAGTGTTCTTGGCATCCGGCTTGTAGTTGTTAGTGAACTCCGCGAGCATCATGTGGCTAGTGTTGATTCCACGCTCCACCATCCCCTGGCACTTGAAAACTTGTTGCTCCATTGCTTCAAGCCTCGTCTCCACGCTTCCGATTCCCTCTGGTCCCTTAGCATCGCGGATGTGCAGCAACCCATCACACATCTCAATGGTTTCAGGGTATCGCAGCACCTCCGCGAGGTAAGGGTTGATGACCTTCTCGAAGAACTTGTCCTCGGAAGCACTTGGGGACGTCATGATAATCTAGATCTGTCAGAAAAACAGCTCGAAACAAAAACAGGAGATTTTTGCGTGATACAGGAGTCAAAACTCCCGGGAGATTATATAGTGAATTTTTACCGACCAAAATACGTAACATGCAAGAAAACGGAGTCCGGAAGGCACACGAGGTGCGCACGAGGTAGGGGGCGCGCCCACCACCCTCGTGGGGCCCTTGTGTCCTTCCCGGACTGCTACTTATTTTTCTATTTTCAAAATATTCCAAAACGGAGAAATATTGCCTTAAAAGTTGTTTTGGAGTTGGTTTACTTACCGTACCACATACCTATTCTTTTTCGGAGTCTGAAACATTCCGGAAAGTGTCTCTTATGTATTCCTCCGGGGTTATGATTTCAATAATATTGGTTTCAACATTTATGGGATTACCTGAGATATAATGTTTGATTCTTTGACCGTTTACCACCTTCGGATTTGTGCCTTTGAAGTTGTTGATTTTTATGGCACCGGAATGATAGACCTCTTCGATAACATAGGGGCCTTCCCATTTAGAGAGAAGTTTTCCTGCAAAAAATCTTAAACGAGAGTTGTATAGCAATACATAATCACCTACATTAAACTCACGCTTTTGTATCCTTTTGTCATGCCATCTTTAAACTTTTTATTTAAACAACTTGGCATTTTCATATGCTTGGGTTCTCCATTCATCAAGTGAGCTAATATCAAATAACCTCTTCTCACCGGCAAGTTTAAAATCATAGTTAAGCTCTTTAATAGCCCAATATGCCTTATGTTCTAGTTCGAGAGGTAAGTGACATGCTTTTCCATAAACCATTTTATACGGAGACATACCCATAGGATTTTTATATGCAGTTCTATAAGCCCATAATGCATCATCAAGTTTCTTGGACCAATTCTTTCTAGACCTATTAACAGTCTTTTGCAAAATTAATTTGAGCTCTCTATTGCTCAACTCTACTTGACCACTAGACTGTGGGTGATAAGGAGATGCAATTCTACAATTAACATCATATTTAGCAAGCATTTTACGGAAAGCACCATGAATAAAGTGTGAACCACCATCAGTCATTAAATATCTAGGGACTCCAAACCTCAGGAAAATAACTTCTTTAAGCATTTTAATAGAAGTGTTATGATCAGCACTACTAGTTGGAATAGCTTCTACCCACTTAGTAACGTAATCAACAGCAACTAGAATATGCGTGTATCCATTAGAGGCAGGAAAAGGTCCCATATAATCAAAGCCCCAAACATCAAACGGTTCAATGACAAGAGAATAATTCAAAGGCATTTCTTGACGTCTACTAATATTACCAATTCTTTGACATTCATCACAAGACAAGACAAACTTACGGGCATCCTTGAAGAGAGTAGGCCAATAAAAACCAGATTGCAATACCTTATGTGCAGTTCTATCTCCAGCGTGGTGTCCTCCATAAGACTCAGAGTGACACTTGCGTAGGATCTGTTCATGTTCATGCTCAGGTACACAACGTCTAATAACACCATCTACTCCTTCTTTATAAAGATGTGGGTCATCCCAAAAGTAATGTCTCAAATCATAGAAGAACTTTTTCTTTTGCTGGTATGTGAAGCTAGGTGGTATAAACTTAGCAATAATATAATTAGCATAATCAGCATACCATGGAGTACTACGAGAAGTACTTATAACATTTAATTGTTCATCAGGAAAGCTATCATTAATAGGTAATGGGTCATCAAGAATGTTTTCTAACCTAGACAAGTTGTCTGCAACGGGGTTCTCAGCTCCCTTTCTATCAACAATATGCAAATCAAATTCTTGTAGCAAGAGAACCCATCTAATAAGTCTAGGTTTAGCATCTTTATTTTCCATAAGATATTTAATAGCAGCATGATCAGTTTGAATAGTTACTTTAGAATCAACAATATAAGATCTGAACTTATCACAAGCAAATACAACTGCTAAAAGCTCTTTTTCAGTAGTACCATAATTTCTTTGAGCATTGTCTAGAGTCTTACTAGCATAATGAATAACATTTAATTTCTTATCAACTCTTTACCCTAGAACAGCACCTACAGCATAATCACTAGCATCACACATAATTTCAAAACGTAGGTTCCAATCAGGTGGCTGAATAACATGTGCAGTGACTAATGCTTTCTTAAGTATTTCAAATGCTTCTACACAATCATCATCAAAGACAAATGGTATATTTTTTGCAATAAATTAGTCAGAGGCCGAGAAATTTTTGAGAAGTCCTTAATGAACCTCCTATAAAATCCAGCGTGACCAAGGAAACTTCTTATACCTTTGATGTCCTTGGGACATGGCATCTTTTCAATAGCATCAACCTTGGCTTTATCAACTTCAATACCTCTTTCAGAAACTTTGTGCCCCAAGACAATACCTTCATTAACCATAAAGTGGCAATTTTCCCAATTCAAGACAAGATTAGTTTCTTCACATCTCTGCAAAACTCGATCAAGATTGCTCAAGCAATCATCAAAAGAGGAACCATAGACGGAAAAATCGTCCATGAAAACCTCACAAATCTTTTCACAAAAGTCGGAGAATATAGCCATCATGCATCTTTGAAAGGTAGCAGGTGCATTACATAAACCAAAAGGCATATGTCTATAAGCAAAAGTACCAAAAAGGCATGTAAAAGTAGTCTTTGATTGATCTCTAGCCGACACAGGTATTTGAGAGAAACCAGAATAACCATCTAGAAAGCAATAGTGTGTATGTTTGCATAATCTTTCTAGCATTTGATCAATAAAAGGTAAGGTGTAATGATCTTTCTTAGTAGCTTTATTTAATTTGCGGAAATCAATTACCATCCTATAACCTGTGATAATTCTTTGTGGAATCAATTCATCTTTATCATTAGGAACAACAGTAATACCTCCCTTCTTAGGGACACAATGGACAGGACTTGCCCACTCACTATCAGCGACGGGATAGATTATACCTGCCTCCAGAAGCTTTAGTATTTCTTTTCTTACCACTTCTTTCATTTTAGGATTCAGACGTCGTTGAGGATCACGAACTGGTTTGACATCTTCTTCCTAATTTATTTTATGTTGACATAGAGTGGGACTGATGCCCTTAAGATCATCAAGAGTATATCCAATAGCAGCACGACGCTTCTTCAGAGTTTTCAATAATCGTTCTTCTTCATGCTCTAAAAGTTTAGCACTAATAATAACATGATATATCTTCTTTTCATCAAGATAAGCATATTTAAGATTATCAGGAAAAGGTTTAAGCTCAAACACAGGATCACCCTTGGGTGGAGGAGGATCCCCTAAAATTTCAACAGGCAAATTGTGATGCAGAATAGGTTCCTGTTTAAAGAATATTTCATCTATTTCCCTTCTTTCATTCATGAACATATCATTTTCATGGTCTAGCAAATAGTGTTCTAAAGGATCACTAGGTGGTACGGCAATAGAAGCAAGACCAATAATTTCATCCTTACTAGGTAATTCTTCCTCACAATGTTGTTTACTAAATTTAGAGAAATTAAACTCATGAACCATATCATCCAAGCCAACAGTAACAACATTCTTAGTGCAATCTATGGTAGCATTGACAGTATTTAGAAAGGGTCTACCAAATATAATGGGACAAAAGCTATCTTGTGGGGAAGTAAGAACAAGAAAATCAGTAGGGTATTTAGTTTTCCCACACAAGACTTCAACATCTCTAACAATTCCAATTGGTGAAATAGTATCTATATTGGCAAGTTTAATTGTGACATCAATATCTTCTAACTCAACAGGTGCAATTTCATTCTTAATTTCTTCGTATAAAGTATGCGGTCTAACACTAGCACTTGCACCCATATCACATAAGCCATGATAACAATGATCTCCTATTTTAACAGAAACAACAGGCACGCCTACCACGGGTCTATGTTTATCTTTATCACAAGGCTTAGCAATTCTAGCAGTTTCACCATCCACTGAATAACATGCCCATCTATATTATCATACAAGAGATCTTTAACAATAGCAATATTAGGTTCTACTTTAACTTGCTCAGGAGGTGTATAAGTTCTAATATTGCTTTTACGAACAACAGTTGAAGCTTTAGCATGATCCCTTATTCTAACAAGGTGTAACATACCAAAATTCTAAATTTTGGAATGTTATAAACAAATAGATAGATTTGATTGATTGTTTGATTGATTGTCTGAAAGTGAGTGAATTCGAAACGCTTTGAAAGTTAAATGAGAGGGAATAAAAGGACTTTCCCAAACTTTCATATTTGCTTTCTGATCTCCATGAATTCAAATTCTTTTCAAACACAAAACCCCGGAGAGAAGATGACATGACTTCTTCCATTTATTTAAATGACAAGGGGTGTTGAAAATATTTGAATTTCATTTGAAAATATTTCCGATTCTGGAACTTTATGCAACTCAATGATTTTCATGAGAGAAGATAAAATGACTTCTTCAAATTATATGAAATATGAGTTGGGAGTTTCAAAGAATTAAATTCAAAGTTCTTTTGAATTTATTTTCAATTTGGAGTTATTTGAGTTTTATTCAAATTATTTTTCTCCAAAAATAAAATATATGGAAATTAGGGTAACATGATTCCCTACATTAGAAAATTGGAGAAAAATTAATTTGAAATCATTTTGGTATTTTTAAAATGATTTTTGTTGAATTTTAATAGACCAATAGCACTCTTTGAATTATTAGAATTTGTGTGTATTTTATTTAATGCTAGAAAAATGTTCACCGTGTAGAAAATATTTTTCTGAAAATTTTGATATATTATATGCCTATATAATATTTTATTTGCTTTTGTTTTATTTTCATTTGTCTAGGTTTTAAAAAAAAGAAAAAAAACTCTCCGAACAGTGCCAGGCCGAAGCCCAGCACTGCTCTATCTTTCCCTCTCGTCGACTGGGCCGGCCCAGCACCCAACTCGGCCAGGCCAACCCAGCCCAGCCGTCCTCCCTCGACCTCGGACACCCGAGCACGCACGCGCCGCCGCCGCCTCGACGTCCGTGCTCCGCCCGAACTCTCCCCACTGCCTTGACCCCTCCTCCACGCCAGCGCCCTCCCCTCCTCCTATAAAGCCGCCGCCTGGATCCCCATCTCTCTCCCGCATCTCGCCGCTCGAAGCCGAGCCGTCGCCGCGCCGTTTGCCGTCGCTGCCGCAGCTCCGCCGCCCTGCCCCGCACTCCACCGCCGCCGCCGACCGCCGCCGTTGCCCCCATTGGCCCCGCCGCCCAGCGCCGCTCCTCGCCTCTGCTGCCTAGCCGCGCGCCGCCTCGCCTCTGCTGCTCGCCGCCGGAGCCCCGTGCCGCCTCGCCGGAGCTCGCTGGTCCGATCTGCCGCTGCCGCCGACCACTACCGGTTTTCGGTGAAAAACCGATCGAACCGGTAAGAACCGCCCGGTCCGGTTTTTTTAGGTTTTCGTTTTAGTAGACGGTTTTTTCTTTTAAAACCCCGATTAGTATATTTAGAGAACGCCCGCTGGTTTAGCCTCTGGAGCGAACGAGTTCATAGTTTAGGGTTCGGGAGTGAACGTTCGTAAATTAGTATTTTTCTTTTTCTGTTATTTCCGGCCAGGGACCTATATGTGAGGATTTTCTCTACAGTTTAGTCCCTGAACTTCAAACAATCATTACTTTTTACTCGTTAGTCCAAATCCAACGAAACCAACGCCCACTTCTTCGTTATGATCCCCTCTATTCAGTAATCCAACTCAAACATGTTTTTGAAAAGTTTAAAATTTGAATTAGAGCAGATTTGAATTCAAACTTCTTTTGATCATATCTTTTTATCCGTAACTCCGTTTGAGTTGATTCTTTTTGCAAATCGAAGCTCTTGACCTAAACATTCTAGTAAGGCCAAATTCACATAATTTTGGTACTGTTAGAAATTGTTTTATGTTGCAAGAGTTATTTGCTTGGTTTTGATGTTTCCGAATCGTCTTCTTCGATCTTTCTGATCTTTTGAGTGATTGCTTATGTGTGGTTACTATTGCTTGATTACGATAGATTGACCGGAGTGTGACGAGTAGAGCTATCAAGATTTTTGAGTGTGAATCATCTTCATCAACATTGCAGGCAAGTTCACACTTTGATCATACCTTTTCTACAACCCAGTTTTATTGCATTAGATCAATCCTCACACATTGCATGATTAGGATCTAATTAAACTGTGGGATGGGAAGTAGATGAGGTAGTACCTATTACCTATTTATTATCAAACCTTTGGGAGTTACTTCTACGTTTGCTCATTATACCATGCTATGCTAGTAGACGTGGATTGGGTGAGAGATATCCATGACAGATGTGAGATTTAAAAATTAAGGGTTTATCTAAGGTGGCAACCTAACACACATCTGGGTGGATTGAGGCACCTGGGGTTACCAGGACTTGCCTGTTTTCTTTGGACCGCCACCCAGGCCCAAAGGGATCATGAGATTATTCATGCTAGAAACTTCCGTGTGCAGCCACAAGCCATTATGGGCTCTGGCATAGTTGACTAAGTTGTGCGAACTCTTACAGTGGTAGACTAGAAGATGTAGGGGTTGTAGGTGGTACGGTCTACCCGATCGTAAGGTGCTAGCGCTTCTGAAAGACTATGTCTCGGTCATCCGTCTTCTCAAACACCCTGCAGTGCGAGAAACCAAACGGAGGCGATCGAGTCTTGTGGGGAAAAGTGCGCAAACCTCTGCAGAGTGTATAAACTAATCATGATTAGCCGTGTCCCCGGTTATGGACATCTTGAGTATCTAGTTCTTGGATTATCCTGTTGATCTCATCATGTTACTTTAAATGAATATTGTTGGGTTTTAATGATGTTACTTAATTGGGATTGAGAATGCTGTCAACCATTCTCAATGTTCAACAACCACCATGATAGTTAAATAAAATTTATTCCTTTGTAGTAGGGAAAAATTGGCTTTACGCAAAAACCTTATAACCATAGAGCTTTTCCACCAGCCAACTATGCATGTAGTGATAGTCTTTATTCATCATTCTCTATGGTGTGAATTGCCAGTACATTCAATGTACTGACCCGTTTCGGGCTGCAACGTCTCATGTTGCAGGATTATCTTACGACGAGTAAGTGATACGTTAGGGTTACGATTTCTACACTCAACTTTGCCGTTGGTGTTGATGGGAATCCACAACCTTGTTGCTTCCACTATTTGGATTGAGGTAATAGTATTTACGTTATTTTATACATGTGATCTACCTCTGTTATAAATCCTTCGAGTACTGTGTGTGTCAGCATACCGATCCAGGGATGACACTTAAGCACAGAGACTTGATCCATTCGGGTAGGGTCGCTACAAGATGGTATCAGAGCACATGTTGACTGTAGGACATGACCCTAGAAACTGGCAAGCCCCTAGCAAAGATTTTTCTCTACAACTTTCCCTTTCAAAAAGATCTTTTACCTCTCTTCTCTTCCGAGCTTATTCAAAAATTTCCTTTTAGTGAGACTATACCCCTTTCCCCTTTTGACCACTCGAAGATTCCACTGATGAGACCACTCCAAGAAGTACAGGATATCAGACAAATAAGACCATTCGGAATGAAAAGGATTTTACCATACATTATGATAATGGAAACTACAGCTGTTGAAGACTCTGAAGACTAGGAGAATTTGAAGGACCTGTAAAAACCTCTAGATTTGTATGACCTAGGAAAGCTACCCTTATGGAACTTGACAGATTATGGAAGTTGTCAATACCCGAGATCAAGGTGTATCGGAGAAAGACTAAAACAAGGAGTATGAGAACTCGAAGTTTTGTCAAGGAAACCCCAATGTAGGAGATATCAACTATGGAGAGATAGCTCATGGAAATGACAAAGGGAAGAAACATGGCTATCCATGAGGTTATCGCCCGCTTATGCTATTGTCACCGTGCTGAGTTAAGCATGCCTATGCATGGAAGGATTGGATGGTAGAAGGCTGATGGATCACCTATCAGCAAGATGAAGTTTTAAACTTAGCTGGTGTATCACCAAGATCTGGAGTAGTACATCAAGAAGTTTAAGGTGAAGCTCCATGAAGCCGTATTAGACAAGGAAGTATTTCATGAAGAACTCAGGAACCAAAAGCTGAAAGTAGCCAAGCTGGAGGAGCTACAACCTCGAGATACCGGAGATTTGTCAGGAACTGAAGGACAGTAGGACCATGGTTCATGCGAAGGATGTTGAAACCAGAAGTTTGTAACGCAACTCCAGAATATTAAAGGACGTCACGAGAGACTCGCGTCATAAGAGTTGATCTGGCAAAAGAACTTGAGAAGGACAAGCATGATCGGAAGAAGCCATTGGAGGCATGAACAAGGATTGAAGAGTTTGGAGATGTTGAAGATTTATTGACCTTTAGAAGACCAAACCCCTATATTATACCTACGTTAGATGCGACGTTTGTGAGCTGTCATTTGTTTGATGTTTTTCGACAGCCACAACAAAAATCTGTCTTTTCAAAACTTTTGTTTGTATTGTGTGCATCCCTCTCTATCTCTCTTATCTTACCCCCAAACCCACATGGACCCAATAGAGGATGAATGGAGATGAGCTTGTATTTTCTAGACCGATGAGTCAGTTGGAGACAGACCGATGGATTCAGAACATGGAGGATCTAATGGAGAATAACCCTATAGTCGAAAAGGATATGACCTAGCATGCTCTTCTGTGCTTTGAAAGAGGTGCTGCTACTTGGTGGAGGATGTACCAAACCATCAATGGATGGCAAGGAGTAACCACTTGGAAAGAATTTAAGTTGACTTTGCTAAAAGTCTCAGTTTGTGTCCCAGAAATTGAAGCCTTATGGAAAGGATATGAAAAAAACTTGTGCATGCAAGCTTTGTGGAGAAATAGGACACACCCATAAAGAACACAAGGATGAATGCCGTAATTGTGAAGGAAGTCACCCAGTTGAAGGATGCCCAATTAGGCAGATTACTTGTTTCTTGTGTGAAGCGATTACCCACTATCCTACTCAGTGTCACATTTACCCCATGGTACGAAGGACCGTACAACAGAATAAAGAAGTAATGAAAGGAGCCCTTATGGAAAGTTTAGAAGAACCTGTGATGAAGGAAGATGTGGAGGACACACCCAAAGAAGAACCAATTAAACCCTGCACCAAGTCATGCTATTCATGTGGAGAAGAAGGACACATCTCCCAGAATTGTTTGAATGGGGATTTAGTAGAATTCCCGACAGAGGAAGTAGAGTATGACCCACTGGAAATAGAAGCTCTGATGGGAATGGAAAAGTCCAGAAAGAGAAGTAGATTGGATCCAGGAAGGATCTGAGTCATGTCACTTGTTATAAGTGCAAGGAGTCAGGGCACTACCTCAGCAGTTGCCCAAAAAGGAAGCCAAGGACCCAAGTAGGCTACGTAATTACAAGGAAACCTCGAAACTTGTCAGAAGTAATGTGTTTTAGTTGTAAAGGAGCAGGGCACTTTGCTAGAGAATGCCCCAAGGAGAAGGAAACTTGTGCTAGATAGTTGAGTTTGCAATAAAAGAAATGGAGTAGAAGTGAGAACATTTTTCTTTTATATTGAGGTGTTGAGTTGAGACATGTAATGGAGAAGCGAGAGATTGTAATCATTTGAGAATGAATAAAGTAGCATCGTTGGTACTGATATGGATTTTATGAGTTGTTACTCTATGAAGAAGGATTTTGGCCATTCTGAGGATATGAGAAATATGGTCTATGGAAGATTTGTGCATTTTAAGGGTGGTAGTACCCTGTAAGAACCATTGACCCCTGGAAAAGATAAGGATACTCCACTGAGTGGATTTCGGACAAAATGGATACGAGTTTTGTCTCGATATGTGTGATGCCCCAAGAGTATGTGGGATGAAGTTGGAGACCGTCAGTTGTTTGGATCAAACATGATCAAGGAGTCAGAAGAGAGTGTTAAGTTGATTCGAGATAGACTGAAAGTAGCTCAGTCCAGGTAGAAGATTTACGCAGACTTAAAAACGCAAGGAGGTAGTCTATGAAATTGGAGATAGAGCATGTCTTCGTGTGACCCCTCTGCGAGGAGTTAAACAATTTAGAGTTAAGGGACAGTTAGCCCCGAGATTTGTAGGACCATACCGAGTTTTGGAGCGTATGAGAGAAGTGGCCTACAAGTTTGAGTTACCCGAAGGACTGTCAGGAGTTCAAGACGTGTTCCACGTTTCCCAGTTGAAGAAGTGCCAAGCAGAGATGGCCAATATTCCCCTGTAAGGATGCTTGACCGCGGAAAGGATAATGATGTTCCACGAAGTAGAATATGGACTTCATAAGTATAAGTTTTTATCTCGGTATGTGGGAAATCCCACGAGGATGAAGAGATGAAGTACTATTGGATATAAAGGAGGTATGATGTTGGTAATATGGAGCAATGGCAACCCCATGACAAGTCTGAGTACTCACGTCTTGGTTTGGTGCCAATAGAAGGAAGGAAGACAGTACAATTGGATGGATTTAAGAATACTAGGAAGTTGGAACAATGATCAGTTTCCCAATGATAAGTTCAAGGACTACAAGTGATGAGATGGGCCATAACCCACAGGACCCAGGACCTGCCAAGAAGCAAGCACATTCTTGCTGAAGGAAAAACCCTGGAAGTGGGTATACCTTTGTCGATAGACGATTTTATAGGAGTTTACGCAAAACCTGAGAGTTGTGAAGGAATGATAGATGTTTGTCTGGCTTGCAGAATCAATGGATTATTCCGAACTTGGTTCGTCGACGAGAGAAATTCTGCAATGCTTGTGAGGATGACCGAGTGTTAGAATGCGAGATTCGCTAAACCGTATACAAGGTAATGATTTGGGTGCGGGATGGATTGATCACCATACCGACTTACTCTCATTATTCGCCTTGCTATATGGGATGGTAAATCTGAGTGACTTGCCTATAGTGGAGAGACGACGATCAAAACCTTGTTTAAACCTTAGAATGGTATAAGAATTTTTCCCTTGTACACGGCAGCTTTTTGCCAACCGTAGGTTATACGGTGAGAATCAACCCAGACCCATTTCCTGCAGGAGAAACCATAAATTGTTGACCACCATGAGATATCGATAGTTGTTTAGTTTTGGCGCCCGACCCATCAGCTAAGAATACCCAATCTCGGAATAACCTTACCAAGAGGAAAGGACAGAAGAATTGAGGAAAAGGTTATGCCACTACCATAAGAGCTCAGAGAAGGAATTTTCTCGAGGATCTAAGAAGATAGACACTGTCAAGAATAAGGATGGAGTATATGAGTTTTGATGGAACAGTAACCATGCTTCTAAGGGTGGTAGCACCCTAGACCCCGAGACGAACGTTGGATTTTGAGAAGACCCCAAACCCTAACCTTTTCTTTCTAGCCTCTCCGAATCTCGAGGACGAGATTCATTTTAGGGGTGGTAGGTTTGTAACATCCCAAAATTCTAAATTTTGGAATGTTATAAACAAATAGATAGATTTGATTGATTGTTTGATTGATTGTCTGAAAGTGAGTGAATTCGAAACTCTTTGAAAGTTAAATGAGAGGGAATAAAAGGACTTTCCCAAACTTTCATATTTGCTTTCTGATCTCCATGAATTCAAATTCTTTTCAAACACAAAACCCCGGAGAGAAGATGACATGACTTCTTCCATTTATTTAAATGACAAGGGGTGTTGAAAATATTTGAATTTCATTTGAAAATATTTCCGATTCTGGAACTTTATGCAACTCAATGATTTTCATGAGAGAAGATAAAATGACTTCTTCAAATTATATGAAATATGAGTTGGGAGTTTCAAAGAATTAAATTCAAAGTTCTTTTGAATTTATTTTCAATTTGGAGTTATTTGAGTTTTATTCAAATTATTTTCTCCAAAAATAAAATATATGGAAATTAGGGTAACATGATTCCCTACATTAGAAAATTGGAGAAAAATTAATTTAAAATCATTTTGGTATTTTTAAAATGATTTTTGTTGAATTTTAATAGACCAGTAGCACTCTTTGAATTATTAGAATTTGTGTGTATTTTATTTAATGCTAGAAAAATGTTCACCGTGTAGAAAATATTTTTCTGAAAATTTTAATATATTATATGCCTATATAATATTTTATTTGCTTTTGTTTTATTTTAATTTGTCTAGGTTTGAAAAAAAAGAAAAAAAAACTCTCCGAACAGTGCCAGGGCGAAGCCCAGCACTCCTCTATCTTTCCCTCTCGTCGACTGGGCCGGCCCAGCACCCAACCGGGCCAGGCCAACCCAGCCCAGCCGTCCTCCCCCGACCTCGGACACCCGAGCACGCACGCGCCGCCGCCGCCGCCTCGACGTCCGTGCTCCGCCCGAACTCTCCCCGCCGCCTTGATCCCTCCTCCACGCCAGCGCCCTCCCCTCCTCCTATAAAGCCGCCGCCTGGATCCCCCTCTCTCTCCCGCATCTCGCCGCTCGAAGCCGAGCCGCCGCCGCACCGTTTGCCGTCGCTGCCGCAGCTCCGCCGCCCTGCCTCGCACTCCACCACCGCCGCCGACCGCCGCCGTTGCCCCCATCGGCCCCGTCGCCCAGTGCCGCCCCTCGCCTCTGCTGCCTAGCCGCGCGCCGCCTCGCCTCTGCTGCTCGCCGCCGGAGCCCCGTGCCGCCTCGCCGGAGCTCACCGGTCCGATCTGCCGCTGCCGCCGACCACTGCCGGTTTTCGGTGAAAAACCGATCGAACCGGTAAGAACCGCCCGGTCCGGTTTTTTTTAGGTTTTCGTTTTAGTAGACGGTTTTTCTTTTAAAATCCCGATTAGTATATTTAGAGAACGCCCGCTGGTTTAGCCTCTGGAGCGAACGAGTTCATAGTTTAGGGTTCGGGAGTGAACGTTCGTAAATTAGTATTTTTCTTTTTCTGTTATTTCCGGCCAGGGACCTATATGTGAGGATTTTATCTACAGTTTAGTCCCTGAATTTCAAACAATCATTACTTTTTACTCGTTAGTCCAAATCCAACGAAACCAATGCCCAGTTCTTTGTTATGATCCCCTCTATCCAGTAATCCAACTCAAACATGTTTTTGAAAAGTTTAAAATTTGAATTAGAGAAGATTTGAATTCAAACTTCTTTTGATCATATCTTTTTATCCGTAACTCCGTTTGAGTTGATTCTTTTTGCAAATCGAAGCTCTTGACCTAAACATTCTAGTAAGGCCAAATTCACATAATTTTGGTACTGTTAGAAATTGTTTTATGTTGCAAGAGTTATTTGCTTGGTTTTGATGTTTCTGAATCGTCTTCTTCGATCTTTCTGATCTTTTGAGTGATTGCTTATGTGTGGTTACTATTGCTTGATTACGATAGATTGACCGGAGTGTGACGAGTAGAGCTATCAAGATTTTTGAGTGTGAATCATCTTCATCAACATTGCAGGCAAGTTCACACTTTGATCATACCTTTTCTACAACCCAGTTTTATTGCATTAGATCAATCCTCACACATTGCATGATTAGGATCTAATTAAACTGTGGGATGGGAAGTAGATGAGGTAGTACCTATTACCTATTTATTATCAAACCTTTGGGAGTTACTTCTACGTTTGCTCATTATACCATGCTATGCTAGTAGACGTGGATTGGGTGAGAGATATCCATGACAGATGTGAGATTTAAAAATTAAGGGTTTATCTAAGGTGGCAACCTAACACACATCTGGGTGGATTGAGGCACCTGGGGTTACCAGGACTTGCCTGTTTTCTTTGGACCGCCACCCAGGCCCAAAGGGATCATGAGATTATTCATGCTAGAAACTTCCGTGTGCAGCCACAAGCCATTATGGGCTCTGGCATAGTTGACTAAGTTGTGCGAACTCTTACAGTGGTAGACTAGAAGATGTAGGGGTTGTAGGTGGTACGGTCTACCCGATCGTAAGGTGCTAGCACTTCTGAAAGACTATGTCTCGGTCATCCGTCTTCTCAAACACCCTGCAGTGCGAGAAACCAAACGGAGGCGATCGAGTCTTGTGGGGAAAAGTGCGCAAACCTCTGCAGAGTGTATAAACTAATCATGATTAGCCGTGTCCCCGGTTATGGACATCTTGAGTATCTAGTTCTTGGATTATCCTGTTGATCTCATCATGTTACTTTAAATGAATATTGTTGGGTTTTAATGATGTTACTTAATTGGGATTGAGAATGCTGTCAACCATTCTCAATGTTCAACAACCACCATGATAGTTAAATAAATTTATTCCTTTGCAGTAGGGAAAAATTGGCTTTACGCAAAAACCTTATAACCATAGAGCTTTTCCACCAGCCAACTATGCATCTAGTGATAGTCTTTATTCATCATTCTCTATGGTGTGAATTTGCCAGTACATTCAATGTACTGACCCGTTTCGGGCTGCAACGTCTCATGTTGCAGGGTTATCTTACGACGATAAGTGATATGTTAGGGTTACAATTTCTACTCTCAACTTTGCCGTTGGTGTTGATGGGAATCCACAACCTTGTTGCTTCCGCTATTTGGATTGAGGTAATAGTATTTACGTTATTTTATACATGTGATTTACCTCTGTTATAAATCCTTCGAGTACTGTGTGTGTCAGCATACCGATCCAGGGATGACACTTAAGCACAGAGACTTGATCCATTCGGGTCGGGTCGCTACACAAGGAAAGGTGGTTTCTCAATATAAGAAGTAGGAACAATAGAATCATTATAAGTGACAGTCTTTTCTTCAACTTTAATAGGTGCAGCTACTTTTATTTTTATGGGAGGATGATATTTAAACCCCTTCTCCTTAGGGAGATCAACATAAGTAGCAAAAGATTCACAGAAAGAAGCTACTATCTCAGAGTCAAGTCCATATTTAGTGCTAACTTACAGAAAATATCGGTATCCATAAAAGATTTAACACAATCAAACTTAGGTGTCATACCTGACTTCTTACCTTCGTCGAGGTCCCAATCTTCAGAGTTGCATTTAATTCTATCCAATAAATTCCATCTGAATTCAATAGTCTTCATCATAAAAGAGCCAGCACAAGAAGTATCGAGCATGGTTTGATTATTATGAGAAAGCCGAGCATAAAAACTTTGCATAATTATTTCTCTCAGGAGCTCATGATCGGGGCATGAATATAACATTGATTTAAGCCTCCCCCAAGATTGAGCAATGCTTTCTCCTTCACGAGGCCAGAAATTATATATATAATTGCGATCACGATGAACAAGATGCATAGGGTAATACTTTTGATGAAATTCCAGCTTCAATCTTTTATAGTCCCATGATCTCATATCATCACATAGCCTATACCATATCAATGCATCTCCCTTCAAAGATAAAGGGAAGACCTTCTTCTTAGCAACATCATCGGGTATACCTGCAAGCTTAAATAATCCACAAACTTCATCCACATATATTAAGTGCTCATTAGGATGCTTTGTTCCATCTCCTGTAAAAGGGTTATCTAGCAGTTTCTCTATCATACCCGAAGGATACTCATAAGGAATTTCATTTTCAATAGGTTCAGTAGGTTGAGGAGCAACTCTTTCCTCTACTGGATGGGGTGAAGATACCCCGAACAAGCCCCTCAGAGAATTACTTTCCATAGTAACAAGTGACAATAAATTTCAGCACACTATATAAATTTTTCCTTACCAAATTCCACCTACCAAAGGCGCTACACTCCCCGGCAACGACACCAGAAAAGAGTCTTGATGACCCACAAGTATAGGGGATCTATCATAGTCCTTTCAATAAGTAAGAGTGTCGAACCCAACGAGGAGCAGAAGGAAATGATAAGCGGTTTTCAGCAAGGTATTCTCTGCAAGTAATGAAATAAGTGGTAACAGATAGTTTTGTGATGGGATAAATTGTAACGAGCAACACCAAAAGTAAATAAAGTGCAGCAAGTTGGACCAATCCTTTTGTAGCAAAGGACAAGCCGGAACAAACTCTTATAATAGGAAAAGCGCTCCCGAGGACACCTGGGAATATCGTCAAGCTAGTTTTCATCATGTTCATATGATTCACGTTCGATACTTTGATAATTTGATATGTGGGTGGACTGGTGCTTGGGTGCTGTTCTTACTTGAACAAGCATCCCACTTATGATTAACCTCTATTGCAAGCATCCGCAACTACAACAAAAGTATTAAGGTAAACCTAACCATAGCATGAAACAAATGGATCCAAATCAGCCCCTTACGAAGCAACGCATAAACTAGGGTTTAAGCTTCTGTCACTCTAGCAACCCATCATCTACTTATTACTTCCCAATGCCTTACTCTAGGCCCAAATAATGGTGAAGTGTTATGTAGTCGACGTTCACCTAAGACCACTAGAGGCTAGACAACATACATCTTATCAAAATATCAAACGAATACCAAATTCACATGACTACTCATAGCAAGACTTCTCCCTTGTCCTTAGGAACGAACGTAGTTACTCACAAAGCATATTCATGTTCATAATCAGAGGGGTAATAATATGCATATAGGATCTGAACATATGATCTTCCGCCAAATAAACCAACTAGCATCAACTACAAGAAGTAATCAACACTACTAGCAACCTACTAGCACCAATCCCGGACTTTGAGACAAGAATTGGATACAAGAGATGAAGTAGGGTTTGGAGATGAGATGGTGCTGGTGAAGATGTTGATGGAGATTGCCCTCTCCTGATGAGAGGAGAGTTGGTGATGACGATGGTGATGATTTCCCCCTCCCGGAGGGAAGTTTCCCCGGCAGAACAGCTCTACCGGAGCTCTATATTGGATCCGCCAAGGTTCCGCCTCGTGGCGGCGGAGTCTCGTCCCGAAAAGTTCCTTCCTATTTTTTTCTCATCGAAAGATCTCATATAGGAGAAGATGGGTGTCGGAGAGCCACTAGGGGGCCCACGAGGTAGGGGGGCGCGCCCCCACCCTCGTGAGTAGGGTGTGGGCCCCCTGGCCTTCATCTTTGGCGTGGATTTTTCTTTATTTATTTTAATATGTTCCGTGGAGTTTCAGGACTTTTGGAGTTGCACAAAATAGGTCTCTAATATTTGCTCCTTTTCCAGACCAGAATTCCAGCTGCCGGCATTCTCCCTCCTTATGTAAACCTTGTAAAATAAGAGAGAATAGCCATAAGTATTGTGATATAAAGTGAAATAACAGTCCATAATGCAATAAATATTGATATAAAAGCATGATGCAAAATGGACGTATCAGTGTCATGCATGAATGAGTTCTGAAGAGAGAATTTTATTGCTTTTTCTTGTCGGTTTTACTTGACAATTCAAAATCAATAAAGCGGAAGTTAGCAAGGCAGTGGATAAAGGTGCTCCTTCCAAACGGAGGGCCTCTACAGTTTCTACTCCTCCATCCCCCCAAGATGATTTCCAAGACAACACATGCATAGACACTCAACGTAGCTGTGTTTATGATGAGCACATCTCCCCTAGTGCACCATCACCGGTGCTCGCTCTAACTTGGCACTGTTATATGTGGTTGCATGTTATGTGTGATGTCCATCTTGTATTGCTTCTAATTTTGTTGAATTTCATCTGCTTACTTGACACATTATACTTGAATAAGACACGTGTTCCTGTTTCTAGAACATACAATATCTGTCTATCACACCATGTTCTTACATCAAATAACTACTGTTGTGTAACCCGCAACAATCACTTATCATAAGACACGTTTGACTTCGGAGTGTGATATAGGTTACATCTCGCATTCTTTTCTAGCTTGTACTACTAATTTGTTGAAATGGCACTTATGACAAGACAGTTTTAACTTGGTAGAGTGATATTCATTGCATCTTTCATATGGTGTCTAGCTTTCATTGCTTCTAATTTGTTGAAATGCATTCTGATGTCTACTACACAACCTTCTTCTTGTAGACGTTGTTGGGCTTCCAAGTGTAGAGGTTTGTAGGACAGTAGCAAATTTCCCTCAAGTGGATGACCTAAGGTTTATCAATCCGTAGGAGGCGTAGGATGAAGATGGTCTCTCTCAAGCAACCCTACAACCAAATAACAAAGAGTCTCTTGTGTCCCCAACACACCCAATACAATGGTAAATTGTATAGGTGCACTAGTTCGGCGAAGAGATGGTAATACAAGTGGTATATGGATGGTAGATAATAGTTTTTGTAATCTGAAAATATAAAAACAGCAAGGCAACGAATGATAAAAAAGAGCGTAAATGGTATTGCAATGCGTTGAAACAAGGCCTAGGGTTTATACTTTCACTAGTGCAAGTTCCCTCAACAATAATAACATAATTGGATCACATAACTATCCCTCAACATGCAACAAAGAGTCACTCCAAAGTCACTAATAGCGGAGAGCAAACGAAGAGATTATGGTAGGGTACGAAACCACCTCAAAGTTATTCTTCCCAATCAATCCGTTGGGCTATTCCTATAGGTGTCACAAACAGCCCTAGAGTTCGTACTAGAATAACACCTTAAGACACAAATAAACCAAAACCCTAATGTCACCTAGATACTCCAATGTCACCTCAAGTATCCGTGGGTATGATTATACGATATGCATCACACAATCTCAGATTCATCTATTCAACCAACACATAGGACCTCATAGAGTGCCCCAAAGTTTCTACTGGAGAATCATGACGAAAAGGTGTGTCAACCCCTATGCATAGGTTCATGGAAGGAATCCGCAAGTTGATCACCAAAACATACATCAAGTGAATCACGTGGTATCCCATTGTCACCACAGATACGCACGGCAAGACATACATCAAGTGTTCTCAAATCTTTAAAGACTCAATCCGATAAGATAACTTCAAAGGGAAAACTCAATCCATTACAAGAGAGTAGAGGGGGGAGAAAACATCATAGGATCCAAATATAATAGCAAAGCTCGCGATACATCAAGATCGTATCATCTCAAGAACATGAGAGAGAGAGAGATCAAGCACATAGCTACTGGTACATACCCTCAGCCCCGAGGGAGAACTACTCCCTCCTCGTCATGGAGAGCACCGGGATGATGAAGATGGCCACCGGAGAGGGATTCCCCCTCCGGCAGGGTGCCAGAACGGGTCTAGATTGGCTTTCGGTAACTACGGAGGCTTCTGGCGGCGGAACTCCCGATCTATTGTGCCCCCGGATGTTTTTAGGGTATATGGAGATATATAGGCGGAAGAAGTACGTCAGGGGGGCCACGAGGGGCTCACGAGGGTGGAGGGCACGCCCAGGAGGGGTGGGCGCGCCCCCTGCCTCGTGACCTCCTCGCAGATCCCCCGACGTGCACTCCAAGTCTTCTGGGCTTCTTTCCTTCCAAAATTAAGTTCCGTGAAGTTTCGGGTCAATTGGACTCCGTTTGGTTTTCCTTTTCTTCGAAACCCTAAAACAGGGTAAAAACAGAAACTGGCACTGGGCCCTGGGTTAATAGGTTAGTCCCAAAAATGATATAAAAGTGTATAATAAAGCCCATAAACATTCAAAACAGTAAATAATATAGCATGGAGCAATCAAAAATTATAGATACGTTGGAGACGTATCAGCATCCCCAAGCTTAATTCCTCCTCGTCCTCAAGTAGGTAAATGATAAAAACAGAATTTTTGATGCGGAGTGCTACTTGGCATAATTTCAATGTGATTCTTCTTAATTGTGGTATGAATATTCAGATCCGAAAGATTCAAGACAAAAGTTCATATTGACATAAAAATGATAATACTTCAAGCATACTAACTAAGCAATTATGTCTTCTCAAAATAACATGGCCAAAGAAAGTTCATCCCTACAAAATCATATAGTTTAGTCATGTTTGATTTTTGTCACACAAGAATGCTCTCATCATGCACAACCCCGATGACAAGCCAAGCAACTATTTCATGCGTTAGTAATCTCAAACCTATAAACTTTCACGCAATATATGAGCGCGAGCCATGGACATAGCACTATGGGTGGAATAGAATATAATGAGGGGGGTTATGTGGAGAAGACAAAAAGGAGAAAGTCTCACATCAACAAGGCTAATCAACGGGCTATGGAGATGCCCACCGATTGATGTTAATGCAAGGAGTAGGGATTGCCATGCAACGGATGCACTAGAGCTATAAATGTATGAAAGCTCAACAAAAGGAACTAGTGGGTGTGCATCCAACTTGCTTACTCATGAAGACCTAGGGCACTTGAGGAGGCCCATTGTTGGAATATACAAGCTAAGTTCTATAATGAAAAATTCCCACTAGTATATGAAAGTGATAACATGAGAAACTCTCTACTATGAAGATCATGGTGCTACTTTGAAGCACAAGTGTGGTAAAAGGATAGTAACATTGTCCCTTCCCTCTTTTTCTCTCATTTTTTGGGCCTTCTCTTTTTTGTGGCCTTTCTCTTTTTTTTTATTCCTCACTTGGGACAATGCTCTAATAATGATGATCATCACACTTCTATTTATTTACAACTCAATGATTACAACTCGATACTAGAACAAAGATGACTCTATATGAATGCCTCCGGCGGTGTACCGGGATATGCAATGAACCAAGAGTGACATGTATGAAAGAATTATGAATGGTGGCTTTCCCACAAATACTATGTCAACTACATGATCATGCTAAGCAATATGACAATGATGAATGTGTCATGATGAACGGAATGATGGAAAGTTGCATGGCAATATATCTCGAAATGGCTATGGAAATGCCATAATAGGTAGGTATGGTGGCTGTTTTGAGGAAGATATAAGGAGGTTTATGTGTTAAAGAGCGTATCATATCACGGGGTTTGGATGCACCGGCGAAGTTTGCGCCAACTCTCAATGTGAGAAAGGGCAATGCACGGTACCGAAGAGGCTAGCAAGGATGGAAGGGTGAGAGTGCGTATAATCCATGGACTCAACATTAGTCATAAAGAACTCACATACTTATTGCAAAAATCTACAAGTCATCAAAAACCTCGGCACTACGCGCATGCTCCTAGGGGGATAGATTGGTAGTAAAAGACCATCGCTCGTCCCCGACCGCCACTCATAAGGAGGAAAATCAAATAACACCTCATGTTTCAAATGTTACACAATGTTTACCATACGTGCATGCTACGGGACTTGCAAAATTCAACACAAGCATTTATCAAATTCACAACTACTCAACTAGCACGACTTTGATATTATTACCTCCATATCTCAAAACAATCATCAAGCATCAAACTTCTCTTAGTATTCAATACTCTATATGAAAGTTTTTACTAATCTTGTATACCCAGCATATTAGGATTTTAAGCAAATTACCATGATATTTAGGACTCTCAAAATAATCTTAGTGAATCATGAGAGTTCATCTATTTCTTCAAAATAAAACTACCACCATGCTCTAAAAGATATAAGTGAAGCACTAGAGCAAATGACAAACTACTCCGAAAGATATAAGTGGAGATCAATGAGTAGTCGAATAATTATGCAACTATGTGAAGACTCTCTAACATTTAAGAATTTAAGATCTTGATACTTTATTTAAACAGCAAGCAAAACAAAATAAAATGACGCTCCAAGCAAAACACATATCATGTGGCGAATAAAAATATAGCTCCAAGTAAAGTTACCGATGAATGAAGACGAAAGAGGGGATGCCTTCCGGGGCATCCCCAAGCTTAGGCTTTTGGTTGTCCTTGAATATTACCTTGGGGTGCCTTGGGCATCTGTCGGGACCCCGATTCTAAGTCACGCCGATCTAGCATGTAACACCTCATATCACTTTGCGGCCTCACGCACGGTATCCCCACGGGTGTCGCCTTACCATGGCCCGGGACCGTTTGCGCCTTTTGGCTCACGTATATGATAGTGTCGCTAGCATCCATATGACAGAGAACCCGGGCCGACATGGCTAGTCGTGAACCCAAAGCGGCACTAACCTATGGGAACAGGCATACATGATTCACATCGAGCATGTCGGTCAGCAGCGTGTGAATCCGGGCTGTAGCACTGGGCTAACAGGACTCCGGGGAACCCGGGCTGTAGCAGGCTAGGCAGGACTCTGGTTGTCACTGCGTGACATTTCCCCGAAGGGACAGACACAGGAACGAAGTGAAACACATGCCGGCCAGTCAAGTGTCCTGAGCAGTAGTGCTGGGCTAGCAGGACTCCGGTGAACCGGGCTGTAGCGGACTACTATGGCTCAAGGAAGCACTAGACTACATTTCCCCATAAGAGAGGCTGCCATGGATAAACAACTAGATTGTCGGATCCCACACATAGCAATACACGTCACACGTACGCATAACATGCAAGTATGTGTTGTACAACATGGCATCACAACATAACGCGAACTCATATAGATAGAGGCTCAGAAGAGCCACATAGCATAAATACAAGCATGGGGTCACATGACCCATCATTCAGAGCATACAAGCAACGGAAGCATTACATGTCTGAGTACAGACAACTACAAAAGAAAAGGGCTGAGAAGCCTGACTATCTACAAGACCCTCCCAAGGGTACAAGATCGTAGCTGAGGTAACAAGCTACTCATCGAAGTCCAGGCGGTACTACTAGTGAGACAGATGTCTCACCTGCAAAACATAAATAAAGCAAACGTGAGTACAAAGGTACTCAGCAAGACTTACATCAGATCCTATCATATATGCATTTGTATCAAGAAGGTAATGTGGGGTTTAATTGCAGCAAGCCAGCTTTGACTCAGTGGCTATCCTGTTCTACGACAACGAGAAACTTCTTTGAGATGAGGCGGCGCACACGAGTCCACTAATCACCACATTAATACACTACTATGGATTCATCCTCGTCTTCCTACGAGAAGGCCATCCATAGCACTCACACTTATCATGAGCATTTTAGAGTATCCACTTCAGGTTGTCTATGTACCACGTAAGCATCCAAGAAGTCCATAACCGAGGACACGGCTATTCGAATAGATCATGATAACCTGCAGGGGTGTACTTCTTCACACACGCTCTCACCACTTATCACCATATACACGTCACGTATCTCGGCAACCTTCAAGCGGAAGCCTGGCGAGGGTGTCGGCCACGACCTGACTAACCACGCAAGACTCTAGTCCAGGTTTATCACCTATTTGGGTTCCATCCGCAAGGAGATCCGGCCGGGGTGTCGCTCACGGCCCCAAACGATGTGAGCAGGGTTCCCAAGCCCACCATCCGGGTGCCACTTGGTACACCATGCCACCTGTGCCTAGTCTGTCCCGAGCCCACCCTGTCGGGTGCCACTCGGTAGAAAAATAGCACTACCTACAAACACCAGAAACAATTTGCAACTCCTGGACAGAGATCAAGGCGGTTAATAAGCCGAGAGAGCTTGGAGCGCCCGGAGCCCAATGTGTGGTAGTAGCTAGTCATTGGACAACTTACACATAACTCAGTTCTTAAGGACGGTCCCAATGAGACAACCCACCATGTACTCCTACATGGCCTCTCACCACTACCTTTACCAAATCTTGTTCACACGCTTAACTCTCAGCACCAGAACATATCATAACACTCCAATTCATTCCCGATGAATCAGACCTGACACAACTCTAAGCAATAGCAGGCATGGCGTGGTAGAAGCACAACATGGCTCAAACAACTCCTACACATGCTAGTGGGTTTCAACTATTTACTGTGGCAATGACAGGTCATGCAGAGGAATGGGTTCAACTACCGTAGCATAAAGTAGCAGTTGAATCGTTGTTGTCCTAATGAAATAAATGAGAGTAGGAGCGAGAGAGTAGGATTGTATCGGAATGAACAAGGGGGTTGCTTGCCTGGTAGATCAACAAGGGGCACTGCTCCTCAGACAGGTACTCTAGATCGGTCTCCGGAGCAGGACCTATCGAGAAGGAACGGTGTCGACAATCAATACACAATCATATGAAACAATATGATGCATGAAGATGGCATGAATATGTGATGTTGTTTGAGGTAATGCAACTAGTATTTATTTGGTTGAAGTCCATTTGAACCAAGGGTTCAAATACAACTCCAAGTTAAGTTCTTAAATATGCCATAAGTGTGTTTTCATATATACAGCATGTATAGATGGTTTGTCATGCATGAAAATGGTACAGATGGATAGATTGAATTTTTCTGATAATTTTTCATATATAAATTATTTCAATCTGAGCTACTGTCACACCCTAGCTAGTTCATGCATTAGAGTGTTGCATCATGTTTATTCTTTCATCAGAAACCTGAAATGGGATGACAGAACCCCCAGCCCCCTCTGAAACCAACTAGGGTTTACTAAATTTTTTTTCAATGAACCTGAAATGCCCTTCTAAAATGCCCATCATTTTTGTCTTGGTTCAGAACCTCTGCCAAAAGTGATGCACATTTTCCTAGGTCATCTTAGGGTCTTTGAATTAAATCATAGATATTTGAATTTGGGCATTTAAAATTATATAAAATATTCAGATGCTCAAATATCTCCAAACTAAAATGTTTCATTTTGGAAATAATCCAACTATGGACCAGGAGTAGTTTGGTGATTTTAGGAGTTGCCTAAGTATTTTTAATAAGTCAACAAAGTTGCAGAAGTATTAAAAAAACAGGAAATAGGAGAAATGGCAAAAACTTACCTGGCGCCAGCACCCGGCCCACCTGCCGGCCCAGCCCAGCGCCGCTCCAGCGAGCTGCTTGCCGGCCAGGCAGGCAGGCAGGTGCCCGACGGCGACCGCAGCGCGCGCCACGCAGCTGGCCGTCGCCCTGCTTCACCTCCTCGCCTCGGGGCTGGATGGATGAGCTCCACGCCGCGCCGTGAACCTCCAGGACACCTCCATTCTCCCCAACTCCTCTCTCTCGCGCTCCCCCGCCATGGCCGACGCCATCGCCGCCACCCCCTCGCCGTAGCCACGCCCTCCGTCAACCCCACGCCGTGCCGCCGTGTCCAGGAGCTCCGCTACCCTCCTCTCCTTCGAGCAAGCCGAGCCCCGAGCGCTCGCAAGGCCCGAGCCCACCGCATCGACCTCGACCGAACCGCCATTGCCGGAGATCCCCTTCAACGCCGACGTCGCTCCGGCCCGTCCCCGGCTGCACCAAGTGCTTCGTCGAACTCCCCGTGAGCTTAGCCATCTTCCCCTCCCTTCCTTTCTTGCTCCCGAGCTGTGTAGTGACCTCCCGGAGCTCAACCGCACCCACCGCCGTGGAGCTCGTCGCCGACGTGCTCCCGGTCACCCTCCGGCCACAAACTGGTGTCCATCATGTTCACCATGTCACGTAGCACCTAACCAGCTACTCCCCGCACCTCACCGACCCCTCTAGCGTCAAGTTCGTCTTCGGCCGAACTCCGGTGGCCGCCAAAGTCATCGCCGGCGCCAACTCCGGCCACCCCGACCCCAACGGACTCCACCAAGAGCTGCGGCTCGTCCTCAGCTCCACTCCGATGGCCTCCGCGACCCATTTGGTGGCCGGAACGGCCAAAACCACTTCCGCCGCCGCGTCGGGCTCGCCGGCGGCTAAACGCCGGTGCAGCCGACCTGGGTTTGACCACGGGTGGGCCCTGGTTGACTCTCCTGAGTCAATGACAGATGGGGCCCAGCCCTGTTAACTATTTAGGATTAGTTTAAGTTAATTTTAGTTTAACTAATCACACTGACACGCGGGACCCACTATCAGGTTTGACCCGGACCGTGTCCCGTTGACCCGCTGATGTCACACTGACGTCAGGCTGACGCAGTAATTGATTTTCTGGATTTATTCTAATATAGGAAATTCCAGAATATAGTTTAAACTTCAAAAATTCATAACTTTTAATCTGTAACTCCAAATCAGACAAGTTATATATGAAAAATGATCAGAAAAATCCAATCTATCCATCTGTACTATTTTCATGCATGATTAAACAAGTTAACTTGATGTTTAATGCAGAACAAGATAAAACACTTTAAAGGGCCATGTATGAGTTTGAAAATTGAATCTTTGGTTCAAATTGGTTCAAACCCTTCTGGTCTTAGTTGCATTAGCCCAACACATTCATATTGCCATGTTTCATGCATGCATCATATTGTCGCACATTGTTTGGTGATGGTTGTGTATCGGTGTTCTTTGCGGCAGGTTCTGCCTCCGAGGAGTACCGTGATTACCCTAACGAAGAACCGTATCAGTGCATCGAACCATCAGGCAAGCAACCAACCATTTGATCATATCGATACAATCCCATGTTCTCGCCCCTGCTCTCTTTTACTGCATTAAGACAACGCGTTTCAAACTGCTGTGTGCTACGGTAGTTGAACCCACTTCCTCTGCATGACCTGTCATTGCCACAGTAACTAGATGAAACCCACTAGCATGTGTAGGAGTTGATTGAGCCATATGTATGTGTTGTTCCTACCTTGCTGTGCCTGCTATGCTTAGAGTCGTGTCAGGTCTGGTTCATCTGGGTGATGGGCTAGAGTGAAATGATTATGTCGGTAATGAGAGTGGTGTGGTGAACACGATTTGGTAAAGGTATTGATGAGAGGCCATGTAGGAGTACATGGTGGGTTGTTTCATTGAAGCCGACCTTAAGCACTGAGATCTGTATGTGTGATTTAAGATACAGCTACTACCATGCATTGGGCCCTGAAATATGACCCCGCTCGACTTCTTATTCACCCTAGTTCTCTGTCCAGGAGTTGCAAGTAGTGTCTGGTGTTTGTAGCCTACTGGAGGCCGTGGACAGCGCTGACCGTAGGGGTGGGCTGTGATGCGGTAGGTACGTGGCCGGGAATACCGGGCACCCGTTAGGTGTCACGGAACCCTGTACACATCGTTCGGGGCCGTATGGGAAACCTCGGCCGGACTCCCTGCGGATGGAACCTGGATAGGCGATAAACCTGGATTGGAGACTTAGGTGTTTAGGTAGGTCGTGGTCTACACCCACGTCGGCTTTCGCTTGAAGTCTGCCGAGCACATGTCGTGTGCAGACGCTAAGTGGTGGAAACATGTATGAAGAAGTACACCCCTGCAGGGTTAACATGATCTATTCGAATAGCCGCGTCCGCGGTAAAGGACTACTTGGTTGCCTATACAGTTCATAGACAAGTAAATGGAAACTACTAAAAGCCTCAAGATAAGTGTGAGTGCCGAGGATGGCTCTTCCGTAGGAAGACGAAGGTGGATCCTCGGTAGTGTATTGAAGTGGTGAGTAGTGGACTCGTGTGCGCAAAACCATTTCAAGTTGGAGTCTCGTAGGATAGCCTAGCCAAGAGTCAAAGCTGGCTTGCTGCAACAACTCCACCAACCCTTCTTGATAATGTGCATGTATGTAGGATCTGATGTAAGTCTTGCTGAGTACCTTTGTACTCATGTTGCTATAATTTACATTTTACAGAAGACGCTGCAACCCCTTCTGATGGGTTCTTCGTAGACGTTGACATCAATGAGTAGGCTAAGGCCCAGGTGGTGATCCTGAGCTTGTGAAGGACCACGTAGTATAGCTAGGCTTCCCAAGCCTCTTTTATTTTACTAGTTGTCTGTACTCAGACAAGTTACTTCCGCTGCTGGTTTGTATGACTGTATGACTTGAATGCTGGGTCGTGTGACCCGTACATATGTGTATGTTATGTATGGCTCTCTGGGCCTTAAATAAAGTACTTGTGTCGTACAGTCATGTTGTGATGCCTTGTTGTATTTGCACATATCGAGCATATTGTGTGTATGATTGAAATGCTTGGTATGTGTGGGATCTGACTATCTAGTTGTTTATCTTTAGTAGCCTCTCTTACCGGGAAATGTCTCCTAGTGTTACCACTGAGCCATGGTAGCTTGCTACTGCTCTGGAACACTTAGGCTGGCCGGCATGTGTCCTTCTTCGTTCATGTGTCTGTCCCTTCGGGGAAATGTCACGCATTGAGTACCGGAGTCCTGTTAGCCCGCTATAGCCCGGTTTACCGGAGTCCTGCTAGCCCAGTGCTACAGCCCGGACCCACTTGCTGATGACCGACACGTTCGTTGCTGGGTCATGGATGCCTGTCCCTGTAAGTCTATGCCACTTTGGGTTTACGACTAGCCATGTCAGCCCGGGCTCCTTATCATATGGATGCTAGCGACACTATCATATACGTGTGCCAAAAGGCGCAAACGGTCCCGGGCAAAGGTAAGACGACACCTGTGGGAATACCGTGCATGAGGCCGCAAAGTGATATGAGGTGTTACATGCTAGACCTATGTGGCATCGAGTCGGGGTCCTGACAGCGTTGGCATCAGAGCCGGACTGCCTGTAGGTTCTCCAAGCCAAACTGGTCGATGTTGAGTCTAGAAATTCTTTAGTTATATGTAGGGGAATTGCTTGTGGGTTGGAACGTAAGGCTATTTTTACTCCTTTATCTTATGACATTCTGATCTGAGTCAGTCTATCCTTCCACCGGGGGTTAAGGAATTAGGATCTTTTCTCTCTATCAGGTTCACGTGTTACTAATCAGTAGTACCTTATAGGTTTGATGGATACAAGCCTAGTTCAGTTCTACTACCACATTATGTTGCTGGGATGGACTCAGAACTTTGATATGATGTTGTTGAGTGTGTATGAAATCCTTTGTCAAATGTCTCAAAATCCTTTTTTGAGCATTTACAGCCGTTATGCTGTCAAAATTTTGCTAGGAATTCTAATGCCTTTGCATTATGGTTGTGCTTTCAGATGGCCACTCGCGACCTCAATCAAGTGGTTCGCCTGACTCGATGCCTAGATGTACCCGGCCATACCGCCATGTTGGTCAGGGTAATGACTGAGGCTGGATACCGTTGGTATCCTGAGTACACGGTCGAAGAGCAATTTCGAGACTTTAATCAAAGCCAGTATCTCCGCACTGTCAGGATATTTCCATCTTATCCTGGATCCACCGAGCCCCTTCATTGCTCCTATGGACTAGGGGTTACTATTGAGATGGCCGTGCAGGATGCCGCCTACTCTATGATGACCATCATGCGAGTCAGGTCTGGCCTATTTCGGGACTCTGATTTCCGGTATATGCCAGGATCACTTCCGGGAGCACAAGGGTATCTCCAGGCTATCTATGCTGACCCCACTCCGGAGGATTCACGGACTCGCACCACTGCTGAGATGCTCGAGGATAAGGACCGTGAAAATTGGGCCTTGAGGCTAGAGCTTTTCAATACCCGCGCTGACCATTGGGCCACATTGACTCGGTTTGCACCGGCGGTGCAAGCTGGATATTCGGATATGCGCGATCTCTATCCTGTGAGATCTGCTCTGCCAGACGTGATGGGTTGGCGTGATGTAGGAGGCATCACCCCACCTCGTGGTCCCCGCAGGCCACCGTCTGTTGGTCCAAGACCTCATCCTAGCCCCTATGGTCCGCAAGCTCCGCGAGATCGTCTTTTCCCGGATGATCATGTTGAGCTTCCAGGCTATGGAGGTGACCTCTACGAGGACTACTACGGATCGATCTGAGTTAGTGGTAGTATCACTAGTTCGTACTAGCTGTGTTGTCTATCGTCCTGCGTGACTCGTGGGATATGACCTAGTTTGTACCGCCTTCCGGAGGTGTAGAAAAATAATGTATAGGAGCTCGGAATGCCTCCGATGAGATGTAATCCTCTTTTCACCATAATAGTACCTTGTTTGGTCTTGTACTAAACCTTGTATGGTGTGTATGACGATGGAATAAAAGAAGCAGTTTCTGTATCTACCATGTCATACGGATGATCATCTTGCATTCCGAGTTATTCCTTACATTCTGTATCCTATGTCAGAATCTTATCATTCTGACTAAATCATTGTCTTGTTTACCTAGGATGGTCAACACGCGCAATAACCCTGCTCCTCAAGAGCAGGCCGAAGGCAGTGAAGTCAGGAATGCAAATCTGCCTCATCCTCCTTCCCTAGCCGAGGTTATGCTGGAAGTCGAGAGAAACAAGCGGGAGACCAACCGTTTGTTGGAGCGTATTGAACAGAACACCGCACACCATCAGAGAAATAACTTGGTGTCACTCAGTGATTTCATCAAGTTACATCCACCCACGTTCCACCACTCCGTCGAGCCTCTCGACGCTGATGACTGGCTTCGCAGTATTTCTCACAAACTGCGTTCCGCGCTAGTAGCTGAGGCTGACAAGGTCACCTTTGCTGCATATCATCTTGAAGGCCCCGCCAGTCTATGGTGGGAGAATTATGGAGCTATGCGCCCAGCGGGCCATGTCACTACTTGGGCTGAATTCAGCGAGGATTTCCGTGAACATCACATTCCGGAGGGTCTCATGGACCGTAAACGTGAGGAATTTTGCAGTTTCACTCAGGGCCGACTCTCTGTGGATGCTTACAGCAGGGAGTTCGGTAACCTCGCACGATATGCCACTGAGGAAGTTTCTACTGATGCCAAGAAGCAAGCAAGGTTCCGTAAGGGACTTAGTCCTGAGCTTCGCTGCGACCTCCGTCTGCATGAGTGCACATCTTTTCAGAAGCTTGTTAACAAGGCCATCAGTGCTGAGACTGGTCAGACTGATTATGACGCAACACGCAAGCATGGCCGTGACGTGGGTTCCTCATCCGGTGCTGGCCCTCAGAAGCGCCGCGTGTGGGTGCCCAACACTGCCCTGCCACCCAGGTTCACACCGAGGCCATCCTTCCAGGCGCCTCGCCCCGTTCAACAGTCTGCACCAGCCAAGCCCTATGGTGGTCCAACCAACAGTGCTCCTCCACGTACCAGTTCCGTGACTTGCTTTAAGTGTGGGGAATCTGGCCACTATATGCGCGAGTGTCCCCAATCCAACCCCAACCAATCTGCTAAAGCTGTTGGCCGTGGCAAGCCGACAGGTAAAGTGTTCCACGCCAAGCCGGCCACCGCTACACGTGGCCATGTCAACTGTATCTCTGCCGAAGAAGCTCAAGAGGATCCCAACGTCGTTCTCGGTACGCTCCTTGTTAATTGCCACCCGGCATCTGTTCTTTTCGATACAGGAGCCTCTCATTCATTTATATCCGAAAATTATGCTCGTTTGCATAACACCGCATTCTGTGACATGCCATCCACTATGGAAATTTCTACTCCCGGTTCTAGATGGCAAACCTCCAGGGTAAGTTATGGAAATGAAATCCAAGTCGACAGACTTGTTTTCCTTGCATCTTTGATAGCTCTCAAATCTTCAGATATTAATATCATCTTGGGTATGGACTGGATGTCAGCCCATCATGCCAAAATTGATTGCTTCTCTAGGATTGTTCAACTCACCCATCCTTCGGGGAAGATAGTCAATGTCTTGACCCGAATAGCCAAGCGACAGTTATATTCTCTTAACTCCAGCCCTTTGCCAGACCTTGAGGATGTTCCGGTAGTCCGTGACTTTCCGGATGTCTTCCCAGAGGAATTGCCAGGTGTTCCACCTGACAGGGATGTTGAGTTCGTAATAGACCTCATTCCAGGAACCGTTCCGATTGCTAGAAGACCCTATAAGATGGCACCACTAGAACTAGCCGAGCTTAAGAAACAACTCGATGAATCCTTGAAAAAGGGTTTCATCCGACCTAGCTCATCTCCGTGGGCTTGCCCCGTCCTCTTCGTCAAGAAGAAGGATGGTACGGACCGGATGGTCGTAGATTATCGACCCGTCAATTTGGTCACAATCAAGAACAAATATCCGCTCCCCAGGATCAACGACCTGTATGATCAGCTGGCTGGATCCTCAGTCTTCTCCAAAATGGATTTGAGGTTGGGATACCATCAAATCAAAATCAGGAACGGGGACATTCCTAAAACGGCCTTTGTTACTCGTTATGGCCAATACGAGTACACCGTCATGTCCTTCGGTTTAACCAATGCTCCAGCCACCTTTTCTCGGTTAATGAACTCAATCTTCATGGAGTATTTGGATAAATTCGTCGTGGTTTACCTCGATGATATACTCATCTACTCCAAGAACGAGGAAGAACATGCCGAACATCTAAGGCTAGTGTTGAAGAAACTTCGAGAGCATCGTCTTTATGCCAAATTCTCTAAATGTGAATTTTGGTTGTCAGAAGTGACCTATCTGGGTCATGTAATATCTGGTAAAGGTATTGCTGTTAACCCTGAGCGAGTTCAAGCCGTCCTTAATTGGACTCCACCTGAATCGGTCAAGCAAGTTCGGAGTTTCCTTGGCCTAGCGAGCTATTGTCGTCGCTTTGTCGAGAACTTCTCCAAAGTTGCTAAACCTCTAACCGAACTCCTCAAGAAAGATAAAAAGTTCGAATGGACTCCACAATGTGAGCACAGCTTTCAGGAACTGAAAAGACGCCTGACTTCTGCTCCCGTACTGGTACCGCCAGACTTCTCTAAGGACTTTGTTATCTACTGCGACGCCTCGCGACAAGGACTAGGCTGTATTCTCATGCAAGATCGACACGTAATTGCTTACGCTTCACGGCAATTGCACCCACATGAGGAGAATTATCCTACTCATGATCTAGAGCTTGCAGCTGTAGTCTATGCACTTAAAACCTGGCGACATTACCTCCTCGGTAATCATTGCGAAATATTCACTGATCACCAAAGTCTGAAGTACATCTTCACCCAACCGGATTTGAATCTCAGGCAAAGACGTTGGGTCGAGTTGATCACAGATTTCGACTTAGGAATAACTTACACCCCAGGGAAAGCCAACGTCATGGCTGATGCGCTAAGTCGTAAATCTTATTGTAACAACCTGATGTTACAACAAAGTCAACCGCTTCTCCATGAGGAATTTCGGAAGCTTAACCTTCACATTGTTCCTCAAGGATTTCTTTCCACCTTGGTGGCGAAACCTACTCTTACGGATCAAATTATCGCTACCCAAAAGCGAGATAAGGGAATATCTAAAATCAAGGAGAACATTGCTAGTGGAGGTGCTAGTTGTTTCTCCACAAATGATCATGGTGTTGTGTACTTTGAGAACCGTTTAGTGGTTCCCAAGAACCAGCATCTACGGCAGTTGATCCTTAAGGAGGCTCATGAATCTCCTCTCACCATTCATCCCGGTAGTACCAAGATGTATCAGGACCTACGCCAGAGGTTCTGGTGGACTAGGATGAAGAGAGAAATTGCTCAGTATATTGCTAATTGCGACGTCTGCCGTCGTGTAAAAGCAGAGCATCAACGGCCTGCTGGCACCCTTCAACCCCTAGCTATTCCTGAATGGAAATGGGATAAAATTGGTATGGATTTCATTACCGGTTTTCCCAGGACCAAGAGAGGGAATAATGCTATCTTCGTCGTGGTCGATCGTCTTTCCAAGGTAGCCCATTTCTTACCTGTTCGTGAGAGTATAACTGCTAGTCAGTTAGCAGACCTGTACATCTCCCGAATAGTGTCTCTCCATGGTGTTCCTTTGGAAATTAACTCGGATCGAGGAAGTCTTTTCACCTCTCGATTTTGGGAAAGTTTCCAAAATGCTATGGGAACCCGCCTTTCCTTTAGCACCGCTTTTCACCCTCAATCGAGTGGTCAGGTAGAACGCGTCAACCAGATCCTATAAGACATGCTTCGAGCCTCTGTTATCTCATTCGGAATGGAGTGGGAGAAATGCCTTCCATTTGCCGAATTTGCTTACAACAACAGCTATCAATCTAGCTTGGGTAAAGCCCCTTTTGAAGTTCTCTATGGACGACGGTGTCGAACACCCCTTAACTGGTCTGAAACCGGGGAAAGACAATTCTTTGGCCCGGATATGATTCAGGAAGCAGAAGAGCAAGTTCGCATCGTTCGTGAAAAGTTGAAAACAGCCCAATCTCGTCAAAAGAGTCAGTATGACCGAAAACATAAGGCTATGACTTTCGAGGTTGGCGAGAAGGCTTACCTTCGGGTTACTCCTCTGAAGGGAACCCATCGTTTCGGTATCAAAGGCAAATTGGCTCCTCGTTACATTGGACCTTTCCGCATTCTTGCTAAACAAGGAGAAGTTGCCTACCAATTGGAACTACCTCCGCATCTCTCCAGAGTCCATGATGTCTTCCACGTTTCTCAACTCAGGCGTTGCTTCTCGGATCCTATCCGTGGAGTGGACCACGAAACGCTTGATCTCCAAGATAATCTCACATATCGAGAGTACCCCATTCGTATCCTCGATCAGGCCGAGCGTACCACTCGATGTCATAATATCAGGTTTCTCAAAGTTTAATGGTCGCACCATTCTGAGGATGAAGCAACTTGGGAAAGGGAGGATCGTCTTCGACTCGAGTATCCCGCCCTCTTTCCGGAGGAACCCAAATCTCGGGACGAGATTCTTTTGAGTGGGGGTGAGTTATCACACCCTAACTAGTTCATGCATTAGAGTGTTGCATCATGTTTATTCTTTCATCAGAAACCTGAAATGGGGATGACAGAACCCCCAGCCCCCTCTGAAACCAACTAGGGTTTACTAAATTTTTTTTCAATGAACCTGAAATGCCCTTCTAAAATGCCCATCATTTTTGTCTTGGTTCAGAACCTCTGCCAAAAGTGATGCAGATTTTCCTAGGTCATCTTAGGGTCTTTGAATTAAATCATAGATATTTGAATTTGGGCATTTAAAATTATATAAAATATGCAGATGCTCAAATATCTCCAAACTAAAATGTTTCATGTTGGAAATAATCCAACTATGGACCAGGAGTAGTTTGGTGATTTTAGGAGTTGCCTAAGTATTTTTAATAAGTCAACAAAGTTGCAGAAGTATTAAAAAAACAGGAAATAGGAGAAATGGCAAAAACTTACCTGGCGCCAGCACCCGGCCCACCTGCCGGCCCAGCCCAGCGCCGCTCCAGCGAGCTGCTTGCCGGCCAGGCAGGCAGGCAGGTGCCTGACGGCGATCGCAGCGCGCGCCACGCAGCTGGCCGTCGCCCTGCTTCACCTCCTCGCCTCGGGGCTGGATGGATGAGCTCCACGCCGCGCCGTGAACCTCCAGGACACCTCCATTCTCCCCCAACTCCTCTCTCTCGTGCTCCCCCGCCATGGCCGACGCCATCGCCGCCACCCCCTCGCCGTAGCCACGCCCTCCGTCAACCCCACGCCGTGCCGCCGTGTCCAGGAGCTCCGCTACCCTCCTCTCCTTCGAGCAAGCCGAGCCCCGAGCGCTCGCAAGGCCCGAGCCCACCGCATCGACCTCGACCAAACCGCCGTCGCCGGAGATCCCCTTCAACGCCGACGTCGCTCCGGCCCGTCCCCGGCCGCACCAAGTGCTTCGTTGAACTCCCCGTGAGCTTAGCCATCTTCCCCTCCCTTCCTTTCTTGCTCCCGAGCTGTGTAGTGACCTCCCAGAGCTCAACCGCACCCACCGCCGTGGAGCTCGTCGCCGACGTGCTCCCGGTCACCCTCCGGCCACAAACTGGTGTCCATCATGTTCACCATGTCACGTAGCACCTAACCAGCTACTCCCCGCACCTCACCGACCCCTCTAGCGTCAAGTTCGTCTTCGGCCGAACTCCGGTGGCCGCCAAAGTCGTCGCCGGCGCCAACTCCGGCCACCCCGACCCCAACGGACTCCACCAAGAGCTGCGGCTCGTCCTCAGCTCCACTCCGATGGCCTCCGCGACCCATTTGGTGGCCGGAACGGCCAAAACCACTTCCGCCGCCGCGTCGGGCTCGCCGGCGGCTAAACGCCGGTGCAGCCGACCTGGGTTTGACCACGGGTGGGCCCTGGTTGACTCTCCTGAGTCAATGACAGATGGGGCCCAGCCCTGTTAACTATTTACGATTAGTTTAAGTTAATTTTAGTTTAACTAATCACACTGACACGCGGGACCCACTGTCAGGTTTGACCCGGACCGTGTCCCGTTAACCCGCTGATGTCACACTGACGTCAGGCTGACGCAGTAATTGATTTTCTGGATTTATTCTAATATAGGAAATTCCAGAATATAGTTTAAACTTCAAAAATTCATAACTTTTAATCTGTAACTCCAAATCAGACAAGTTATATATGAAAAATGATCAGAAAAATCCAATCTATCCATCTGTACTATTTTCATGCATGATTAAATAAGTTAACTTGATGTTTAATGCAGAACAAGATAAAACACTTTAAAGGGCCATGTATGAGTTTGAAAATTGAATCTTTGGTTCAAATTGGTTCAAACCCTTCTGGTCTTAGTTGCATTAGCCCAACACATTCATATTGCCATGTTTCATGCATGCATCATATTGTCGCACATTGTTTGGTGATGGTTGTGTATCGGTGTTCTTTGCGGCAGGTTCTGCCTCCGAGGAGTACCGTGATTACCCTAACGAAGAACCGTATCAGTGCATCGAACCATCAGGCAAGCAACCAACCATTTGATCATATCGATACAATCCCATGTTCTCGCCCCTGCTCTCTTTTACTGCATTAAGACAACGCGTTTCAAACTGCTGTGTGCTACGGTAGTTGAACCCACTTCCTCTGCATGACCTGTCATTGCCACAGTAACTAGATGAAACCCACTAGCATGTGTAGGAGTTGATTGAGCCATATGTATGTGTTGTTCCTACCTTGCTGTGCCTGCTATGCTTAGAGTCGTGTCAGGTCTGGTTCATCTGGGTGATGGGCTAGAGTGAAATGATTATGTCGGTAATGAGAGTGGTGTGGTGAACACGATTTGGTAAAGGTATCGATGAGAGGCCATGTAGGAGTACATGGTGGGTTGTTTCATTGAAGCCGACCTTAAGCACTGAGATCTGTATGTGTGATTTAAGATACAGCTACTACCATGCATTGGGCCCTGAAATATGACCCCGCTCGACTTCTTATTCACCCTAGTTCTCTGTCCAGGAGTTGCAAGTAGTGTCTGGTGTTTGTAGCCTACTGGAGGCCGTGTACAGCGCTGACCGTAGGGGTGGGCTGTGATGCGGTAGGTACGTGGCCGGGAATACCGGGCACCCGTTAGGTGTCACGGAACCCTGTACACATCGTTCGGGGCCATATGGGAAACCTCGGCCGGACTCCCTGCGGATGGAACCTGGATAGGCGATAAACCTGGATTGGAGACTTAGGTGTTTAGGTAGGTCGTGGTCTACACCCACGTCGGCTTTCGCTTGAAGTCTGCCGAGCACATGTCATGTGCAGACGCTAAGTGGTGGAAACATGTATGAAGAAGTACACCCCTGCAGGGTTAACATGATCTATTCGAATAGCCGCGTCCGCGGTAAAGGACTACTTGGTTGCCTATACAGTTCATAGACAAGTAAATGGAAACTACTAAAAGCCTCAAGATAAGTGTGAGTGCCGAGGATGGCTCTTCCGTAGGAAGACGGAGGTGGATCCTCGGTAGTGTATTGAAGTGGTGAGTAGTGGACTCGTGTGCGCAAAACCATTTCAAGTTGGAGTCTCATAGGATAGCCTAGCCAAGAGTCAAAGCTGGCTTGCTGCAACAACTCCACCAACCCTTCTTGATAATGTGCATGTATGTAGGATCTGATGTAAGTCTTGCTGAGTACCTTTGTACTCATGTTGCTATAATTTACATTTTACAGAAGACGCTGCAACCCCTTCTGATGGGTTCTTCGTAGACGTTGACATCAATGAGTAGGCTAAGGCCTAGGTGGTGATCCTGAGCTTGTGAAGGACCACGTAGTATAGCTAGGCTTCCCAAGCCTCTTTTATTTTACTAGTTGTCTATACTCAGACAAGTTACTTCCGCTGCTGGTTTGTATGACTGTATGACTTGAATGCTGGGTCATGTGACCCGTACCTATGTGTATATTATGTATGGCTCTCTGGGCCTTAAATAAAGTACTCGTGTCGTACAGTCATGTTGTGATGCCTTGTTGTATTTGCACATATCGAGCATATTGTGTGTATGATTGAAATGCTTGGTATGTGTGGGATCTGACTATCTAGTTGTTTATCTTTAGTAGCCTCTCTTACCGGGAAATGTCTCCTAGTGTTACCACTGAGCCATGGTAGCTTGCTACTGCTCTGGAACACTTAGGCTGGCCGGCATGTGTCCTTCTTCGTTCATGTGTCTGTCCCTTCGAGGAAATGTCACGCATTGAGTACCGGAGTCCTGTTAGCCCGCTACAGTCCGGTTTACCGGAGTCCTGCTAGCCCAGTGCTACAGCCCGGACCCACTTGCTGATGACCGACACGTTCGTTGCTGGGTCATGGATGCATGTCCCTGTAAGTCTGTGCCACTTTGGGTTTACGACTAGCCATGTCAGCCCGGGCTCCTTATCATATGGATGCTAGCGACACTATCATATACGTGTGCCAAAAGGCGCAAACGGTCCCGGGCAAAGGTAAGACGACACCCGTGGGAATACCGTGCGTGAGGCCGCAAAGTGATATGAGGTGTTACATGCTAGACCTATGTGGCATCGAGTCGGGGTCCTGACAGCTACGGTTGAATTTCTATGAATTTTTGAAGTTTTGAATATTTTCTGGAATTTCCTGATTAATTTTAAACCAGAAAATGATATATTGCATTAGCATGACAGCAGCATTGCGTCAGCAGGTCAAAGGAGCTGACCGAGTCAAACCTGACGTGTGGGGGCCACACGTCAGTGACCGGTTAGTTAACAGGGGGTTATTTTATCCTAATTATAGAATTAGTGGCGCAGGGGCCCACTGTCAGTGTCATCAGCTAATTAAGTTTAATTAACATGTAACTAAAATTAGCAGGGGCCTGGCCCACTTGTCAATGACCCTGGGTGGTCAAACCCTAGGTCAACTGGGGGGGTTAGACCGGTCAACCTTATCGGCGTTTAGCCGTCGGCGAGGCCGAACGCGGCGGAGGGCTCGGGATCTCCATTCTGGTGACCAAAAGGACGGCGGAGAGCACCGGGGCGTAGCCCGTGCTCTCCCGCATCTAGTGGGATAGATAGGAGGAGGAGGGGTGGCCGGAGCTCACCGGAACGAGGCTCGCGGCGGCGGCCGGAGCACGGCCAAGTGCGGGCGAGGGCCGCGGTGCATGGGGAGGCGAGCGGAGAGGCTCTACGGGTTCCTGGCGTCACCAGGAGCACGGTGACGCGCGCGGGTGCGGCTGGCTCGGCCCCCGGCCACGGTGGCGCCATGGCCGGCGGCGAGGAGCTCGCGGGCGCGGTGGTTGATCTAGCTGGACGGGGCAAATGAGCACGGGGAGGAGGGGGAAACGAAGTAGAGCTCACGGCGGATCCAGCGGAGGCGTCAGCGAGGTCGGGGAAGCACTGGTGCGGCCGGAGCACCGTCGGCGATCTCGGGCAGCCGGTGGCGAAGATGATGGCAATGGCGGCGATGGAGGCCGTCCGGAGGTGCGTGGCTCGACGAGGAGGTAGAAGGTGGCGTGGCGAAGCTTTTGGGCACGACGGAGGGGCGAGGGGACTATGGTGGCTACGACGGCGACGAGTTGCGGCGACGGCAGCGCTCGGGCAAACGGGAGAGGGAGCACTAGGGGAGAGGAGAGAGCTCGAGGGAGTGAGAGAGGGCCGAGGGGGATGCGTGGCGTCGTCGGGGGCCTCCAGCAGCGAGCGGGGAAGCAGGAGGTGGCCGGCGCGTGCTCGCGCGTGTCGGGCACACGCGCGCCGTCCTCCTGGCAGGAGGTAGGCGACGACTGGTGTCGGGTGGTAGGTGCGACATATGCCAACGGGTGGCTTATCATTGTGGGAACCAGTAAGACATCGCCGGTGCCTGGAAGCGGGATAAGGCGAAGACATGCACGCCGGCGGATCTTACCCAGCTTCGGGGCTCTCCGTGGAGATAACACCCCTACTGCTGCTCTGCGGGGTCTCCGCATGCTCACTAGATGAAACAAGTAGCTACACAACGCTCCTTGAGCTGTTTGGGGGGAGGAGGAAGAAGGGCACGGCTAGCCTGCTTCTACTCCCTGTGTGGTGTCTAGAACTAGAGGGGGTCGAACCCTTTGCATGGGTGCTCCGGGGGGTTTATATAGGCCTACCCCCCGGGGGTACAATGGTAATCCGACTGGGCGCGGGGCCCAGCCGTCTGTGACTGTGCTCGCCGGCTTCTGCGCCGGCTGCTGGGGCCCGCCGACTGGTGGGTCCCGCCGGCTGCCGACCCCTTGGTCGACAGGCAGGCCCCACTGTCCAGGGCCTGGTCGGCGGCTGGTTACTGTGGCTTCATCTTGTTGACGTGAGCTTCATCGTGGTAAGCGTGGCTACAATACCGTCGCCTGTCAGGAGATCGCTGTAGCCTTACCGCGTCTTATCTCCTTAATGGGGCGTCTTCTTCGAGGGAGGCGGCAAGCCGGCTGCGGGGAGCCGGCTCTGTCTTGGGCCGACTGGTTGGAGGCGTGGCCGCCTTCGGGCGTCTCTCTGCTCAAAGGGGCCCACCGCCTATGGGCCATGCTGGCGGCCCGTCGTGGGTGATGCCAGGGTCAACATGGCAACAGTGCTGTGCTGGACGGGTCATGCCTACCCCGTACGGCGCACTGTGCCAGGCGTGCTCCGGGATTCGGGGGTGGCAGGCTCTTCTGTAGCCACGCCCCGTCGCACCGCCGTTAGGTGGGTGCAAACTTTTGTGGGTACGGTCTGGACCGCTTTATGGGCAGCCGGCTTCTTGGAGTCGGCCTTCTCATGGCCGGCTTCTTGGAGTCGGCCTTCTCATGAGGGCTAAAGTCAGACCGCCTTCCGAGAACCGGCCTGGGTGGCAGCCAGCAAGGGGAAGGCGGCCCCACGTCTTTGATTCTTGAGAGCCGGGCGGGCTCATAACTTTTTTCAGAAGGGCCAAGGGGAGCCGACTAGGCTACCGATGGCTATTTACTCCGACAGTAGTCCCCGAAGCTGATCGAGCTCTGAGGCGAGCAGGGGAACGAGAAGCTTGGTCAGCTTCCCATCCTGAAGAGCCGGCTTTGCGGGCGTATGCCGACTTCAGAGAGCCCCGCGTCTTACAGGCGGGAGGAGGGGGGACCTGCGCGCTGACTACGCCCCCCCCTCGCGGCCACGTGACAGCGAGATCCTGCGAGCGCACGCGCGCGACGGGACGCCGCCGCAGACCCGGGCCCGCCACTCGCGAGCCTTGGTCCGGGCGCGGATCTTCCGTGGCCCACAGGGGCCGCTCGCCTTCTCGAGGCAGTTTTGTTTCGCCGTTAAGGCTCAATAATCGCGGGACGTGGGGAGTGGGCAGATCGATCCCCACACTTCCCCACGTCGCGCCTCCTCGGCTCCGCCACGTGAGCCTATAAGTAGGGGGAGGAGGGAGAGCGACAGAGGTTCGCACGCTCTCTCCCGCTCCGCCCCTCCTAACCCTCGTTTCTTCCTCTCGCTGCCGCCGCAGCTTCCCGTCTCAGCGCCGTCGCGTCTCTACACCGCCTCGCTCCCATGGCGTTGTCAAGCTCGTGGGACGGCTCCAACGTCCATGACGACCATGTGGAGTTCCTCCGCCAGACTCGGTGCCTGCCCGGCGCCGACCTCGTGCAAGTCCGCCTGGCCCCGGCGACGGAGATCTCGCCGGCGCCGGAGGAGGGCGAGCGGGTCGTCTTCCGCTCGCACTGCCTGCGCGGCTTCGGCCTTCCGGCGAGCGGATTTCTGCGCTCCTTCCTCGACTTCTATAACCTCCAGCCGCATCACCTCACGCCTAATGCGGTGATGCTGCTATCGGCCTTCGTCTCCCTCTGCGAAGGCTTCTTGGGGTTGCTCCCCACGCTGGAGCTCTGGGGGGAGTTCTTCCAGAGCAAGCTCGGCACAGTCGTCGCCGGCATGCCCGCCCCCTGCGGGGCCTTCATCGCCATGAGGAGGGCGAGCGAGAACAACCCGTTCCCGCCCATCCCCCTCATCCAGTCGGTGAAGGTCTGGCAAAAATCGTACTTCTACGTGAAGAACGTCGCCGAGCAAGGAGACTACATCAACCTGCCGGCTTACGTAGCCGGCCCGCCGGCTGGGAGGCAGCCCTCGTGGAGTTTCCGGTCCCGGTCACTGTCTCCGGCCGGAAACGCCGCCATCTCCCAGCTTCGGGTGATGATTCAGTCGGAAGGCCTGCGCGGGGCCGACTTGGTGGACGCCTTCATGGAGCGCCGGATTCTCCCTCTCCAAAGCCGGCCCCATATGATGTGTCAGATGAGCGGCCGCTTCGACCCAAGCCGGCTGAGCACATGGGAAATGCCCCACGCGGAGGTGGCGCTCATGGTTAATTACATCGCCAACTGCAAGCTCGGCGGGGACTGGCAATACGGCAAGGCGCCTTATTCTCGCGCCAATCCTCCGCCCGTGGTAAGTTTCTCTCTTTATCTTCTTTTTGTCATCAGCCGGCTTTATGATGGCCGGCCTCTGACCAGTCGGTTCTTTTGAGCAGAACCCTCTTCTTGCGCCGCCGGCCGGGGCAGCAGGGATTGAACGCCAGTACGCCCCCGACCGCACGGTGGATGACGTTGACGACCCGGACTTGGGGGCGGCCACCATGGAAGATGCCGTCGTGGGGGACAGCACCGAGCCCAGAGGCTCAAGGTTCACCGCGAGCTTCGAGGACTGGCCGGACGATTTCGAAACCGAAGTCGCCCCGCGTCGCCAGCCGGCGGCCGACCAACAGGGCGCGGGCTCGTCTGTCGCGCCGGCTGCCGGCGGCGCGCAGAAGCGCCGGGCCGCTCTAGGCCTCTTCGGCAGTCGGCCGAAGAAGTCCAAGCCCTCCACCGCGGCGACAAAGCGAGACGAGGCGGCCGCAAAGGCGGCCCGCTTCCGCAAGGCGGTGAAGCAGCCCCAGGCGGTCTCGGCGTAAGTCTTCAATTGCCTTGCCGCATGCTCGTCATCATTCTCTTTCTCTTCGAATATTCTTCTTAACTTTTCCTCGCTTGCTGGACAGGGCGCCACTTTCCCTTGAGCGGGGCCCGGGTGGCTCCATCGTGGGGCCGGCTGGAGGGTCTTCGAGCTCCCGCCGCGTGGACCCCCGCGCCGATCTCAGGGAGGCCACAGAGCGGAACGCCCGCGAAGCGCGGGAGGAGCGCGAGGCGGCGGAGAAGGCGGCCGCCCAGGCGGCGAGGGAACAGGCCGACGCGGCAGCCAAGGCCCCGACGGAGGCGGCTACCGCGGAGACGGAGGCGGAAAGCTCGCGCAGCCAGCCTTCGCTGCTCGCCATTCCTCTCCGAGCCGTAGCCCCCGACACCCCATTGCCCTTGGCGGAGGAGATCGTCCAAGACCCGCCGCTGTTGGAGAGGGGGGATGACCCCGTGGCCTTGGTGGGGAGAGCGCCGCCAACAGCGCCAACCGGAGCGGGCCAAGGCGGTCAATCGTCAGCGGCGCCAGAGGGGCCGGCCGGAGGTGAGCCGGAGAACAGAGCCGGCCTCGAGGTGCACCCAGCGACGGGCCGGCGCGCAGGGGGAGGCGCCGCTCCGCCGGAGTTGCATCGAGCCGCGGGCGCAGGCCAGTCGGCGGAAGATCTGGAGGCGGCCAGCACTGCCACGTCCGAGTGGACTCCCAGCGGGGGAACTGGCAAGCTGAATGTGGTGGCTCAAGGGGTTCGGAGCCGGCTGCAAGCTCAGGCCGCCCTGCTGCAACAGTTCACCCAGGAGTTCTTGTCAACGCGAGCCACTATCCGGGTGAGTCCTTCGTTCTTGGCTGCTTTGCTTTCTTAATTTCTTCCGTGGGGGCGCATCAGCGCACCCACTGGGTGTAGTCCCCGAGATTCGGGCCGACTGCTGCGCAGTCGGGTCGGATCTTTCTCGACGGCTATCTTACTTTGCTTTTTTCTGAACTTTCAGGAATACCACAACCTTCGTGCTGCCGCCTTCAACTCCCAGGCTCGGGAGTTGAGCCGGCGGACCTACGACCTGGCCGACAGCCGAAGTAAGCACTTGGTTTTGTCTGTCTCCTGTGGGGGCGCGTCAGCGCACCCACTGGGTGTAGTCCCCGAGATTCAGGCCGACTGCAGCGCAGTCGGGTCGGATCTTTCTTGACGACTCTTTCTTATTGGTTTTTCTTTTTCTTTGTCTTCAGGGGCCAACGCCGACTTGAGGAAGGAGCTTGGCGAAGCGAAAGCCGCCCTTCATACCAAGGAGGCCGAGTGCGCCGCCTTGGTCCAGGAACGGGATCGCTTAGCCAAGAAGCTGGCTGACCAAGAGGAGAGCCACAAAGCGGCCCTGCAGACGGCGCAGGAAAGTGAAGCCGCCTTGAAGGCGGAGTATGAGACCGAGGCGGTGAGCTAGTCTGAGACCCGGCTAGCCCTGAACGAAGGCTTCGGCCGGATCGAGGACTTGATCGACGGTAAGCTGCCTTCCTCGGCCCTCCCCTGCCCCTTGCCGCTTGGGTTTTTTGACTTATCTTGAACTGTTGCTTGTTTTTGGTGTAGACTACTTCCCCGGCTACTCCACCTTCGCCGCCCAAAGCATTGAGGCCCATCGCGAGGCGCGTCGACAGGCGGGAGCCAACATCGCGCTGGATGCGAACCGGACACTTGAGGAGCAGCTCCTGGCTATCCAGGCGCGGTTGCAGCCGGCTCATCGGATGCTTCGCCGGCTCCAACATGCCGGGGCGCAAGTGTTGGTCGCCCTCTGGCCCGGCGAGACGATCCCCCGCACCCCAAGCCGAACTGCCGACTGGCTGGAGGTCGTAGTTGGTCGCTTTTGAGGCTTGGAAGGCGTCGGTGGCCCGCCTCGGAGCCGGGCGGGCGTTGGAGTTCGTTCGGGCTTGGTACCCTGGGCTGAGCCTGGACCAGCTGCGCACTGGGCGGATGGAGGCCGACGCGGAGCTGCAGGAGGTGAGGCCGGCTATCGCCCAACGAGCTTCGATGATCGCTGAGTGCACCGACATCAGCGTTTTCGCACCCGAAATCGATGATGACGGTGTTGCTCAGCCGGAGGAGTGGTTCGGACTGAACCCGGCGGTGGGCGAGGACTCGGCAGAGGAGATTGCCTCCAACGACGAAGGCGAGGACGACGAAGAGGAGGACGGCGAAGACGTCAAGCCGGCTGGTGGAACAACTGGCTGACCTCAGGCCGACCATGCCTCCAGCAATGAGGCGCGTGGAAGCACGCCCTCTGCGGGAGGCGGCGACAAAGCCGAAGTTCACCAGCCGGCCGCTCCTTCAGCCGGCACGACCGTATCCGCCAACCAGTCTGGCTCGTCGGTCGCTCCGCCAGCTTGACCTGCCGTCTTTATCTTTCCTGCCTTGTTGTCTTTGAACAATCTTTGTTAAGTTTTCGCAGTTCCACCCACTGGGGGTGTATCCAAACTATGTTGAATGCTGGCCTCTCGGAGGTCTTTTTATGTAAATATTATCATGTGCACGTTTGGTTTCCATTCGCGTATGCTTTTTTATCCTTAGGCTTTTTCCTTTGCCGCCTTCCCTCTTTGGGGAGGCAAGTACTTGAGCTTTCTTGGATTGAAGTGAAGTGAATGGAAACCGGCCGGCCGGCTACTCTGGTAGCCAGTCGGCGGTGTGAGAAAAGCCGGCTTTTGTTATATTAGTTCGTTAGTCCCTAGCCGTTTTTCGTGTGGGCGCCCGTTCCTGCCTTTAACTCTTGCCAGCCGGACAGCCGGTTCTTCGAACTGCGACTTTTGGCAAGAGAAGGCTTGCGAGCCGGCACACTACTTGTCTGACTGCGGGTAGGACTTCTAACATAACTCCAGTCGGTGAGTCCCCGAGCCGACTAGTCGAACTCGGTGCCGGACAGAATAAGTAAATGACACGACAAGGTCATAAGCATGATACTGTTCATTCATAAATAAGGGATGGCAGTCCCCGAGCCCTCCTCGGAGAGCCTATTGTCTTGTACTTAATACAAAGGTTAGCACGGTACATACTGCATTTCAACTGTAAAATCTTCGGAGGAGGTTGGCGTTCCATGGTCGTTCCGACTCCTTGCCGGAGTCATCTCTCTTGCGCGCCTTCAGCTTCTGTGCGTCGATCAGGTAGTAGGAGTCATTGCCTAGAGCTCTGCTGATGACGAAGGGGCCTTCCCAAGGGGCTGAGAGCTTGTGCTGGCCGGCTGTTCGCTGGATCAGCCGGAGCACAAGATCGCCCTCTTGGAAGGATCTTGGCCTGACCTTCCGGCTATGGTAGCGGCGCAGACCCTGCTGGTAGATGGCAGACCGGCTGAGGGCTAACAGCCGGCTTTCTTCCAACAGGTCAACGCCGTCTTCTCGTGCTTCCTTGGCCTCCGCTTCCGTGTACATGGTTACTCGAGGCGAGTCGAACTCGATGTCAGTTGGGATGACCACCTCGGCACCATACACAAGGAAGAAAGGGGTGAAGCCGGTTGACTTGTTTGGTGTAGTGCGCAGACTCCAGAGGACAGCCGGCAGCTCATCGAGCCAACAGCCGGCTGAACGCTCCAGAGGTACGACCAGTCGAGGCTTGATACCGGAGAGGATGAGGCCGTTGGCTCGCTCGACCTGGCCGTTTGACTGCGGGTGGTTGACGGATGCTAAGTCCAGCCGGATACCTTGGGCTGCGCAGAAACGTGCCAAGGCTCCTTTGGCAAAATTCGTGCCATTATCGGTGATGATGCTGTGCGGCACGCCGTACCGAGTTGTTATGTCTGCGATGAATGTCACAACAGTCGGCGCATTCAGCTTCTTGATCGGCTTTGCCTCAATCCACTTGGTGAATTTGTCCACTGCGACGAGCAAATGCGTCATGCCGCCGCGCGCCGTATTGAATGGGCCCACCATGTCCAGTCCCCAAACGGCAAAGGGCCAAGTGAGGGGAATGGTCTTGAGTTCCGAAGCCGGCACGTGTTGCTTGGAGCTGAAGAGCTGGCATCCCTTGCAATGTTTGACTAATTCTTTGGCGTCATCCAAAGCAGTCGGCCAGAAGAAACCATGACGGAAGGCTTTGGCGACAAGTGATCTTGAGGCCGCATGGTGGCCGCATTCTCCTTGGTGAATGTATGTGAGGATTGCAACGCCCTTCTCTTGCTCGACGCACCGTTGGAGGATTCCAGTGACACTGCACTTGAGTAGTTCTCTGTTGACGATTGTGTACGCTCCGGCTCGACGCTGGACTTGTCTTGCTTCTGTTTCGTCGGCCGGCAGGTCTTGGTTTACTAGGAAGTTGAGGATGGACTGAGCCCATGACGGAGCCGCGACTTCTCCTACTGCCAATGTGGCTACTGCTACCAGGGTGGGCGGGCTGGGCGGTGAGGTGCTGGAGTCGGCCGCCGGCTGTAGTGCTAGTGCAGTCCCCGGGCCGGCTACCACAGTCCCCGAGCCGGCTGCCGTAGTCGCCGAGCCGACTGCCGAAGTCCTCGAGCCGGCTGCCGAAGTCCCCGAGCCGGCTGCCGCAGTTGCCGGGCAGGCTACGGGGGTCTTGGGGTCGCCTACTTGGTTCTTCGAGCCGGAGCCGGCCGCATCGGGGTCAGGCGGCACGAAGATGGAATCGGACTCTGGAGACGGCTTGATGGACGGCTTGAGGAGGCGTTGTAGAGCGACGCCGGTTGGGATTGCTTGCCGAGTGGAGCCTATTCGAGCCAGGGCATCGGCTGGCTCGTTGTCGGCTCGTGGTACGTGGAGGAACTCGCATCCTTCAAAGTATCCGCTGAGTTGTTGGACCAGGAAGCGGTAGCTCGCCATATTCGCGTCCTTGGCGTCCCAGTCGCCGGATGATTGCTGGACCACTAGGTCCGAGTCACCATAACATAGGATCCGGCGAATGCCAAGTTCTTTGGCAAGCCGGAGCCCGTGTATGAGCGCCTCATACTCGGCCATATTGTTGGAGGCGGCAAAGTGGATCTGTAGCGTGTATCTAAGCTTGTCGCCTTTCGGAGACGTAAGGACGACGCCGGCTCCCAAGCCGGTGCGCATCTTGGACCCGTCGAAGTGCATGCGCCAATGGGTGGAGTCGGGAGCCGGCGGCAGGTACTGGGTCTCGGCCCAGTCGACGAGGAAGTCGGCCAGTGCTTGGGAATTGATGGCAGTGCGTGGCTGGTAGAAGATCGTGTAGGGGGCCAGCTCGATGGCCCATTTCGCCACCCGGCCGGACGCGTCCCGCCTGCCTATGATCTCGGCTAGCGGGGCGGTGCATACGACCGTGATGGGATGCTCTTGAAAGTAGGGCTTCAGCTTCTTGGCGGTGAAGTATACGCCGTAACACATCTTCTAGTAGTGCGGGTAGTTCTGCTTTGAGGTGGACAGCACCTCGCTCAAATAATACACCGGCCTCTGGACCGGCTGGGCTCGGCCTTCTTCTGGGCGCTGGACTACGATGATGGTGCTGACCACCCGGCTGGTTGCGGCGATGTAGAGGAGCATGGGTTCTTTCTCAGTCGGCGCCGCAAGGACAGGCAGCATGGCCAGCATCTTCTTCAGCTCGTGAAAAGCTTGGTCGGCCTGGTCATTCCACTCGAAGTGAGTGCTCTTCTTCATGAGGCGGTAGAGGGGGAGAGCTTTCTCTCCGAGCCGGCTGATGAAGCGGTTCAAGGAGGCCAAGCACCCGGTGAACTTCTGAATGTCTCGAAGCTTGGTAGGGATCGCCATTCTCTCGATGGCCTTGATCTTCACCGGGTTGCATTCGATGCCGCGTTCGAAGACCAGGAAGCCTAGGAGCTGGCCGGCTGGCACCCCGAACACGCATTTCTCGGGGTTAAGCTTGATTTGGAACCGGCGTAGGTTCTCAAACGTTTCCTTGAGGTCTCCCAGCAGGTGCTGCGCTTCTCCGTCTTCACCACGATGTCGTCCATGTAAACATGAGCGTTTCTGCCGAGTTGCTTGAGGAGGCACTTCTGCATGCAACGTTGAAAAGTGGCACCGGCATTTCTCAAGCCAAATGTCATGGTCAGGTAGCAGAAGGCTCCAAATGGCGTGATGAAGGCGGTCTTCAGGCGGTCGTCCGGGTCTAGCTTTATCTGATGATATCCGGAGTAAGCATCCAAAAAACTCAACAGCTCGCATCCGGCTGTGGAGTCTATCACTTGGTCAATCCTTGGCAGGGCAAAAGGATCTTTGGGGCAGGCCTTGTTGAGGCTCGTGTAGTCTATACACATGCGCCACTTGTTGTTCTTCTTTAGCACAAGGACCGGGTTGGCGAGCCACTCTGGAAAGAAAACTTCCATGATGAAGCCGACCGCCAAGAGCCGGGCTATCTCCTCTCCTACAATCCTGCGTTTCTCCTCTGACAGTCGGTGAAGGGGTTGTCTGACTGGCTTTGCGTCTTCTCGAACATGTAGTTTGTGCTCGGCGAATTTCCTCGGAACACCCGGCATGTCCTTGGGGGACCATGCGAAGATGTCCTGATTCTCACGGAGGAAATTGGCGAGCTCGCCTTCCTATTTGCTATTCAGGTTTGCCCCGATGACGGCAAACCTCTCTGGATGCTCGGGGTCAAGAGGTATCTTCTTTGTCTCCTTGGCCGGCTGGAAAGATCCTTGAGCATCGTGCTCCTTGGGGTCGGGGGACATGGCCGGCTGCTTGCCGGCTATGGCCACGACTCGGTCCAGCATCTTCTTCTCTTCGGCAATCACAAGGGACTCGGCTAGCCGGCTGCTGGCTGCTGCGCACTCGGAGGACTTCTTGTTATCGCCGGCTATGGTGATGACGCCTTTGGTGCTTGGTATCTTCATCTTGAGGTATGCATAGTGGGGGACTGCCATGAATTTGGCCAAGGCAGGTCGGCCAAGCAATGCATGGTAAGGGCTCTCCAGGTCCACCACTTCAAACCAGATCGCTTCCCGGCGAAAATGCTCCTTGTCCCCAAAAAGCACATCGATCTTGATTTTGCCAATGGGGGCGCAGGATAAGCCCGGTACGATGCCATGAAACACTGTCCGAGTAGGCGTGATCTGCTTCGTCTTGACGTTCAGCTTTTCCAGGGTGTCACGGTACAGGATGTTGATGCTGCTCCCGCCGTCTATCAACACACGGAGAAGCGGGCGACGCGTCTGTCCGTTGCAAGGGTGTCTTCCAAGACCAAAGCATAAGAGCCGGGAGACGGCATCACCTCCGGATGGTCGGCCCGGCTCCAGCTGATGGGCTTTTCTGACCAATGCATGTGTCCGGCGGGGTTGGCAGCGACCACACTGACTTCCTGGCGCTCTTGGCGTTTGCTGCGCCGGTCTTCGGGCTGGCTTGTAAAGACGATGTAGGTGGCTTGCTCGTCAGGGAACTCGTCATGCACGGCTCCGACTGCGGGCCGAGCGGCCGGAGGCGGCGGGGCCGGAGGCGGCGGGCCGGCAGGCGGAGGCGGCAAGAGACCCTCGCCCTTAGAGATTTGGGTGAGCCAATGGCACTTCCGGGTCGTGTGGTTGGACGGCTTCGCGCTGCTGTGGAACTTGCAAGGGGCGTCGAGAGTTTGCTCGTAGGAGAAAGCCGGCTGCCAAGCCAGCCTGCCGCCCTTGGGTTTCTTGGGCGCCGGTCGCTCTTCAGGCGGCGCGTCTTCGACTGTGGCCACCTGCCGGCTGGCGGGAGGCGGCGCGGGGCCCTTGCGCTTGTGGTCGTTCGAGTTGGGGTGTCGGCCGGAATCCCCAGCCGGCGTCTTGGGCGCCGGGTTGAGTACCTTTCCGGACGCATCTACCCGAAGCTCGGTCTTCATTGAGGAGTCGGCGGTGGCGTACTTGTCCGCTATGTCCAGAAGCTCGTCGAGGGTAGCCGGCTCGTCGCAGAGGAGCTTGTGCTTGAGGAGGGTGCCTTCTCGGCATCCGGCTGTGAAGTATTCTATGGCTTGCACCTCGTGCACCCCTTCACAGGAGTTGCGGAGCTCGGCCCAACGCGTGAGGTAATCGCGAGTGGACTCGGCGGGGCCTTGTACGCAGAAGGAGAGCTGTCTGGGCTTGGGAGCCCGCTTGTAGGTGCTGGTGAAGTTGCGGATGAAGGCTTCTGTGAAATCTAGCCAGCTGTTGACGCTACGCGGCTTGAGGCTGTTGAGCCAGGTCCGCGCCGTGCCTTGCAGCATGAGGGGCACATACTTCACGGCAACGCGCCGGTTGCCGTTGGCTATGCTAACCGCCGTGGAGTAGTCGATCAACCAATCTTCTGGCTTCACGGAGCCGTTGTACTTGGGAGTGTCTCTTGGGAGCGAGAACCCTTTGGGAAAGGGCTCGTCGCGGATGCGAGGGCCGAAACAAGGCGGGCCGGCATCGTCTTCTTCTTCCAACGCCAGGGGTCGCGCCAGGCAGTCGATCCGATGGCGGGCGTCGTTCTCGCCGATTCCTTCGCGGCGGCCCAGCTGGCCGCTGAGAGTCGGGTGCGCCACTGGCGGCGGGGCGGGATATCTCTCCCCACGGGGCGGAGGCGGAGGCGGGTCGCCCCGCCATTCCATGGCTCGGAGATGACCGTCCGCGTCTCGCTCGATGGAGATCCGGGTCCGGCTGCGGCTGGCAGCCGGCTCCTTCTCGCGTCGCGCGCGGGTGTTGCTCGTAGTCGTCGTCCGGGACATCGCGCCGTGCTCTCGGCGCGGGGGAGGGCTTTCCGCGCGGGCGTCGGCTTCGTGTCGCTGCGCGGCTGCGTCAATCAATTGCTGGATGCGCTGGGTCATGAGGGGGAGGTCTTCGGCCTCCAAGCCATCCAACTCATCTACAGCCGCCTGGGCGGCACGCAAGTTCTCGAGCGGAGTGGCATAGACCGGGCGGTCGACTCCCAGCGTGTCGGCGATGACAGCGCCGCGTTGCTTGACAAGGCCGGCCCGGCTTGGCCCGCCCGGGGCCGGCGTGCCGAAGGCGGCACGGTCAGCTTCGCGCTGGCAGGCCTCAGTGAGGCGTCTTACGGAAGCCAGCCTCCGGCCCTCTGCGAGGAGGGCGAGGCGGCGTGACTCCAGTGCTTCGTCGTCGGCATCAGCCGGGAGGGGAGCGGACAAGTCGTGTGCCGCCGTGCGCGAGGCGTCGCGGGCGCTCTCGTCGGCCGGGCCGTCGTGGCCGACAACCATCACTTCGGTGGTGACAGCATCGCAGCCGTCGGCTCGAGGAAGCGGGTCGTTGTAGATCGTGACGTTGGTGGGGAAGGTGTCGTGGGAGGCCGTGTCGGAGTCGACAGGCATCGGGTCGATGGAGCCAACCGACTCCAGGTCCATAGCGGGCTCGCTGGAGACATGGAGCTGGCCGAGAAGGTTGGCGAGGTGGTCGGTGCCCGCATCGGAGGCGAGTTCGTCGGAGATGAGAGTTTCGTCGAGGAGGTCGGCGAGGCCGCTTGCCGCGCAGACGCTGGTGGCGCCTTGCAGCGCGTCGTGGCAAGCGCCATCGGGCGTGCCGGGCTGGCTACGCTCGCGGGGGAGGAAGAAGGTTCCCGTCCAGAACAGGTCTCCGGACGACGGTGCACCTGGCCCCACGGTGGGCGCCAAATGTCGGGTGGTAGGTGCGACATATGCCAACGGGTGGCTTATCATTGTGGGAACCAGTAAGACATCGCCGGTGCCTGGAAGCGGGATAAGGCGAAGACATGCACGCCGGCGGATCTTACCCAGCTTCGGGGCTCTCCGTGGAGATAACACCCCTACTGCTGCTCTGCGGGGTCTCCGCATGCTCACTAGATGAAACAAGTAGCTGCACAACGCTCCTTGAGCTGTTTGGGGGGAGGAGGAAGAAGGGCACGGCTAGCCTGCTTCTACTCCCTGTGTGGTGTCTAGAACTAGAGGGGGGTCGAACCCTTTGCATGGGTGCTCCGGGGGGTTTATATAGGCCTACCCCCCTGGGGGTACAATGGTAATCCGACTGGGCGCGGGGCCCAGCCGCCTGTGACTGCGCTCGCCGGCTTCTGCGCCGGCTGCTGGGGCCCGCCGAGAGGTGGGTCCCGCCGGCTGCCGGCCCCTTGGTCGACAGGCAGGCCCCACTGTCCAGGGCCTGGTCGGCGGCTGGTTATTGTGGCTTCATCTTGTTAACGTGAGCTTCATCGTAGTAAGCGTGGCTACAGCACCGCCGCCTGTCAGGCGATCATTGTAGCCTTACCGCGTCTTGTCTCCTTAATGGGGCATCTTCTTCGAGGGAGGCGGCAAGCCGGCTGCGGGGAGCCGGCTCTGTCTTGGGCCGACTGGTTGGAGGCGTGGCCGCCTTCGGGCGTCTCTCTGCTCAAAGGGGCCCACCGCCTATGGGCCATGCTGGCGGCCCGTCGTGGGTGATGCCAGGGTCAACATGGCAATAGTGCTGCGCCGGACGGGTCATGCCTACCCCGTACGGCGCACTGTGCCAGGCGTGCTCCGGGATTCGGGGGTGGCAGGCTCTTCTGTAGCCACGCCCCATCGCACCGCCATTAGGTGGGTGCAAACTTTTGTGGGTATGGTCTGGACCGCTTTATGGGGAGCCAGCTTCTTGGAGTCGGCCTTCTCATGGCCGGCTTCTTGGAGTCGGCCTTCTCATGAGGGCTAAAGTCGGACCGCCTTCCGAGAACCGGCCTGGGTGGCAGCCAGCGAGGGGAAGGCGGCCCCATGTCTTTGATTCTTGAGAGCCGGGCGGGCTCGTAACTTTTTTCAGAAGGGCCAAGGGGAACCGGCTAGGCTACCCATGGCTATTTACTCCGACAACTGGCGTCGGCCAGCTGGCTGGGCTGGCCTGCTGGGCCGCTGGGCTGCCAGGTAGGAGGCCCAGGTAAGTATTTCCCTTACTTTTGTTTTCTGTTTTCTATTTTCTGACATTTGTTTTGATTTAGTAAAAATACTAAATCAATTTATTTACTTCTGTCAATTTTTGCAGGGGCCTAAGGGATTATTCCAAAACCCCTCACCAAAATTCAGAATTTTTGGACATATATAAAATATATAACATATATATCCAATGCAAATATATATTGGATTAATTCCATATGCCCAAAATAAATACTTATGAGTTCCTAAAAATATTGGTTTGATTTTTATCTCTGTCCAATATTTTCAGAGAGCATCATGAGTATTTTCTTGGACCCTTTTGGAGCAATTTTTACTTGGGTCATTTTCAGAAATGATTTCTGAGGGTTTCACAAATCCCCATTTCAAATTTAAAGGGAATTTAGACATGATGCAAACATGAAGGCTAGCCTAGGTCATACCAGAACTAGGGATGTGACAGCATCCCCAAGCTTAGGATCTTGCCACTCCTTATTCCATAGTCCATCGAATCTTTATCCAAAACTTGAAAACTTCACAACACAAAACTTAAAGTAGAAAACTCGTAAGCTCCGTTAGCGAAAAAAAAGACCACTTCAAGTTACTGTAATGAACTCATTCTTTATTTATATTGGTGTTAAACCTACTTTATTCCAACTTCTCTATGGTTTATAAACTATTTTACTAGCCATAGATTCATCAAAATAAGCAAACAACACATAGAAAACAGAATCTGTCAAAAACAGAACAGTCTGTAGTAATCTGGATCAAACGTATACTTCTGTAACTCATAAAATTCTAAAATAAATTGCTGGACCTGAGGAATTTATCTATTAATCATCTTCAAAAAGAATTAACTAAATATCATTCTCCAAATAAAAATGGCAGCAATTCTCTTGAGCGCTAAACTTTCTGTTTCTTACAGCATGATCAAAAAGACTCTCCCCAAGTCTTCCCAAAGGTTCTACTTGGCACCAACACTAATTAAAAGCATAAAACCACATCTAAACAAAGGCTAGATGAATTATTTATTACTAAACAGGAACAAAAAGCAAGGAATAAAAATAAAATTGGGTTACCTCCCAACAAGCGCTATCGTTTAACGCCCCTAGCTAGGCATGATGATTTCAACGATGCTCACATAAAAGATAGGAATTGAAACATAAAGAGAGCATCATGAAGAATATGACTAGCACATTTAAGTCTAACATACTTCCTATGCATAGGGATTTTGTGAGAAAACAACTTATGGGAACAATAATCAACTAGCTTAGCAGGGCAAAACAAGCATAACTTCGAAACTTTAAGCACATAGGGAGGAAACTTGATATTATTGCAATTCCTACAAGCATATATTCCTCCGTAATAATAATTTTCAGTAGCATCATGAATGAATTCAACAATATAACCAGCACCTAAAGCATTCTTTTCATGATCTACAAGCATAGAAATTTTATTACTCTCCACATAAGCAAAATTCTTCTCATTCGGGATAGTGGGAGTATCATAAGAGACTTGGATACTATAAATTTTTTCCACATTAAGAGAGTAATGTTCAGAAAAGGGGTAACCATAATCATGACAAGTTTTATAAATATAATCCTCACTACTTTTTATAGCATATGTATCATCACAATAATTATCATAAGTAGGAGGCATGTTTTTATCATTATAAATTTGCATATCAAAACTTGGGATACTAAAAATATCCTCTTCATTAAGCGTAGCATCCCCAAGCTTAGGACAAACATTAATTGCAGCAAATTTATTCTCAAAAACATCATCTTCATCAAACATAGCATCCCCAAGCTTGGGCCTTTTCATATCATAAGCATAATCACTCTCATCATTAATAGTATATATAGCACCAATAGTATAGCAATTATCATATTCTTCCAAGCAAGTGCCAAAAAGATTTTCAAGATCATAAGAAATATCATTATCTTCCACAATTATATTTTCATGAGGCACAATAGTAATAGGAGCAACATTATTTGGGGGAGATATCTTTTTACCTCTCTTCCTTTTTCTTTTGTTCTTCTTCACCACATCATGTGTGGGTTCAATCCTCTTTTTGGAGATCCTTATTAATGAGATTGGTTGAATAGGAGGCTCCTCCTCGTTACCCGATTCATCATAAGAAATAATAGGAGGGTATTGGGAAGCCTCTTCCCTTTCATTAGTATTCTCTTCATCTTCTATTTGTTTTCTTTTCTTTATGTAGTTGGCAATATAAGGATTTTCAATACAATTCACCGCACAATACATATAAATTTTCTCTAGATCAAAATGAAGAACTTTATCAAGGGAAAATTTTGGAATATCCTTAGTTATACGTTTAATTTCTTCATAACCCAAGAGCAAACTAAGTTCATTATGATGTGCAAGGGAAATCAAGTCATCACAATTTTTGGACACGATTATATCATGAAACAATTTGCATCGAATAATTAAATGGCCACGTTCATTACAAAGTTCACAAGTATGGCCAAGAAAATTTAAATTTTCAGCACAATCATCTAGCTCTTCTTGCAACAATTTAGTTTCTAAGTACTTATGCTTCTTGCAATATCTATCTTCTCTATTTGGTGTGTACTTACAAACGCAATGCACTCCACAAAAATTGACATGTTTATAGGAGGCATTTTCATCATAACTAGTGCAATCATCATTGGTGTCATGGATATTCAAAGAATTCGTACTAACAACATTGCAATCATGCTCATCATTCAAAGATTTAGTGCCAAACATTTTATATATTTCTTCTTCTAGCACTTGAGCATAATTATCCTTTCCATCATACTCACAAAAGATATTAAAAAGGTGAAGCGTATGAGACAAACTCAATTCCATTTTTTATAGTTTTCTTTTATAAACTAAACTAGTGATAAAACAAGAAACTAAAAGACTCGATTGCAAGATCTAAAGATATACCTTCAAGCGCTAACCTCCCCGGCAACGGCGCCAGAAAAGAGCTTGATGTCTACTACACAACCTTCTTCTTGTAGACGTTGTTGGGCCTCCAAGTGTAGAGGTTTGTAGGATAGTAGCAAATTTACCTCAAGTGGATGACCTAAGGTTTATCAATCCGTAGGAGGCGTCATCCGTAGGAGGCGTAGGATGAAGATGGTTTCTCTCAAGCCACCCTGCAACCAAATAACAAAGAGTCTCTTGTGTCCCCAACACACCCAATACAATGGTAAATTGTATAGGTGCACTAGTTCGGCGAAGAGATGGTAATACAAGTGGTATATGGATGGTAGATAATAGTTTTTGTAATCTGAAAATATAAAAACAGCAAGGTAATGAATGATAAAAGAGAGCGTAAACGGTATTGCAATGCGTTGAAACAAGGCCTAGGGTTCATACTTTCACTAGTGCAAGTTCCCTCAACAATAATAACATAATTGGATCACATAACTATCCCTCAACATGCAACAAAGAGTCACTCCAAAGTCACTAATAGCGGAGAGCAAACGAAGAGATTATGGTAGGGTATGAAACCACCTCAAAGTTATTATTTCCAATCAATCCATTGGGCTATTCCTATATGTATCACAAACAGCCCTAGAGTTCGTACTATGATAACACCTTAAGACACAAATCGACCAAAACCCTAATGTCACCTAGATACTCCAATGTCACCTCAAGTATCCGTGGGTATGATTATACGATATGCATCACACAATCTCAGGTTCATCTATTCAACCGACACATATGACCTCATAGAGTGCCCCAAAGTTTCTACCGGAGAATCACGACGAAAACGTGTGTCAACCCCTATGCATAGGTTCATGGGTGAAACCCGCAAGTTGATCACCAAAACATACATCAAGTGAATCACGTGGTATCCTATTGTCACCACAGATACGCACGGCAAGACATACATCAAGTGTTCTCAAATCTTTAAATACTCAATCCGATAAGATAACTTCAAAGGGAAAACTCAATCCATTACAAGAGAGTAGAGGGGGGGGGAGAAAACATCATAGGTTCCAAATATAATAGCAAAGCTCGCGATACATCAAGATCGTATCATCTCAAGAACACGAGAGAGAGAGAGAGAGATTAAACACATAGCTACTGGTACATACCCTCAGCCCCGAGGGAGAACTACTCCCTCCTCGTCATGGAGAGCACCGGGATGATGAAGATGGCCACCGGAGAGGGATTCCCCCTCCGGCAGGGTGCCAGAATGGGTCTAGATTGGCTTTCGGTGGCTACGGAGGCTTCTGGCAGCAGAACTCCCAATCTATTGTGCCCCCGGATGTTTTTAGGGTATATGGAGATATATAGGTGGAAGAAGTACGTTAGGGGGGCCACGAGGGGCTCACGAGGGTGGAGGGCGCGCCCAGGGGGGTGGGCGCGCCCCCTGCCTCGTGACCTCCTTGCAGATCCCCCGACGTGCACTCCAAGTCTTCTGGGCTTCTTTCCTTCCAAAAATGAGTTCCGTGAAGTTTCAGGTCAATTGGACTCCGTTTGGCTTTCCTTTTCTTCGAAACCCTAAAACTGGGTAAAAACAGAAACTGGCACTGGGCTCTGAGTTAATAGGTTAGTCCCAAAAATGATATAAAAGTGTATAATAAAGCCCATAAACATTCAAAACAGTAAATAATATAGGATGGAGCAATAAAAAGTTATAGATATGTTGGAGACGTATCACCTTCTCCTTAGTTTACACATCATAAGCTGTGAATATGCAATGGCACTAATGACGAGAGACCTCTAACTTGGTAGTGTGATGTTGTTTGCATCGTGCATATGATTTATTTCTTGTACTGCTTCACATTTGTTTAAATGCCATTCATGATGAGACACTGTTAACTTGGCAAAGCAATATTTGTAGCATCTTTCATATGGTGTCTACCTTCCATTGCATTGCTTCTAATTTAGTGAAATGTCTTCTGCTTAGTTTACACATCATAGTTCTGGTTATCTCTTCCGTCCTGTTTTTCGTACATGTTACATCCTCCTATCATGTGGTTGTATAACATCAAAGTTCGGTTCGTCTGCATCACACATCAATTTGTTCTAAAGAACTAAAATGTTATTTGTTTTTCTTGTCGTCTTGACTTAACATGGCACAGAGAAAGAGGAAGAAACACAGAATGGCAAGGAATGGGAACCGGTAGAATCCTGCAGATTCTGCTGGTACTGATGGTGCAATAGAAGGTGAAAGTCCAGCAGAAAATTCTACAAACATGGTATCCCATGCTACACGAGCTGCAGAAAAAGCCAAACAGAAACAAATAGCTGCCACCAAACAAGCAGAGACAGCCCTAGTTCTTGCAAAACCTTCCATAGTACTACCAGTTGCACGAGTTACTCGTGCATCAACTGAGCTAGCAACACGTTCCTAAGCTCCCTTGCCACCTGATGCTACTTCCCAAGCACTCTTGACACAAGACGAGTTGGCAAGATCAGATGAACCTTGTGAGCTTCAACAGCAAGAAGGTAGTTGCTGGAGTCAAGTTACAGTTGCATGCTTCTTTATATGTAGTCTCACAGTTTGGTGTGCACTAACACTTCCTATGTTCGTTGTTGGACTAGCACCTAGGCGCAAGAGGAAACAAACATCAGGGATAATGCTTGATAGGTTAACTAAATCTAGAGGAGGAAGAATGGAGATCCATTTTGAGGCTGGTTTAAAAAGGCCAGGTGATTCTACAGAGTCAGCCAAGTTAGTATCAGAGGCAGCGGTTGCCGTTAGGTATCATGTACGTATCCTCCCAACATGGATTCAGTTCAGGAATGACAAAGACGAAACCAGATCAACACCTTCCTCGACCATTTATCTGTAAGTATGGTTATGTATGGAAACTAGTAATATCGTCTTGCTCTGTCCCATACTTTCTAGGTTGCTGATAATGAGACTCCCATAATTTTCAACAGATGAGGTTCAAGTTGGATAGCCAAGATGATGCAACCAAACAAGCTTGCACCCATGTTTTCAAGTCTGCTGTGCGACAGTATCCTTATAACTTGAGGAAAACTCACTTTCAAGGCAAGGCTAACAGTGAACTTTCCCAAACATCTCCAGTGGAAAATATATCGGATGAAGACTAGAGGGGCCTCGTTAAACACTGGTCTGATATGAAGTATAAGGTACATTATATATATGTGATCAGATCACTTGTTGAAGTCCTATTTACACATGTGCCACACAAATCTATCTTCTTGTAGGTGAACTGTTCAAAGAACAGGGCCAACCGTACGAAAGTGAAATTCCAACAGACGGCAGGATCTCGTAGCTATATTGCACACTGTGAGGCTCTTGTAATTAGCTACTGTTTCACTCTTTTCATTGTACCATATTATCAGATCTATATTGACTTGTTCCAAATGCATAGGAAAGCCTGCAAGGACCAAAAAGTACATGAACCAAATACTGTGGAAATCTTCAAGGACTGTCACACTAGCAAGAAGAAGGGCATGACTACACCAGTCAAAGCCGCTGTTGTAGTCCTTAATCCTCATGCCTTTTAGCTACTACTTACTCTGACTTGTGCCTTGAACTGCATGGTTTACAGCCAATGTATATTACTCTTTTCAATTTTATACACAATTGTCTTAGCGTATCATTGCACCTTACAAGGTTTAAAAGAGAGGAGTGATGTTCCTTTGATCTTGACCTGTAATCTAGTTCCGTGCCGGACTTGCCCACACAACGTTACAATTGCATGTTTGTCTGTTCTCAGTTGTTTTATGATATGAATGATGTCATACTATGCTTACCGTATTATAAACTTCGTCTCTTTATCCTTAGCCCTCAATACAATGTGAAGAAATAGACAATACATTAGCGATGGTACATGGTCATATGTTTGGAACCTGGGTTTATTATGTACTTTGCAATAAAATACAACTAATATTTTACATGGGTTCACCAAGATAAGTTCTGTATATAGACCAAAGCTATTTTGTTTGGTTTTGCTGCCTCCTTAATATCTTCTATTCTGGTGCTACTAATGTAAAACCTCAACTTTTTAGCGAGCTATGGAAAAAATGGTGGAACTGCCACCTTCTGAAGGTGGCGAGGCAACTATAACCACAATGTCAGCTCTTACTGCAGTGGATCAGTACCTGTCCACTAACAGTGCCAAAAGCATGTTCTTGCGTAATACTGGGTTGGTTGTTAAGGCAATCTCGTCCAAACTGCCTCATGATCAAGATATGCAAGCTCAAAACAATGTTGTATCTGCGCTCCAGACACGAGTCCATTCCCTAACATAGACCCTTTGTGAAACAAGGAGAGACATTGTTCGATGTTGTCAAGATATGCATGGTTTTGAAACCAGACTATCAGACATTTGCTATGTTGTTCAGGAGCCTAGGAGAACTGAAGGCAAAGGTTATGGTGCTCCATGGGACAATACATCATGAAAACGTAACAGTCAGGTCAAATGAACTGAACTTCTGAACTTCTGGTGGTGCATTTATCTGCTAGACTGTTAACCTTTATGCCAACCTTCCTTTTGTTTTATAGTTGTAATTTGTTTTTGTGCGATACAAAATTTGTTCTTAACATGCAGCCACCGGCTGAAGAAAATAGCATGCCATTTTTGTATAGTGTAGGGTGTTCCCTATATTTGCACTCGTGGCGAACTTTGATGCCCAGTGGATGTAATATGTGTAATAGCCATGATAGCCTAGCGTAAGTTGCTTGCTTATTTATTTCCTTATTGTCTTGTTTATTTGTTTTCTTGTAGTCAGTGCAGTTATTTTTCCGCGGTTTGCTAGTGGCCGCAATAACCTATTTTTAAAAACTAGGCCACATTAACCATGGGCTACATATTTACTATAGTTAACATGGGCCTCCTACAGGCCGTAGAAACAATGGGCCTTCTAAGGGCCGTAGAAACAATGGGCCTTCTACGGGGCATAGAAACAACGGGCCTTATACGGGCCATAGACACAATGGGCCTTCTACGGGCCGTATGATCGGTTGGCCAAACATGGGCCAATAACAGACCACATTATGGCCGTAAATGGGCTAGAGTTGAAATCGTTCGTTCATGGTCGACCATAACAGGCCGTTGTTAATCAGCCCTATTTGATGACACTATGAAAATGGCCCAACGTATTAACGGGCCACAAACGTGCCGACTGTAACCATAGGATGAATTTGGCCCACAAGCAGAAAATGACAGTAACGGGCCTAAAGTAAACGAATGCTGGAAATGAGCCCAAGAATAAATGGGCCCTGAGAAGGCCGAAAGATAACATGGGCTGGAAACGGCCCAACGGAATAATAGGTTGTTAATGGGTATAAAGTGATATACTGTTCATTACGGGCCAGTTTTACCATGGGCCGTTAATGGGCCGAGGGTTACTAAGGGGCTCATATGGGCCGAAAGACGTCATGGGCTATACATGGGCCGGAAGTTAAAACGGGTAGGAATTATATTGGACGGCCCAGATGACGCTACTGGGCCTAATTCGGATAGGCCATAAACGGGCCCTGGGTTAGCGGGCTGTAAATGGGCTATATGCGAACAAGCCGTTAACAGGCTTGCCGTGGGCTGGCCTGCCACCTTTTGACCAAATCAAATGGGCTGGCCTTTTCACAGGAATGGGCCTCTGTTGGGTCGTGCCACGTGTCAATGTATCATAGGCGCTTTGGGTCCAATGAGTGGATGACATCTGTCCCAACGGTGAGCCGGCACATGTTTCCTCCAGCCAATGATGATTTTACACGTGGAAAATCCCCATTGGTCGGGGCTGTTAACGGGTTATCGGATCCAAAACCGGACCCGATACCTGAACAACGTTCCGTTACGGTGGATGCCACGTGTCGGTCACCCCTGACGAAAGCACTTCTGTGACGCGCGATTTATCGTCATGGAAGTGGACACTTCCGTGATGATAATTTTGGTAATGTCATGGAACACTTCTATGACAGCATAGGTATGACTATCTTGATTCTGTCATAAAATTTTCATGGATGTACATGCATAACAGAAAACGTGACCTACTGTGACAAACACGTATCATCACGGAAGTGTATTTTTTTGTAGTGAAACTAACGGAGGAGATCGAGTCTTGTGGGGAAAAGTGCGCAAACCTCTGCAGAGTGTACAAACTAATCATGGTTAGCCGTGTCCCAGGTTATGGACATCTTGAGTATCTGGTTCTTGAATTGTCATGTTGATCTCAACACTCTAAATTAATTTGTTGGGTTATTAATACTGCTTAATTGGGATTGAGTTGGAGGAACCTTCTTAATGTTTATCAACTACCATGATAGTTAAACAAAATAAATTCCTTTGTTGTAGGGAAAATGGCTTTTTGCAAAAACATATTAACCATAGAGCCTCCACCAGCCAAATATGCATATAGTTGTAGCATTTACCTGTTCATTGCTCTACGGTGTTATTTTGCCAGCATATTCCATGTGCTGACCCGTTCTCGGGCTGCAACATATTATGCTGCAGACTTTTTAGACGACGAGTAAGGTGCGCTAGGTCGTTGTCGTGCACTCAGCTATGCCGTTGGAGTTGATGGACTCACTTTATCTTCCAAGCCTTCTGCTGTTATCATATTTAGATGGCCTTAAGCCATATTATTGTAATATGTACTCTTTTATGAGTTATTTGATGTAATAAGTTTGTGATTGCAATCTGTTATAAATCCTTCGAGTACTGTGTGTGTCAGCATTACTGATCCAGGGATGACACTTATGCACAGAGATTTGACCGTTTGAGGTCGGATCGCTACATTATTAGATATGGTGTGTTCTATGATGTCTCTTACCGATTTACCACTATCGTTTTTGGGGTTATGCATCAGAGATAGCTACATTCACGTTAAATAGGGCACCGTCTAAATCTGTTGAGACGACAGCATATGAACTGTGGTTTGGCAAGAAACCTAAGCTAGCATTCCTTAAAGTTTGGGGATGCGGCGCTTATGTCAAAAGGCTTCAGCCTGATAAGCTCGAACCTAAATCGAAGAAGTGTGTCTTTATAGGATACCCTAAGGAAACAATTGGGTACACCTTCTACCATAGATCCAAATGCAATATCTTTGTTGCTAAGAATGTGTCCTTTCTAGAGAAGGAGTTTCTCTCAAAAGAAGTGAGTTGGAGGAAAGTAGAACTTGATGAGGTAATTGTACCTTCTCTCAAATCGGAAAGTAGCACATCAGAGAAATTCGTTCCCGTGATGCCTACACCAACTAGAGAGGAATCTAATCATGATGATCATGAAACTTCAGATCAAGTTACTACTGGACCTCATAGGCCGAACAAAGCACGTTTCGCACCAGAGTGGTACGGTAATCCTGTCCTGGAAGTCATGTTATTAGACCATGGCGAACCTACGAACCATGAAGAAGCTATGATGAGTACAGATTCCGATAGATGGCTTGAGGCCATGAAATCTGAGATAGGATCCATGTATGAGAACAAAGTGTGGACTTTGGTGGACTTGCCCAATGATCGCAAGCCATTGAGAAAAAAATGGATCTTTAAGAAGAAGACAGACGCAGACGGTAATGTCACCATCTACAAAGCTTGACTTGTCGCAAAAGGTTTTCGACAAGTTCAAGGAGTTGACTACGATGAGACCTTCTCACCTGTAGCGATGCTTAAGTCAGTCCGGATCATGTTAGCAATGGCCGCATTTTATGATTATGAAATTTGGCAAATGGATGTCAAAAATGCATTCCTTAATGGATATCTTAAGGAAGAGTTGTATATGATGCAACCAGAAGGTTTTGTCGATCCAAAAGGTGCTACCAAAGTGTGGAAGCTCCAACGATCCATTTATGGACTGGTGCAAGCCTCTCGGAGTTGGAATATACGCTTTGATAGTGTGATCAAAGCATATGGTTTTATACAGACTTTTGGAGAAGACTGTATTTACAAGAAAGTGAGTGGGAGCTCTGTAGCATTTCTAATATTATATGTGGATGACATAGTGTTGATTGGAAATAATACAGAATTTCTGGATAGCATAAAAGGATACGTGAATAAGAATTTTTCAATGAAAGACCTCGGTGAAGCTGCTTATATATTGGGCATCAAGATCTATAGTGATAGATCAAGACGCTTAATTGGAGGGGGGAGGAGGAGGAGGCTGGCCTAGGGGGCGCGCCATAGGGGGGGAGTCCTACTTGGACTCCTAGTCGAAGTAGGATTCGCCCCCCCCCTCCTTCCTTCCACCGGAGAGGTAAAAGGGGAAGGGAGAGAGAGGGAGAAGGAAAGAGGGTGGGGCGAATCCTACTTGGACTAGGAGTCCAAGTAGGACAACCCCTTATGGCGCACCCCCCTAGGCCGGCCACCTTCTCCTCCCCCTCCAATTAAGCATCTTGATCTATCTCTATAGATCTTGATGCCCAATATATAAGCAGCTTCACCGAGGTCTCTCATTGAAAAATTCTTATTCAAGTATCCTTTTATGCTATCCAGAAATTCTGTATTATTTCCAATCAACAATATCTCATCCACATATAATATTCGAAATGCTACAGAGCTCCCATTCACTTTCTTGTAAATACAGGCTTCTCCAAAAGTTTGTATAAAACCATATGCTTTGATCACACTATCAAAGCGTATATTCCAACTCCGAGAGGCTTGCACCAGTCCATAAATGGATCACTGGAGCTTGCACACTTTGTTAGCACCTTTTGGATCGACAAAACCTTCTAGTTGCATCATATACAACTCTTCTTTAAGATATCCATTAAGGAATGCAGTTTTGACATCCATTTGCCAAATTTCATAATCATAAAATGCAACAATTGCTAACATGATTCGGACAGACTTAAGCATCGCTACGGGTGAGAAGGTCTCATCGTAGTCAACTCCTTGAACTTGTCAAAAACCTTTCGCAACAAGTCGAGATTTGTAGACAGTAACATTACCGTTTGGGTCAGTCTTCTTCTTGAAGATCCATTTATTCTCTATTGCTTGCCGATCATCGGGCAAGTCAACCAAAGTCCACACTTTGTGCTCATACATGGATCCCATCTCATATTTCATGGCCTCAAGCCATTTGGGTTCGAGCTTATCAGGTTGAAGCCATTTCACATAAGCATCGCAACCCCAAACTTTAAGAAATGACAGCTTAGGTTTCTTGCCAAACCACAGTTCATATGGTGTCGTCTCAACAGATTTAGATGGTGCCCTATTTAACGTGAATGCAGCTGTCTCTAAAGCATAACCCCAAAACGATAGCAGTAAATCAATAAGAGACATCATAGATTGCACCATATCTAATAAAGTACGGTTACGACGTTTGGACACAGCATTACGCTGTGGTTTTCCAGGTGGTGTGAGTTGCGAAACTATTCCACATTGTTTCAAATGAAGACCAAACTCATAACTCAAATATTCTCCTCCACGATCAGATCGTAGAAACTTTATTTTCTTGTTATGATGATTTTCCACTTCACTCTGAAATTCTTTTTTACTGTTCAAATGTTCCAGACTTATGTTTCATTAAGTAAATATACCCATATCTACTCAAATCATCTGTGAATGTCAGAAAATAACGATACCCGCCGCAAGACTCAACACTCATTGGACCGCATACATTAGTATGTATTATTTCCAATAAGTCAGTTGCTCGCTCCATTGTTCTGGAGAATGGAGTCTTAGTCATCTTTCCATGAGGCATGGTTCGCAAGCATCAAGTGATTCATAATCAAGTGATTCAAAAAGCCTATTAGCCTGGAGTTTCTTCATGCGCTTTACACCAATATGACCTAAACGGCAGTGCCACAAATAAGTTGCACTATCATTATTAACTTTGCATATTTTGGCTTCAATATTATGAATATGTGTATCACTACAATCGAGATTCAACAAAAATAGACCACTCATCAAGGGTGCATGACCATAAAAGATATTGCTTGTATAAATAGAACAACCATTATTCTCTGATTTAAATGAATAACCGTCTCGCATTAAACAAGATCCAGATATAATGTTCATGCTCAACGGTGGCACCAAATAACAATTATTTAGGTCTAGAACTAATCCTGACGGTAGATGTGTAGGTAGCATGCCGACGGCGATTACATCGACTTTGGAACCATTTCCCACACGCATCGTCACCTCGTCCTTAGCCAATCTTCGTTTAATCAGTATCCCCTGTTTCAAGTTGCAAATATGAGCAACAGAACCAGTATCAAATACCCAGGCGCTACTACGAGCATTAGTAAGGTACACATCAATAACATGTATATCAAATATACCTTTCACTTTGTCATCCTTCTTATGCGCCAAATACTTGGGGCAGTTCCGCTTTCAGTGACCAGTCCCTTTGTAGTAGAATCACTCAGTCTCAGGATTAGGTCCAGACTTGGGCTTCTTCACTTGAGCAGCAACTTGCTTGCCGTTCTTCTTGAAGTTCCCCTTCTTCCCTTTGCCCTTTTTCTTGAAACTAGTGGTCTTGTTAACCATCAACACTTGATGCTCCTTCTTGATTTCTACCTCCGCAGCCTTTAGCATCGCGAAGAGCTCGGGAATTGTCTTATCCATCCCTTGCATATTATAGTTCATCACGAAGCTTTTGTAGCTTGGTGGTAGTGATTGAAGAACTCTATCAATGAAACTATCATTAGGAAGATTAACTCCCAGTTGAGTCAAGTGGTTGTGGTACCTAGACATTCTGAGTATATGTTCACTAATAGAACTATTCTCCTCCATCTTGCAGCTATAGAACTTATTGGAGACTTCATATCTCTCAATTCGGGCATTTGCTTGAAATATTAACTTCAACTGTTGGAACATCTCATATGCTCCATGACGTTCAAACCGTCTTTCAGGTCCCGATTCTAAGCCGTAAAGCATAGCACACTGAACTATCGAGTAGTCATCAGCTTTGCTCTGCCAGACGTTCATAACGTCCAGAGTTGCTCCTATAGCGGGTCTTGCACCTAGCGGTGCTTCTAGGACGTAATTCTTCTGTGCAGCAATGAGGATAATCCTCAAGTTATGGACCCAGTCCGTGTAGTTGCTACCATCATCTTTCAACTTAGCTTTCTCTAGGAACGCATTAAAATTCAAGGAAACGGTAGCACGGGCCATTGATCTACAACAACATAGACATGCAAATACTATCAGGTACTAAGTTCATGATAAATTAAAGTTCAATTAATCATATTACTTAAGAACTCCCAATTTGATAGACATCCGTTTAGTCATCTAAATGATCACGTGATCCATATCAACTAATCCATGTCCGATCATCACGTGAGATGGAGTAGTTTAGAATGGTGATCATCACTATGTTGATCATATCTACTATATGATTCACGTTCGACCTTTCGGTCTCAGTGTTCCGAGGCCATATCTGCATATGCTAGGCTCGTCAAGTTTAACCCGAGTATTCTGCATGTGCAAAACTGGCTTGCACCCGTTGTATGTGAACGTAGAGCTTATCACACCCAATAATCACTTGGTGTCTAGGCACGATGAACTGTAGCAACAGTGCATACTCAAGGAGAACACTTGTACCTTGAAATTTAGCGAGGGATCATCTTATAATGCTGCTGCTGTACTAAGCAAAATAAGATGCATAAAGGATAAACATCACATGCAATCAAAATATGTGACATGATATGGCCATCATCATCCAGTGCCTTTGATCTCCATCTCCAAAGCAGCGTCATGATCTCCACCGTCACCGGCTTGACACCTTGATCTCCATCATAGCATCGTTGTCGTCTCGCCAACTATTGCTTCCATGACTATCGCTACCGCTTAGTGTTAAAGTAAAGCAATTACATGGCGATTGCATTTCATTCAATAAAGCGACAACCATAAGGCTCCTGCCAGTTGCCGATAACTTTTACAAAACATGATCATCTCATACAACAATTTATATCTCATCACGTCTTGACCATATCACATCACAACATGCCCTGCAAAAACAAGTTAGACATCCTCTACTTTGTTGTTGCAAGTTTTACGTGGCTGCTACGGGCTTCTAGCAAGAACCGTTATTACCTACACATCAAACCACAACAATTTTTTTTGTCAAGTGTGATGTTTTAACCTTCAACAAGGACCGTCGTAGTCAAACTCGATTCAACTAAAGTTGGAGAAACATACACCCGCCAGACACCTATGTGCGAAGCACGTCGGTAGAGCCAGTCTCATGAACGCGGTCATGTAATGTCGGTCCAGGCCACTTCATCCAACAATACTACTGAATCAAAGTAAGACGTTGGTGGTAAGCAGTATGACTATATCGCCCACAACTCTTTGTGTTCTACTCATGCATATAACATCTACGCATAAACTTGGCTCGGATGCCACTGTTGGGGAACGTAGTATTTCGAAATTTTCCTACGATCACACAAGATCTATCTAGGAGATGCATAGCAACGAGAGGGGAGAGTGTGTCTACGTACCCTCGTAGACCGAAAGCGGGAGCATTTAGCAACACGGTTGATCTAGTCAAACGTCTTCATGATCCAACCGATCCTAGCACCGAACGTACGACACCTCCGTGTTCAGCACACGTTCAGCACGATGACGTCCTTCGAGCTCTTGATCCAGTTGAGGACGATGGAGAGTTCCGTCAGCACACCAGCGTGGTGACGGTGATGATGAAGTTACCGTCGTAGGGCTTCGCCTAAGCACTACGACGATATGACCGAGGTGGTAAACTGTGGAGGGGGCACCACACACGGCTAAGAGATTGTCTGTTGTGCCTTTGGGGTGCCCCCCGCCTCCGTATATAAAAGGGGGAGGAGGAGATGGCCAGCCTAGGGGGCGCGCCATATGGGGGGAGTCCTACTTGGACTCCTAGTCCAAGTAGGATTCGCCCCCCCCTCCTTCCTTCCATCGGAGAGGGAAAAGGGGAAGGGAGAGAGAGGGAGAAGGAAAGAGGGGGGTCGCCCCCCTCCCCTAGTACAATTCGGTTTGGGAAAGGGGGGGGCCCTCTCACGTGGCCTTTCTCCTCTCCTCCAATAAGGCCCAATAGGCCCAATATTTCTCCCGGGGGGTTCCGGTAACCTCCGGGTACTCCGGGAAAATGCACCAACCACTCGGAACCATTCTGATGTCCAAATGCAACCTTCCAATATATGAATCTTCACCTCTCGACCATTTCGAGACTCCTCGTCATGTCTGTGATCTCATCCGAGACTTCGAAACTTCGGTCATCAAATAACATAACTCATAATACAAATCATCATCGAACGTTAAGCGTGCGGACCCTATGGGTTCGAGAACTATGTAGACATGACCGAGACACATCTCTGGTCAATAACCAATAGCGGAACCTAGATTCTCATATTGGCTCCTACATATTCTACGAAGATCTTTATCGGTCAAACCGCATACAACATACGTTATTCCCTTTGTCATCAGTATGTTACTTGCCCGAGATTCAATCGTCGGTATCTTCATACCTAGTTCAATCTCATTAACGGCAAGTCTCTTTACTCGTTCCGTAATGCATCATCCCGTAACTAACTTATTAGTCACATTGCTTGCAAGGCTCATAGTGATGTGCATTACCGAGAGGGCCCAGAGATACCTCTCCAATACACGGAGTGACAAATCCTAATCTTGATCTATGCCAACACAACAAACACCATTGGAGACACCTGTAGAGTATCTTTATAATCACCCAGTTATGTTGTGACATTTGATAGCACACAAGGTGTTCCTCTGGTATTCGGGAGTTGCATAATCTCATAGTCAGAGGAACATGTATAAGTCATGAATAAAGCAATAACAATAAAACTAAACGATCATTATGCTAAGCTAACGGATGGGTCTTGTCCATCACATCATTCTCTAATGATGTGATCCCATTCATCAAATGATAACACATGTCTATGGCCAGGAAACTTAACCATCTTTGATTAACGAGCTAGTCAAGTAGAGGCATACTAGGGACACTCTGTTTGTCTATGTATTCACACATGTACTAAGTTTCTGGTTAATACAATTCTAGCATGAATAATTAACATTTATCACTATATAAGGAAATATAAATAACAACTTTGTTATTGCCTCTAGGGCATATTTCCTTCAGCATCATTGACTAATGCTATGTTTGTCAATCTCTAACAAAATTTTCTACTTATACTTTTCCTTATGTGGTGTCATCACCTACCATAAGATTAGCATATGATCATTTTCATTTATTTACTTTCTTTTATTCATTTCCTTTCTTTTAGTTGCAACAGGAAAGTAAAGAAAGCAAAAACTCAAACTAAACTTCATTATATATATCGCACGCGATTACAAGGATAGGTCACTAAGCAAACTCTCAAAAAGAAAGGATCGAACTAAACTTTTATTCATCTAAAGCAAAAGATCAAAATAGAATAAGTAAAGGCAAAAGATAGTGGGGATGATACGATACCTGGGCACCTCCCCCAAGCTTGGCGGAAGCCAAGGGGAGTGCCCATACCTGATACTTGATTCTCTTTTGGTGATGAAGAAGAAGGTGGTGGTGGTGGTGATGATGTAGAGGGTTTTCCCTTCTTCCTTAGCTTACACTTGAGGATGGAATTTTCCTCCTTCAATTCACCGACCTCCTGCTCGAGCTCCAATACTCTCTTACATAAGTCCTGCTTGCATTCTCGGAAAAGGCGAAAAGGTATAAACTGAACCTTAGGCCTCTTTGCTTTATTGGGGAGGCTTGACTTCTTGAATTCCACATGCATGTCCCCAGGTTGAGGTAGCGAAGGTTCGTCCTCATCTGAGCTCGTATCATGCTTCTCCCTAGGATAATAGTCTTCCTCTTCCTTCGTGGTCCAGCCATAGTGCTCCACATCCCCATAGGACTTGGGGTTTGTGATGAAATCAGCAGCATAGCTATCACCCTCGGAGTCTTGGGATGACATATTTTCAGATCTGTCAGGAGAACAACAAGGAATAGAAAACATAAGATTTCTCTATGATATGGTGGTTAATAGGCTCGGGGGGTATATAAAGATTTTTTTATCTCGGGAAACAAGCAAACTGTAGAAAAACGAAGTCCGAAAGGTACCCCCAGGTGGGCACAACCCACCTGGGCGTGCCTGGCAAGCCGGGTGTCTTGTGCCCACCAGGGTACGCTTCCTGGAAGTTTCTTATTTTTCTATTTTTCTAAATATTCCAAAACTGACAAAAAATATTTTTGCGGATTTTTCGGAGTTCGTTTACTTATCATATCACGTACCTCCTTATTTTCACGATTCTGGAGTGTTCCGGAAGGACTCTTTTATGTGTTCTTCCAGTGTCAAAGTTTGGATAATATTATTTTCAACATTAATGGGAGTACCTGAGATATAATGTTTTATACGTTGCCCATTAACAACCTTCGGATTAGTACCTTCAGTATTATTTATTTTGATGGCTCCAGACCGATAAACCTCCTCGATAACATAGGGCCCTTCCCATTTTGACAGGAGTTTTCCTGCAAAGAATCTGAAACGAGAGTTGTACAAAAGAACATATTCTCCTACTTTAAACTCACGTTTTTGGATTCTTTTATCATGCCATCTTTTGACTTTTTCTTTAAACAACTTAGCATTTTCATAAGCTTGGGTTCTCCATTCATCTAAAGAGCTAATATCAAATAACCTCTTTTCACCAGCAAGTTTGAAATCATAATTGAGCTCTTTGATTGCCCAATATGCTTTATGTTCTAACTCAAGAGGCAAATGACAAGCTTTTCTATAAACCATTTTATAAGGAGACATACCCACAGGATTTTTATATGTTGTTCTATAAGCCCAAAGTGCATCATTGATACGTCTCCAACGTATCTATAATTTTTTATTGTTCCATACTATTATATTATCTGTTTTGGATGTTTAGTGGGCCTTAATATGCACTTTTATATTATTTTTGGGACTAACCTATTAACCGAAGGCCCACTATTTCAGTGTTTCACAGAAAAGGAATATCAAATAGAATCCAAATGGAATGAAACCTTCGCGAGGATCTTTCTTGGAACAAACGCAACCCAGGAGACTTGGATACAAGTTTGGAAGTCTGTGAATCTTCCACGAGGCAAGGGGTGCGCCCCCCACCCTCGTGGGCCCCATGGAGCTCCACCAACGTACTTCTTTCGCCTATATATACCCATGTACCCTAAAAACATCCAGGGGAGCCACGAAACCACTTCTCCACTGCCGCAACCTTCTGTACCCGTGAGATCCCATCTCGGGGCCTTTTTCGGCGATCTATCAGAGGGGGAATCGATCACGGTGGGCTTCTACATCAACACCATAGCCTCTCTGATAATGTGTGAGTAGTTTACCATAGACCTTCGGGTCCATAGTTATTAGCTAGATGGCTTCTTCTCTCTGTCTTTGATCTTCAATACAAAGTTCTCCTCGATGTTCTTGGATTGTGGTGTGTTTGCCGAGATTCGATGTAATACTCTTTTGCGGTGTGTTTGCCGAGATCCGATGAATTGTGGGTTTATGAATTTGATTATCTATGAATGTTATTTGGTTCTTCTCTGAATTCTAATATGCATGATATGATATCTTTGCAAGTCTCTTCGAATTATCAGTTTAGTTTGGCCTACTAGATTGATCTTTCTTGCAATGGGAGAAGTGCTTAGCTTTGGGTTCAATCTCGCGGCGTCCTTTCCCAGTGACAGCAGGGGTAGCAAGGCACGTATTGTATTGCTGCCATCGAGGATAAAAAGATGGAGTTTATATCATATTGCTTGATTTTATCCCTCTACATCATGTCATCCTGCCTAATGCGTTACTCTGTTCTTATGAACTTAATACTCTAGATGCATGCTGGATAGCGGTCGATGTGTGGAGTAATAGTAGTAGACGCAGAATCGTTTTGGTCTACTTGACACGGACGTGATTCCTATATTCATGATCATTGCCTTAGATATCATCATAACTATGCACTTTTCTATCAATTGCTCGGCGGTAATTTGTTCACCCATCGTAATATATGCTATCATGAGAGAAGCCACTAGTGAAACCTATGGCCCCCGGGTCTACTTTACATCATATAAGTTTCCGATCTATAATTCTAATTTACTATTTATTTTATTTTGCAATCTTTATTTTCCAATCTATACAACAAAAATACCAAAAATATTTATCTTATTATCTTTATCAGATCTCACTTTTGCAAGTGGTCGTGAAGGGATTGACAACCCATTTTTCGTGTTGGTTGCAAGGTTCTTGATTGTTTGTGTAGGTACTAGGCGACTTGCGTGTAATCTCCAACTGGATTGATACCTTGGTTCTCAAAAACTGAGGGAAATACTTATGCTAGTTTGCTGCATCATCCTTTCCTCTTCAAGGGAAAACCAACGCATGCTCAAGAGGTAGCAAGAAGGATTTCTGGCACCGTTGCCGGGGAGATCTACGCTCAAGTCAAGACATACCAAGTACCTATCACAAACTCTTATCCCTCGCATTACATTATTTTCCATTTTCATCTCGTTTTCCTCTCCCCCACTTCACCTTTTCCGTTTTATTTGCTCCTCTTCCGTTCGTCCTTCTGTTTGCTCGTGTTACCATGTGCCTTCTATTAGCTTGCATCTTCGCTTGCTAAATATCTATTATTATGGATCCTCATCCTCTTGCCAATATTTTTAAGAGATCCAATTATGATGAACCAATTGCTAGTGAGTTTTGTGCACTAGATTATCTTTATGAAGTTTTGCTTGAAATTTGTGAATCTGAAAATTGTGATGAAGTACTTTATGAAGTGATTCACGATAGATCTTTGAATAAAAAGCATGATTGCAATGATGTTATTATAAATTCTACGAATGTCAATTGTGCTAATAATATGCAAAACCCTAAGCTTGGGGATGCTAATTTTGCTATGTCCACTACTTGTTGCAATGATCATGATTGGGGTGATTCTTCTTATGATCTTGAAAATTTATTTAAGCCCCGTGATGAATATAAGATTGATAATAATGTTTGCAATATTGAAAGTGGGTTTGGAAGAGTGTCAACTTTAGATCCCATGTATTTGGAGAATGTTCAATCTTATTTTGATAAAAGTGGGTTTGGAGAGGTCATGACTTTAGTTAATGTTAATCCCACTATTTTGGAGAGTGTCAACTTTGCATGCATGTGGATCATGTTGAAAATATTTTATGTGATAGCTATTTTGTTGAATTTTCTTATGATCCCACATGTAATTATTATGAGAGAGGAAAATATTATTGTAGAAATTTTCATGTTTCTAAATTACCTCTCGTTATGTTGAGATTGCTATTGTTTCTTTCCTCTTCCTTGCATATGCTAGTTTTTGCTTGCTATGATAATTTGTTTGCCTATAAGATGCCTATGCATAGTAATTATGCTAGACTTAGATTTGTTTTCACATGCTATATGATGCTCTCTTTGTGCTTCAATTCTTGTCTTTCATGTGAGCATCATCGAAATTGTCAATGACTAGCTAGGGGCGTTAAACGATAGCGCTTGTTGGGAGGAAACCCAATTTTATTTTTGTTCTTTACTTTTTGTTCCTATTTAGTAATAAACAATTTATCTAGCCTCTGTTATGATTGTGCTTTTTATGTTTTAATTAGTTTTTGTGCCAAGTAAAGCCTTTAGGATCTTCTTGGGTGATTGTTGTTTGATCTTGCTGATAAAAACAGAAAGTATGCGCTCACGAAAATAATTTTCATTATTTACCAGAGAGCAATAAAATACCAATACCAACTTCATTAGATCAATATACAAATTATTTAGGTCGTCTTAATTTTTAAATTTTTTTGGAGTTACAGAAGTATTCAAAACCTACAGATTGCTACAGACTGTTCTGTTTTTGACAGATTATGTTTTTCGCGTGTTGTTTGCTTATTTTGATGCATCTATGGCTAGTATCAGGGGCTATGAACCATAGATAAGTTGGAATACAGTAGGTTTAACACCAATATAAATAAAGAATGAGTTCATTACAATACTTTAAAGTGGTGGTTTGTTTTCTTATACTAACGGAGCTCATGAGATTTTCTGTTGAGTTTTGTGTTGTGAAGTTTTCAAGTTTTTGGGTAAGATTTGACAGATTTTGGAACAAGGAGTGGCAAGAGTCTAAGCTTGGGGATGCCCAAGGCACCCCAAGGTAAAATTCAAGGACAACCAAAAGCCTAAGCTTGGGGATGCCCAAGGCACCCCAAGGTAAAATTCAAGGACAACCAAAAGCCTAAGCTTGGGGATGCCCCGGAAGACATCCCCTCTTTCATCTTCGTCTATCGGTAACTTTACTTGAGGCTGTATTTTTATTCGCCACATGATATGTGTTTTGCTTGGAGCGTCTTGTATGATTTGATTCTTTGCTTTTTAGTTTACCACAACCATCCTTGCTGTATACACCTTTTGGGAGAGACACACATGAATCGGAATTTATTAGAATACTCTATGTGCTTCACTTATATCTTTTGAGCTAGATAATTTTGCTCTAGTGCTTCACTTATATCTTTTTAGAGCACGGTAGTGGTTTTATTTTATAGAAATTATTGATATCTCATGCTTCACTTATATTATTTTGAGAGTCTTTTAGAATAGCATGGTAATTTGATTTGTCTATAAAATTAGTCCTAATATGATAGGCATCCAAGATGGGTATAAAAAACTTTCATATAAAGTGCATTGAATACTATGAGAAGTTTGATTCTTTATGATTGTTTTGAGATATGAAGATGGTGATATTAGAGTCATGCTAGTTGATTAGTTGTGAATTTGAGATATGCTTGTGTTAAAGTTTGTGATTCCCGTAGCATGCACGTATGGTGAACCGTTAGGTGATGAAGTCGGAGCATGATTTATTTTTTGATTGTCTTCCTTATGAGTGGCGGTCAGGGATGAGCGATGGTCTTTTCCTACCAATCTATCCCCCTAGGAGCATGCGCGTAATACTTCATTTTGATAACTAATAGATTTTTGCAATAAGTATGTGAGTTCTTTATGATTAATGTTGAGTCCATGGATTATACACACTCTCACCCTTTCACCATTGCTAGCCTCTCTAGTACCGTGCAACTTTCGCCGGTACCATAAACCCACCATTTACCTTCCTCAAAACAGCCACCATACCTACCTATTATGGAATTTGCCATTCCGAGATATATTGCCATGCAATTTTCCACCGTTTCGTTTATTATGACATGCTCCATCATTGTCATATTGCTTTGCATGATCATGTAGTTGACATCGTATTTGTGGCAAAGCCACCATTCATAATTTTTCATACATGCCACTCTTGATTCATTGCACATCACGGTACACCGCCGGAGGCATTCACATAGAGTCATATTTTGTTCTATGTATCGAGTTGTAATTCTTGAGTTGTAAGTAAATAAAAGTGTGATGATCATCATTATTAGAGCATTGTCCCGGTCAGGAAAGGATGATGGAGACTATTATTCCCCCACAAGTCGGGATGAGACTCCGGACGAAAATTATAGAAAAAAGAAAAAAAGAGGCCATAAAAAAGTCCCAAATAAAAAATGAGAGAAAAAGAGAGAAGGGGCAATGCTACTATCCTTTTTTCACACTTCTGCTTCAAAGTAGCACCATGATCTTCATGATAGAGAGTCTCTTATGTTGTCGCTTTCATATACTAGTGGGAATTTTTCATTATAGAACTTGGCTTGTATATTCCAATGAAGGGCTTCCTCAAAATTCCCTAGGTCTTCGTGAGCAAGCAAGTTGGATGCACACCCACTTAGTTTATTTTGTTGAGCTTTCATACATTTATAGCTCTAGTGCATCCGTTGCATGGCAATCCCTACTCACTCACATTGATATCTATTGATGGGCATCTCCATAGCCCATTGATACGCCTAGTTGGTGTGAGACTATCTTCTCCATTTTTGTCTTCTCCACAACCACCATTCTATTCCACCTATAGTGCTATATCCATGGCTCATGCTCATGTATTGCGTGAAGATTGAAAAAGTTTGAGAACATCAAAAGTATGAAACAATTGCTTGGCTTGTAATCGGGTTTGTGCATGATTTAAATATTTTTGTGTGATGAAGATAGAGCATAGCCAGACTATATGATTTTGTAGGGATAGCTTTCTTTGGCCATGTTATTTTGAGAAGACAAAATTGCTTGGTTAATATGTTTGTAGTATTATTGTTTTTATATCAATATTCAACTTTTGTCTTGAATCTTTCGGATCTGGATATTCATGCCACAATAAAGAAAATTACATTGAAAATTATGTTAGGAAGCATTCCACATCAAAAATTCTGTTTTTATCATTTACCTACTCGAGGACGAGCAGGAATTAAGCTTGGGGATGCTTGATACGTCTCCAATGTATCTCTAATTTTTGATTGTTCCATGCTATTATATTATTTGTTTTGGATGCTTGATGGGATTTAATATGCACTTTTATATTATTTTTGGGACTAACCTATTAGCCGAAGGCCCAGTGCAAATTGTTTTTTTCTATTTCAGTGTTTCGCAGAAAAGGAATATCAAACGGAACAAAACCTTCGCGAGGATCTATCTTGGAACAAACGCAACCCAGGAGACTTGGAGTACAAGTTTGGAAGTCCGTGAAGCTTCCATGAGGCAGGGGGCGCGCCTAGGGGGGTAGGCGCGCCCCCACCCTCATGGGCCCCACGGAGCTCCACCGACATACTTCCTTTGCCTATATATACCAATGTACCCTAAAATCATCCAGCGGAGCCATGGAACCACTTTTCCACCGCCGCAACCTTCTGTACCCGTGAGATCCCATATGGGGGCCTTTTCTGGCGATCTACCGGAGGGGGAATCGATCATGGTGGGCTTCTACATCAACACCATAGCCTCTTTGATGATGTGTGAGTAGTTTGCCACAGACCTTCGGGTCCATAGTTATTAGCTATATGGATTCTTCTCTCTCTTTGATCTTCAATACAAAGTTCTCCTCGATGTTCTTGGAGATCTATTCGATGTAATACTCTTTTGCGGTGTGTTTGCCGAGATTCGATGAATTGTGGGTTTATGAATATGATTATCTATGAATATTATTTGGTTCTTCTCTGAATTCTTATATGCATGATTTTATATCTTTGCAAGTCTCCTCGAATTATCATTTTAGTTTGGCCTAATAGATTGATCTTTCTTGCAATGGAAGAAGTGCTTAGCTTTGGGTTCAATATTGAAGTGTCCTTTCTCAGTGGAAGTAGGGGCAGCAAGGCACGTATTGTATTGTTGCCATCGAGGATAAAAAGACGAGGTTTATATCATATTGCTTCAGTTTATCCATCTACATCATGTCATCTTGCCTATTGCGTTACTCTGTTCTTATGAACTTAATACTCTAGATGCATGCTGGATACCGGTCGATGTGTGGAGTAATAGTAGTAGATGCAGAATCGTTTCGATCTACTTGACACAGACATGATGCCTATATTTGTGATCATTGCCTTAGATATCATCATAACTATGTGCTTTTCTATCAATTGCTCGACAGTAATTTGTTCACCCACCGTAATATATGCTATCATGAGAGAAGCCACTAGTTAAACCTATGGCCCCCGGGTCTACTTTACATCATATAAGTTTGTGATCTATAAATCTAGTTTACTATCTATTTTATTTTGCAATCTTTATTTTCCAATCTATACAACAAAAATATCAAAATTATTTATCTTATTATCTTTATCATATCTCACTTTTGCAAGTGGTCGTCAAGGGATTGACAACCCCTTTATCGCGTTGGTTGCAAGGTTCTTGATTGTTTGTGCAGGTACTAGGCGACTTGCGTGTAGTCTCCTACTGGATTGATACCTTGGTTCTCAAAAACCAAGGGAAATACTTACGCTACTTTGCTGCATCACCCTTTCCTCTTCAAGGGAAAACCAACACATGCTCAAGAGGTAGCAATCATCTAATTTCTTAGACCAATTCTTCCTAGACCTATTGACAGTATTTTGCAAAATTAACTTTATTTCTCTATTGCTAAGTTCAACTTGACCACTGGACTGAGGATGATAAGGTGATGCAATTCTATGGTTAACATCATACTTGGCAAGCATTTTACGGAAAGCACGATGAATAAAGTGTGAACCACCATCGGTCATTAAGTATCTAGGGACTCCAAACCTTGGGAAAATAACTTCCTTAAGCATTTTAATAGAGGTGTTGTGATCAGCACTACTAGTTGGAATAGCTTCTACCCACTTAGTAACATAATCAATAGCAATCAGAATATGTGTATACCCATTAGAGGAAGGAAAAGGTTCCATGTAATCAAATCCCCAAACTTCATATGGTTCAACAACAAGTGAATAATTCATAGGCATTTCTTGATGCTTACCGATATTACCTATTATTTGGCATTCATCACAAGATAAGACGAACTTACGAGCATCCTTGAAGAGAGTAGGCCAATAAAATCCAGATTGCAATACCTTATGACCAGTTCTATCTCCAGCAAGATGCCCTCCGTAAGCTTCGGAGTGACATTTCCGTAGGATTTGTCCTTGTTCGTGCTTAGGTACACAACGTCTAATAATACCATGTACTCCTTCTTTATAAAGATGTGGGCCATCCCAAAAGTAATGTCTTAAATCATAAAAGATTTTTTTTTCTTTTGTTGGTATGTAAAGCTAGGTGGTAAATATTTAGCAACAATGTAATTAGCATAGTCAGCATACCAAGGAGTACTATGAGCAACATTTATTGCAGCTAACTGCTCATCAGGAAAGCTATCATCAATAGGTAGTGGGTCATCAAGCACATTCTCGAGCCTAGACAAGTTATCAGCTATGGGGTTCTCAACTCCTTTTCTATCAGTGATATATAAATCGAATTCTTGTAGCAAGAGAACCCCTCGAATAAGTCTAGGTTTAGCATCTTTCTTTTCCATAAGATATTTAATAGCAGCATGATCGGTGTGAACAATTACTTTTGAATCAACAATATAAGATCTATATTTATCACAAGAAAACACCACTGCTAAGAATTCTTTTTCAGTAGTAGCATAGTTTCGTTGAGCACTATCTAGAGTTTTACTAGCATAATGAATAACATTCAGTTTCTTATCAACTCTTTGTCCTATAACAACACCAACATCATAATCACTAGCATCACACATAATTTCAAAAGGCAAGTTCCAATCAGGTGGTTGAACAATACGTGCAGAAATTAAGGCTTTCTTGAGTGTTTTAAAGGCTTCTAAACAATCACCATCAAAAACAAAAGGAATATCATTTTGCAAAAGATTTGTAAGAGGACTAGAGATTTTAGAAAAGTCTTTGATAAATCTCCTATAGAAACCAGCATGACCTAAGAAACTATGAATACCTTTGATATCTTTAGGACATGGCATTTTCTCAATTGCATCAACCTTAGCTTTGTCCACTTCAATACCTCTTTTAGAAATTTTGTGGCCCAAGACAATACCTTCATTAACCATAAAGTGGCACTTTTCCCAATTCAAGACAAGATTTGTTTGCTCACATCTCTGCAAAACTCGGTCAAGATTGCTTGAACAATCATCAAAAGACTTCTCATAAATAGAGAAATCATCCTTGAAAACCTCAACTATCTTTTCACAAAAGTCAGAGAATATAGCAGTCATACATCTTTAAAAGGTAGCAGGTGCATTGCATGAACCAAAAGGCATACGTCTATAAGCATAAGTTCCAAAGGGACAAGTAAAAGTGGTCTTTTCTTGAGTAGGTTGAGAAACAGGTATTTGTGAAAAACCAGAATATCCATCAAGGAAGCAAAAATGTATGTGCTTAGATAATCTTTCTAGCATTTGATCAATAAAAGGCAGAGGGTAATGATCTTTTCTACTTGCTTTGTTTAATTTTCTAAAATCAATTACCATTATATAGCCTATAACAATTCTTTGTGGAATAAGTTCATTCTTATCATTAGGAACAACAGTTATACCTCCTTTCTTAGGGACACAATGAACATGACTTACCCATATACTATCATCTATGGGATAGATTATATCTGCTTCAAAAAGTTTTAATATTTCCGTTCTTACCACTTCTTTCATCTTTGGATTTAACTGACATTGGTGATCAACAACGGGTTTAGCATCAGGTTCCATATTAATTTTGTGCTGACATAGAGTGGGACTAATGCCCTTTAAATCATCAAGAGTATATCCAATAGCAGCTCGGTGCTTCCTTAGAACTTTCAATAACCTTTCTTCTTAATGTTTTGAAAGGTTAGCACTAATAATAACAAGATATATCTTCTTTTCATCAAGGTAAGCATATTTCAAAGTGTCTGGCAATTGTTTTAATTCAAACACAGGATCACCTTTAGGTGGAGGAGGACCTCCTAGAGTTTCAAAAGGCAAATTGTGTTTAAGCAGAGGACGTTGTTCAAAGAAAATCTTATCTATTTCATTTCTTTCATGCATATGTAAGTCATTTTCATGGTCTAGCAAATATTGTTCTAGTGGATCAGTAGGAGGCACAGCAATAGAAGAAGACCAAATAATTCATATTTACTAGGCAATTATTTTTCATGAAGCTTTCTACTAAACTTGGAAAAATTAAACTCATGAGACTCATCACCAAAACTAACACCAACAATTTGTTTCTCACAGTCTATTCTAGCATTAATGGTGTTCAAGAAAGGTCTACCAAAGATAATGGGACAAAAGTCATCTTGTGGGGAACCAAGAACAAGAAAATTAGTAGGGTATTTTATTTTCCCACAAAAGACTTCAACATCTCTAACAATCCCAATTGGTGATATAGTGTCTCTATTCTCAAGTTTAATAGTAACATCTATGTCTTCTATCTCTGCGAGTGCTATGTCATTCATAATTTCTTGATATAAGGAATAAGGAATAGCACTCACGCTAGCACCTATGTCACATAAACCATGATAAGAGTGATCTCCTATTTTGACTGAGACAATGGGCATGCCAACAACAGGTCTATGTTGATCATTTTTATCAGGTTTGGCAATTCTAGCAGCTTCTTTGCAGAAGTAAATAACATGCGCATCTAAATTTTCTTCCAAGAGACCCTTAACCATAACAATACTAGGTTCTTGTCGGTGTCAAAACCGGCGGATCTTGGGTAGGGGGTCCCGAACTGTGCGTCTAAGGCGGATGGTAACAGGAGGCGGGGGACATGATGTTTACCCAGGTTCGGGCCCTCTCGATGGAGGTAATACCCTACTTCCTGCTTGATTGATCTTGATGATATGAGTACTACAAGAGTTGATCTACCACGAGATCGTAGAGGCTAAACCCTAGAAGCTAGCCTATGGTATGATTGTATGTTGTCCTACGGACTAAACCCTCCGGTTTATATAGACACATGAGGGGGATAGGGTTACATGGAGTTGGTTACAAGGGAGGAGATCTACATATCCATATTGCCAAGATTGCCTTCCACGCCAAGGAGAGTCCCATCTGGACATGGACGAAGTCTTAAATCTTGTATCTTCATAGTCCAACAGTCCAGCCAAAGGATATAGTCTGGCTGTCCGAAGACCCCCTAATCCAGGACTCCCTCAGTAGCCCCCGAACCAGGCTTCGATGACGATGAGTCCGGCGCGCAGATTGTCTTCGGCATTGCAAGGCGAGTTCTTCTCCAAATTTTGAATATCTGCTGAGTAGTGTCCGGCTCCCCATAAATGTTGCACTTCTTGGCTTCCGCGCCCAATAAGGGCTATCTTCCACGTGTCGAGTGAATGCGAGGAGCCAGGGCCTTTTTACATTCGCCACCCTAGCCATGTAAGTAGACTGTCTATTAAGGAGATGGGGATTCTTAGATCCAGACCATGCCATCCTCCCACGGCGAGTATCCATCGGAGCGCGCTCGAAAAAATCCATTCCAACATGGTCGGCCATCGCGGCTCCTCCTCCCGCTCCCGTAGCCCTAAGCCCGGTGATTGGGAGAAGTGTTCCGTCCCACATAGCCAATTAGTAGAGTTACAGACCCAGGGATTTCTCCCTCCAGCGTATATGGTCCCCGTTCATGCCGGGCTCGCCACCTATAATGGCGGGGAGCAAGCGGAGAGCTTCCCCAATCCCTCCAAGGGGGAGCGGGTATGCCTTGTCCCTTATTTACTAAGGGGACTTGGATTTCTAATCCATCTATTCCTCCGTGGGCTCCTGGAGTTTTATGGCCTCTAGTTGCATAATTTCACCCCCGCTTCCATATTACACATCGCTGGTTATGTTGCCCTTTGTGAGCTGTTTCTGGGCTGCGAAGCTCATTTCGAGCTGTGGAAGAGGCTATTCTACCTTGTGCCCCGTACACAGAAGGGGTCAATATATCAAGTGGGCGGAGCCGAAATATGGCGCATCGTCGGGACCGGATACCTGTCCGGTACCCTGAAGAAGACGTCCAAAGACTAGCCTTCGGAGTGGTTTTACATGGAGGACGTCCCCCTTCCAGATCCTATTCGGATGGGTCTTCCCGAGTTCGACAATGCCCCTTTGAAGAAACACCGAAGCTGGCGCCCACGGAGCCCTCAGGAGGAAGATAACGGAGAAGTCCTTTACCTGATGGGCCGGATAAAAGTGCTGGCTCGCCCTAGAGGCAATAATAAAGTTATTATTTATTTCCTTATATCATGATAAATGTTTATTATTCATCCTAGAATTGTATTAACCGGAAACATAATACATGTGTCAATATATAGACAAACAGAGTGTCACTAATATGCCTCTACTTGACTAGCTCGTTAATCGAAGATGGTTGTGTTTCCTAACCATAGATATGAGTTGTCATTTGATTAACAGGATCACATCATTAGGAGAATGATGTGATTGACATGACCCATTCCGTTAGCTTAGCACACGATCGTTTAGTATGTTGCTATTGCTTTCTTCATGACTTATACATGTTCCTATGACTATGAGATTATGCAACTTCCGTTTACCGGAGGAACACTTTGTGTGCTACCAAACATCACAACGTAACTGGGTGATTATAAAGGTGCTCTATAGGTGTCTCCGAAGGTACTTGTTGGGTTGGCGTATTTCGAGATTAGGATTTGTCACTCTGATTGTCGGAGAGGTATCTCTGGGCCCTCTCAGTAATGCACATCACTTAAGCCTTGCAAGCATTGCAACTAATGAGTTAGTTGCGGGATGATGTATTACAGAACGAGTAAACAGACTTGCCAGTAACGAGATTGAACTTGGTATTGAGATACCGACGATCGAATCTCGGGCAAGTAACATACCGATGACAAAGGGAACAACGTATGTTGTTATGCGGTCTGACCGATAAAGATCTTCGTAGAATATGTAGGAGCCAATATGAGCATCCAGGTTCCGCTATTGGTTATTGACCGGAGACGTGTCTCCACTACTAGGGAAAATGTTATACACAGAATCTTTGCAGCAGCGCGGTTTAAAAACAGGCGCTACTGCTAACTAGTAGTAGCGAGCTTAGAGGAACCGCGCTACTAATAACTAGATAGAAGTAGCGCTCTAGGTGAAACAAGCGCTACTACTATAATTTCCACGGATTTCCCCCCATGCTAGATATAGTAGTAGCGCCCTTCCCTGGACGCGCTGCTGCTAAAGTACTTAGTAGCAGCGTGTTTCTACAAAATTCGTTGTTGCTAAGTGTTGCACCTAATTAAGTTTAGTCCCATACTGCTAAGCGAACAAGGTGTTTACCACCTTAAATATGTTGACTATTTAGATTCTACAGAAAAAGATCAATGATGACCAACGTATATTTTTGATGCGTGCTTAGACTTAGCAATAGCGTTTTTCCTGAAAACGCGCTATAGCTACTTTAGCTATAGTGCGTTTCCTAAAGTGCGCTACTGCTAGTTCAACTTAACCACCCGCCCACCCAAAAATTCGCTAAGTCCTCCTTCCCCCCAACTGTTCCCCTACTCCTCTGTCGCTGCCGCCCGAGCCCGAGCCCGCCCTCACCGCCGCCGCCCAAGGCCGCCGTCAACCTCACGGACGCCGCCTGCCGCCGCTCTCGACTTCACCGCCGCCGCCGCCTCCCCCACCCCCTCCGCTCTCGACCTCACCGCCGCTCTCGACCTCACTGTCGCCGCCAACTCCCGATCCTGAGCCCGCCCTCGCTGCCCCTACCTCTCCCCTCTCTGTAAGTCCCCCACCCCTCCCCCACCCTCGTTCTCTTTGCTTAGTTAGTACTAGATGTTTTTATTAGTAGTAGTAGATGTTAATTTAGGGTTCAAAGATAATGATTTTTAGCAGTAGTAGATGTTAATTAGTAGTAGTGATGGTACTAGTTAACTATTGTATAATGTAGTTTATTTTTACTGTTTTTAGTAACTGTTTAAAATAATTAGTAAGTAAATTAATAAACTAGTTGAACTACTTTAGTGGTAGCTGAACTAGTTTAGTAAGTAAATTAATAAACTAGTTGAACTAGTTGAATTAATAGAACTAATGTATTTTTAGTAAGATAATTAATATAACTAGTTGAACTACTTTATTTTTAGAAAGAACTAGTTTTTTTTCTATTTATAGTAAGTTTATATTTAGTAAGAACTAGTTGAATTAATAAAACTAGTTGAACATGTCATATTTGTTGTTATTTTTTAGTTTAAGCAATTATTCGGGATGTATTAGTGATAACTTATAATGTTTTTGCTTTTGCAGAAATCAAGGAGCCCCTCGATCATCCCCGCTGTCGTCCCCGTCACCGACCCCCTCCGACATCAAGGTGAGACCAGCCAAATATCCATGTATATCTTGTGTTGCTCAAATAGGATATGTGGTTGCCCAAGTGGCCGTTCATGTTCAGTTTACACCTCCGAGTGGCCTATGTTTTGCCGGAGTATTGATTAATTTCCGTTCCAGCAAATTTCAGGCGCTCGATATGTCCTTTTTAGCAAAGGTCATGCCGGATTTTTCCGTGAATTCTGGCATGACTTGTGCTAGAATATGTAGGAAATATCGAGTGGCCTGGATTTTCTCGAAAAATAATGATCTAACTTAGGTTTTTTAGTACATATATTTAATTGTACAAGTTTAATCTTTGAATTATGAACGTAGGAAATGTCGCCTCGGACGACGAAAGTCTCTCGGGGGAGTGCAGCTGGTGCCACGACGATCGAGGTATGTGCAACAGGTTCTTTGAGCTGGACGAAGATCGGCGCTTCAGCATTAAGCTCAAGGAGACCTTCGATGTTGAAATGGTACGCAACAATGACAAGTGTTTTTTTCGTAATTAAGCATGACTTCAACTATTTCAATGTCTAATTTTCATCTTTTACAATTTGACTAGCTTATCCCATGCCATGCAAGATGCTATGTCTTGGAGAGGATGGGTTTTGAAGACCATGAAAATTTTCAAACAAAGAAAATACACCTAAGGACCCATCATGATATCGATTTTGAAGTAAATCTATACAATTCTCAGAGCGTAACCCATTTTGGTTGCCAAAATTGGGAAGCACTTTGCAAAATGTATGGTTTTTATGAGGGTATGATTGTCACCATGGATCTTGGTGATCCTGACATCGAGCAAGACAATATGGACATTTGGGTCCTTGTTGATATGCTTCCGATTCTACCGCAATGTGAGTTTCTCAAACATAGTTATTAACTAATTTATATTGTTTATTTCAAAATAGTTGATAGCTTATTTCCATTGACAGCTTATTTTGAATCTTCAAACAATGTGCAGAAGATAGTAGTCAAAACCCACTACACTAATGGCTCCGAATTAACTTATAAGGAGAAAAGTCATCTGATTGCTTATTGTACTTATCTTGAGAATTACAATAACTATTATAAAACTCCTCCAAATTATGGTGAATACATGCCACTAGTGCACGTGTTGAACCACGGTAACTTCTATGGAGATACCCTGGTAAGATTTTTTACTATTACGACATCAGTGCATCTTTTGCATACTTCTAAAACTAGTACATCATTGCTAACTACGAAGTTATTACTATGTTTTACAACAGAAAATCCCGATGGATTGTGTGCCTCATCTGATGTATCAGAATGGTCGCCTTGCAGTTCTGAACATACAGCCAGGTCAATCTAAGGAGCTCACCTGTGCATATCAGATTTCTAAAACCGGTGAACACATGCTAATCAAAGAATGGAAAAAATGTTTGGACATTCGCAAGGAGGTTCTTGGAAGTAACATTAAGTGAAAGGCAAGAATTGGAGACAGGATAATCTCCATTCTCCATAATGGAGAATCAGGGGCTATCTTGTTTTTTGCTATTTTACCTTAGAGAATATAGTAGGTCCTAAGAGAATGTAGTAGGTCCTAAGAGAATGTAGTAGGTCCTATGAGGTACAATATGTTTATTATGTGATACAATGTGTTAGAGTTGATGATGAGGAGTACTTGTGATTACGACTAGTGACCAATTTGCTATGTGATGTCTCATTGATGAAAACGATGATCTTGAGGAGGTGTTATATGACAATGATGTATTATGATGATAAGTTGTTAATGATATGATGATGATGATATTTATTGTATCATTGGGTGAAAAACCGCGGATTAGTTTCAAGTGGATGTCCATCCGCTTGAAACTAGTCCACGGTTCTTTCACCCCACGATGTAATAACTCATTATGATGTAAAAACAATTTCTAAATTCCTGTTGTATGAAAACTTGTGTAAATGTGTACGAATACAACATGAAATAAAAAATAAATAAAATACGAAATAATAGTAGCAGCGTGAGCAGGGAAAAGCGCTACTACAAATTACCAGTAGCGCTCCTCCGAGAAGTCGCTACTAATAAGTCGATTTAGCAGTAGTGTGGGCAGAGGCACGCTACTGATATACGTTAGCTGTAGCGCCTTATCAGTAGCGCATCGCCCCGCGCTACTGATAGGCCTAAAACCCGCGCTCCTGGTAGGTTTTTCCCTAGTAGTGCTCGGTCATGTCTACATAGTACTCGAACCCATAGGGTCCGCATGCTTAACGTTACGATGACAATTTTATTATGAGTTTATGTGTTTTGATGTACCGAAGGTTGTTCGGAGTCCCGGATGTGATCATGGACATGACGAGGAGTCTCGAAATGGTCGAGACATGAAGATTGATATATTGGAAGCCTATGTTTGGATATCGGAAGTGTTCCGGGTGTAATAGTGATTTTACCGGAGTACCGGAGGGGTTACCGGAACCCCCCGGAGGCTATTGGGCCTTATGGGCCCAAGTAGAGGAAGAGGAGAGGCAGCCAAGGGGCAGCCGCGCGCCCCTCCCCCCAAGTCCAAATTGGACAAGGAGGGGGGCAGCGCCCCCCCCCCCCTTCCTTTCCCCTCTCTCCTCCCCCCCCAAGTCCTAATCCAACTAGGAAAAAGGAGGGGGTTCTACTCCCGGTGGGAGTAGGACTCCTCCGACGCGCCTCCTCCTATGGCCGGCCGCACCCCCCCTTGCTCCTTTATATATGGGGGCAGGGGGCACCCCATAGACACAACAATTGATCATTGATCTCTTAGCCGTGTGCGGTGCCCCCCTCCACCATAGTCCACCTCGATAATACTGTAGCGGTGCTTAGGCGAAGCCCTGCGTCGGTAGAACATCAACATCGTCACCACGCCGTCGTGCTGACGAAACTCTCCCTCAACACTCAGCTGGATTGGAGTTCGAGGGACGTCATCAGGCTGAACGTGTGCTGAACTCGGAGGTGCCGTACGTTCGGTACTTGATTGGTCGGATCGTGAAGACGTACGACTACATCAACCGTGTTGTGCTTCCGCTTCCGCTTTCGGTCTACGAGGGTACGTGGACAACACTCTCCCCTCTTGTTGCTATGCATCGCCATGATCTTGCGTGTGCATAGGAATTTTTTTGAAATTACTACGTTCCCAACACTTCCATATTACACATCGCTGGTTATGTTGCCCTTTGTGAGCTGTTTCTGGGCTGCGAAGCTCATTTCGAGTTGTGGAAGAGGCTATTCTGCCTTGTGCCCCATACACAGAAGGGGTCAATATATCAAGTGGGCAGAGCCGAAATATGGCGCATCGCCGGGACCGGATACCTGTCCGGTACCCCAAAGAAGACGTCCAAAGACTGGCCTTCAGAGTGGTTTTACATGGAGGACGTCCCCCTTCCAGATCCTATTCGGATGGGTCTTCCCGAGTTCGACAATGCCCCTTTGAAGAAACACCGAAGTTGGCGCCCACGGAGCCCTCAGGAGGAAGATAACGGAGAAGTCCTTTACCTGATGGGCCGGATAAAAGTGCTGGCTCAATCAGGACCGACAATAATCGAGCTTATGTAAATATCTATAATGCGGGGGGTGCAGCCACTTCAATATCGAGGGCACCCCATGTGGCGCTTTAACGGGGAAGATGATGCCACCCACTGCGGGCGTAAGGGACCGGACTCAGTTGCTGCTCTAGCAAAAATTTTGTCCGATTTGTTCAAGCGAGAGGAAGAGGAGTTCATCCGTATTAAGCCACGGGATGGATTTTCCATGTACAACCCTACAAGATGGGTGAGCTATCACTTTTTACTCCCAAACTTCCCGCATTCTTCGTCATAAATACTCACCTTGCCGTTTCATGGCAGGAACTGCGAAAAGTTGTAAGGGAGGTCAACAGCCCACCTCCACAACCGGAGGACCCTGACCGGGCCCTCGATCCCGGACTCGAAGAGGATCCGGACATATTTGTGGAGCTGATCGACAGGACATTCTATCAATTGAGCTGCGATGATGCCACGGTGGCCATCATAGCCGACTATCCTGGGCTACTCCCTGCATCGCATGTAAGAAAAACCGGAGTCCCAGCTTTCGAGAAGGATCCCCTTTTATGCACTTCACCTACTGTACACATATGGTGTTTTACAGGGAAGGCCCTCGGGACGCCATGCCGAACCCGCGGTGACTCGCCAACAAGGGACATCCAAGCCGGGTAGGCTAAAAAGGAAGGCGGTCAGGACTAAGACGCCGGTGCAGAGGTATGATACATAACCTCGCTCTGTGGTTGTCGTCTTTCTTCAAATATAATGACGTCCATGTTCCCAAGTAGGAAAAACGCTTGCCGGACTATATCCGGACAGGTTGCCGATCACGCCTCCACCAGTTGGGCTCCTAGGCCGGACATAGAGGCAGAAGCTAACACGGGCGAATGCCGGATGCTCCTCCTGCAGAGGATGCGGATAGACTATCCACTACAAATTCTGAAGTGGAGAGCGCCATGAATCACAGGCGTCGCCGGGCCATACTCCATGATGCTTGTTTCTCCCAAGAGGCGTTTGATGCCTTCAACTCAGGAGATGCGTACATCTGTGCGGCTCAAAACGGTCTTGCCAGAGCCACGGACCAGTATGTAAAGGATGGACGGGTAAGAAAATCTGACGATTATATATATCAGTAGCCCCTGAGACTTGAAAGAGTTGACACAACTGATTTAAGGATCATTATTTGTGCAGGTTCTTACAGAGAAGAACACCCAAATGTCTCAAGAGCTGGAAGAGTGCAAAGCCCAGCTACGGGCCGCGGTTGCCGCGTTGAAGGAGTCCGAGAAGGCCCCCTTTGGTAACACTTGTTTCCATTGCAAAGAATGACAGGTACCAGATAGTATGCGACATGCATGCAAATCTAACAATAGATGTTGCAGATGACTCCGGAGTGAATCCAGAGGCCGTGCCCGAGAATGCGCAGCGTGCTAATCGACAACTAAATGCTGGCGAGCGCATGCTTACGCGGGTCAGGCAGGAAAAAATAAATCTCCAGGACGCTAATATCCAGCTGGGCGTGGAACTGAAAGATGTCCGAGCCTAGCTTGCGGACTCCGTGAAGGAGAATAAGCGGCTTCGACGCGGCATTTTCAGTAAGTGCTTGAACGAACTTTTGAAAGAGTTCGGCGAAGAAGCCGGCTAACAGAGTTATGTCTGCAGGTATGCTGACGGGTCATCCCGCAGAGGAGATGCCCGCGTCTATGGGTGATCTTCTACCAGAGCTCTCACAACTGCACGAACAAGTTCGGAAGGTGATGCAGGGTATTGCCCAAGCCTTGTGGCCATCCGCCTCCCCGCCAGGAGGCATGGGGGAGCTTATAGAGAAGCTCAAGGGAGCGCAGCAGCGCTTCCAATTATGGAAGATATCAGCCTGCCGACAAGGTGCAAGGGAAGCCTGGGCTATGGTGAAGACGCGATATACCAAAGCTGACCCAAACCACATGGCCAAGGTCGGACCTGTGGGGCCCGATGGGAAAGAGGTCCCCGTCAGTTTGGTGCATGACCAAGTAGAATTAGCCGCAAAGTATTCCCAATAGGATTGTAGGCTAGACAGCCTATTTGATGGTATAGAAGAAGAATTTAGTCAGTCTTAGTGACTGTGTACTTTAAGTGACATATATAATGTCCCTAGCCGGATTGTAAATCATTTGTCATGGCGGACCTTTTCGCTTCGACCTATGGACCCGATAGTCCGGAGTGTATCCGAATACCCGATCGGTTATGTAAAAACTGGGGTATGCTTGGAAACCAGGCGTAGGGGTCATAAGTGCTTGAACAGACAAGTACCCAACTAGCTATGTTATATTACATGGGTAGTAAGAAACATCTTCCAGGGAGAATAGTTCCGTTAAGGGTTCCTTTCCCTGGGTACGCATGCCCTAATGTGCATGTCCGAACTACGAAAAGAGACGCAGGCTATAAACATCTGGGGGCATGTATCAAAATAAATAAAAGTCATCTTTTGTTCACCGACCGAATATTCCCTTAAGAACGCTAGCTTTCGGCTTCACCCAGTTTGAGGTACACATCCAGCTAACCCGACAGTAACAATCGAAGATGTGCTCCCCTTATGCCCTAGCCGAATTAATGGGAACGTAGGGCATAAATACAAGAGCCAGGCAACCCAGCTTGGCCAAAACTTAAGTCATATCGATGCATATAATGGCAAAAAAAGGTACATGTGGAAGAATAACACATGTGTGGGGCATAAAGCCCAGAAAAATAGTTATATTAAGCTTATGTATAAGAAGCCCCCAGGTATAATGAGCGCGGTTAGCACATCAAGATTGTGTAGTCAAGACACAAGTTAGCCTTTTAAGGCCTTGAGGAGAAGAAAAAAGAAGAGAGAAAGAGAGAAAAGTCAGATAGCAGATATGCGAAAAAATGGCGGGGGTAAGGAGACGAACATAGAGTCCGGCACTAGGCATAGAATCTTCGGAGTCTGGCTGCATTCCATGGGTTTGGCTCGAGTCGATTGTCCGATGCATCCCGCAGACGGTACGCTCCACCGGTCAAAACCTGGTCAATAATGAAGGGAACTTCCCATTTGGGCTTGAGCTTGTTCTTTTTCTTCTCCGGCAGGCGTAGAACTAGTTCGCCAACGTTATAGGTTTTGGCTCGTACTTCTCTGCTTTGATACTTTCGAGCCTGTTGCTGATAGAATGCGGAACAGGCTTTTGCCACGTCGCGCTCCTCCTCTAGGGCGTCCAAACTGTCCTGTCGATCGAGCTCGGCCTCTTTTTCTTCGTACATGCGCACTCGGGGTGAGCCATGAATTATGTCACAAGGCAAAACCGCCTCTGCACCGTACACCATAAAAAAGGTGTGTATTCGGTAGTGTGATTCGGCGTGGTCCACAGCCCCAATAGTACGGAGTCGAGCTCCTCTACCCAGTGCGTGTTTGATTCCTTTAAGGACCGCACTAATCTGGGTTTGATGCCGCTCATGATAAGACCATTTGCTCGCTCGACTTGACCGTTAGTTTGTGGGTGATAGACAAAAGCATAATCGAGCTTGATGCCCATGTTGCTGCACCAAAGTTTTACCTCGTCGGCTGTAAAGTTCATGCTGTTGTCAGTGATGATGCTGTGGGGGATGCCATAATGGTGTACAACCTCAAATATGAAGTCTATCACCGGTCCGGATTCAGCCGTTTAAACGGGTTTGGCTTCTATCCATTTGGTGAATTTATCCACCATGACCAGTAAGTATTTTTTCTTGGGGGTTCCCCCTTTGAGGGGTCTGACCATATCAAGCCCCCAAACCGCAAAGGGCCAAGTAATGGTGATTGTTTGGAGAGCGGTAGGCGGCATATGGCTTTGGTTTGCAAAAAGCTGGCAACCGATGCAACGTTGGACCAGATCCTGTGCAACTGCTCGGGCCGTCGTCCAATAGAAACCTGTACGGAAGGCCTTGCTTACAAGGACCCGGGCTGCGGCGTGGTGGCCGCCGAGTCCAGCATGGATTTCTGCCAAAAGCTTTTGCCCTTCCTCTTCGGAGATGCACCTTTGAAGGACTCCGGTAGTGCTTTTCTTCTAAAGCTCTTCCTCATGGACCTTGTAGGCTTTAGATCGCCGCACTATGCAGCGTGCCTCATTTTGGTCCTCGGGTAGTTCCTGCCTAGTTATGTAGGCCAGGAATGGTTCTGTCCATAGGGCGATGACGACCATTATCACGTGGGCTGAAGGTGTTATTTCAATGGCAGAGCCTCCGGTTGTGTCAGAGTGTTCGGTATCTGGTGTTGTGGCCGGGTCTGGACTATTGTTACCGGTGTCCCCTTCCCATACCACGGATGGCTTAAACAGCCTTTCCAAGAAGATGTTAAGTGGGACAGGATCGCGCTTAGCGCCGATACGGGTGAGGATATCCGCCGCCTGATTGTTTTCCCGAGCCACATGGTGGAATTCAAGCCCCTCGAACCGAGCTAGCATTTTGAGGACGACATTGCGATATGCCACCATTTTCGGATCCTTGGCATTGAAGTCTCCATTTATTTGAGATATTGCGAGGTTCGAGTCCCCACGCACCTCCAGGCGTTGAATGCCCATGGAAACTGCCATCCAGAGACCATGTAATAGGCCTCGTATTCGGCTGCATTGTTAGAGTCTGTGTATAGTATTTGGAGTACGTATTGGACTGTATCTCCGGTGAGGGACGTCAGGACGACGCCAGCCCCCAGACCAGCCAATATTTTAGAGCCGTCAAAGTGCATGATCCAATTGCAGTACGCGCTGTACTCTTTAGGGAGTTCGGCTTCTGTCCACTCGGCGACGAAATCGGCCAGTACTTGCGACTTAATGGCTCGCCGTGGTCTATATGTTATGTCGAATGGGAGGATCTCGATAGCCCATTTGGCAATCCGGCCCGTGGCATCGCGGTTGTTTATTATGTCGTTGAGTGGTACTTCTGAGGCCACCGTAATTGAACACTCTTGAAAGTAGTGTCATAATTTTCGGGATGCCATGAATACCGCGTATGCTATCTTTTGATAATGTGGGTACCATGATTTGCATGGAGTGAGGACAGTGGATACATAATATACCGGCTTTTGACGTGGGAATTTATGTCCGTCCGTCTCTTGTTCGACGACGAGCACTGCACTTACAACTTGGTGAGTTGCCGCTATATATAACAGCATTGGTTCGCCGACATTTGGCGCGGCCAAGATTGGGTTGGTGGCCAGGATGGCTTTTATTTCTTCCAATCCGGCCATGGCTGCGTCCGTCCACTCGAAGTGTTCGGTGCGCCGAAGAAGGCGATAAAGGGGGAGTGCCTTTTCTCCTAATCGGGAGATAAAGCGGCTTAAGGCCGCCACACATCCAGTTAACTTCTGGATTTGCTTGAGGTCAGTTGGGATATCCAACTATGACAGAGCTCGGATTTTAGCCGGATTTGCTTCAATTCCTCTACTGGAGATGATGAAGCCCAGGAGCTTTCCGGCGGGTATGCCGAAAACGCATTTTTCTGGATTGAGCTTAATGTCATATGTTCGGAGATTGTCGAACGTGAGCCTCAAGTCGTCTATTAAGGAGTCGACGTGTCTGGTTTTAACAACCACATCGTCTACGTATGCCTCCACTAATTTGCCGATCTGCTTTTCCAGACATGTCTGAATCATGCGTTGATACGTTGCGCAGGTGTTTTTGAGCCCAAAGGGCATTGTTTTAAAATAGAAGGGGCTGTATGGAGTGATAAATGTCGTTGCGGCTTGATCGGACTCCGCGATCTTGATTTGGTGGTAACCGGAGTATGCGACAAGGAAGCACAATGAGTCGTGTCCTACGGTGGCGTCGATAATTTGATCGATGCGAGGGAGGGGGAAGGGATCATTTGGGCAAACCTTATTAAGGTCCTTGAAGTCGACGCATAGGCGCCAGGATTTGTCCTTCTTTGGTACCATTACCAGGTTTGCTAGCCAGTCCGGATGTTTTATTTCTCTAATGAATCTGGCCTCCAGTAACTTGGCTAGCTCCTCTCCCATGGCTTGTCGCTTAGGTTCGGAGAAACGCCGAAGAGTCTGCTTGACCGGCTTGAATCCCTTTAGAATGTTAAGGCTATGCTCGGCCAGCCTACGTGGGATTCCTGGCATGTCTGAAGGATGCTAGGTGAATATGTCCCAATTCTCCGCAGGAACTCCCGTAGTGCAGCGTCTACAACAGGGTTTAACTGTGCCCCGATGGATGCTGTTGTTGTGGGGTCCGTTGGATGGACTTGGAATTTGACTATTTCATCCGCTGGTTTAAAAGAGGTGGACTTGGATCTTTTGTCGAGTATCACGTCGTCCCTGTCCACTATGGAGCGCAGCGCAGTTAATTCCTCCGCCGCAAGGGCTTCGGATAATGCCTCGAGGGCCAGTGCGGCTGTTTTGTTCTCGGCGCAGGGTGTTATGTCCGGATCACTAGCTAGAGTGATGATTCCATTGGGCCCGGGCATTTTGAGCTTCATGTAACCGTAATGGGGTATGGCTTGGAAGATCGTGAATGCCTCCCGCCATAGAAGGGTGTGGTATCCACTACTGAATGGGGCCACTTGGAATGTAATTTCTTCAGACCTGTAATTCTCCGGAGTGTGGAATACCACATCTAGTGTGATTTTCCCAGCGCAACGTGCCTCCCGACTGGGGATGATTCCTCGGAAGGTCGTGCTGCTTTGCTCAATACGGTTTCTGTCTATTTCCATTTTTGAAGAGTCTCCTCATAAATGAGGTTTAATCCGTTGCCGCCGTCCATGAGCACTTTAGTAAGCCGAAAGCCATCCACAATTGGACTGGGGACCAAGGCGGCTAGTGCTCGGGCTATTCGGAATTTAGGTTCGTCACTAGCATTGAAGGTGATAGCTGTGTCGCTCCATGGATTTATTGCTGCCACGTGGCAGACTTTGGCAAGGCTGCGGGGTGCTCGCTTATGCCTATTATTTGAGGCGAAGGTCTCGAAGACTATCAATACTGTATTGTTATCTGCGGGATGGTGCTCTGCGGTGTTTTGAATGAGGAGATCCTCACCGCTCTTGGCCACTTGCTGGAGTACCCAACATGCTCTAAGGTTGTGTGTTGTTATAGTATCCGTTGTACTATGAATTTTGCAGGGCCTGTTAAGCCATCCCTCCAATATGGTTCCACACCCTATAGTGGGCTTTTGCTTCTTTGTAATTGAGTCGGGCGACTTATGAGAGTGCACCCTTTTAGTTCGGACTGGGGGTTTTGTCAGAGCCGGATTATCCCAAAATTTTGTTTGGGTTTTCCAAGCACTTTCCATCGCACAGTACTTTCGTACTATGGCCGCCAAGTCAGCGAAGTGTGCTATGTCACGGCGAATTATGGCACTGAGGATTCCCTTGTCCGTGCAATTGTTTCAAAAGAATGAAATTGTGTCTTCCTCGTGACAGTCCTTGACCTTGTTCATTACAAGGAGGAATCTGGCCCAATGGTGATGTACTGTCTCCTGGGGCTCTTGCCTAATGTGGGAAAGATGGTTTATATCTAGGTGGGTGGGTTGATTTAAGTCCAGACCTTGACCCAATCTGAGACCCAGGGGCGGGGGAGTTTCTGATCTTGGAAGTTCGGGCTCCGGGATGTTGCCCCGCAGGTTCGGCATGCTGCCTGATTCTAGGCTCATGGTTAGGGCGATGTCCTCCCGAGGATGGGTATCCGGCTCAGAGAGCTCGGGAATCCAGACATAGTTCATCCTCAGGATATAGGAAGAATCGCCTGATAACCCACAAGTATAGGGGATCGCAACAGCTTTCGAGGGTAGAGTATTCAACCCGAATTTATTGATTCGACACAAGGGGAGCCAAAGAATATTCTCAAGTATTAGCAGCTGAGTTGTCAATTCAACCACACCTGGAAACTTAGTATCTGCAGCAAATTGTTTAGTAGCAAAGTAATATGATAGTGGTGGTAGCGGCAACAAAAGTAAAGATAGCAAAAGTAATATTTTTGGTATTTTGTAGTGATTGTAACAGTAGCAACGAAAAAGTAAATAAGCATAAACCAGTATATGGAAAACTCGTAGGCACCGGATCAGTGATGGATAATTATGCCGGATGCGGTTCATCATGTAACAGTCATAACATAGGGTGACACAGAACTAGCTCCAATTCGTCAATGTAATGTAGGCATGTATTCCGTATATAGTCATACGTGCTTATGGAAAAGAACTTGCATGACATCTTTTGTCCTACCCTCCCGTGGCAGCGGGGTCCTATTGGAAACTAAGGGATATTAAGGCCTCCTTTTAATAGAGAACCGGAACAAAGCATTAGCACATAGTGAATACATGAACTCCTCAAACTACGGTCATCACCGGTAAGTATCCCGATTATTGTCACTTCGGTGTTAACGGATCATAACACATAATAGGTGACTATAGACTTGCAAGATAGGATCTAGAACTCTCATATATTCATGAAAACATAATAGGTTCAGATCTGAAATCATGGCACTCGGGCCCTAGTGACAAGCATTAAGCATAGCAAAGTCATAGCAACATCAATATCAGAACATAGTGGATACTAGGGATCAAACCCTAACAAAACTAACTCGATTACATGATAAATCTCATCCAACCCATCACCGTCCAGCAAGCCTACGATGAAATTACTCACGCACGGCGGTGAGCATCATGAAATCGGTGATGGAGGATGGTTGATGATGACGACGGCGACGAATCCCCCTATCCGGAGCCCCGAACGGACTCCAGATCAGCCCTCCCGAGAGGTTTTAGGGCTTGGCGGCGGATCCGTATCGTAAAACGCGATGATTTCTTCTCCTTGATTTTTTTCTCTCCAAAAGCAAATATATAGAGTTGGAGTTGGCGTCAGAGGGTCAACAGGGGGCCCACGAGGTAGGGGGTCCGCCCTAGGGGGGCGTCCCCACCCTCGTGAGAAGGGTGTGGGCCCCCTGGTCTTCATATTTGGCGAGGATTTGTTATTATTTTTTCTAAGACCTCCCGTGGAGTTTCAGGTCATTCCGAGAATATTTGTTTTCTGCACATAAAACAACACCATGGTAATTCTGCTGAAAACAGCGTCCATCCGGGTTAGTTCCATTCAAATCATACAAGTTAGAGTCCAAAACAAGGGCAAAAGTGTTTAGAAAAGTAGATACGACGGAGACGTATCAACTCCCCCAAGCTTAAACCCTTGCTTGTCCTCAAGCAATTCAGTTGACAAACTGAAAGAAAGAAAGAAAAACTTTTACAAACTCTGTTTGCTCTTGTTGTTGTAACTATGTCAAGCCAGCATTCAAGTTTTCAGCATAGATCATAACTAACCACATTTGCAATAATTCTCAGGTCTCACAATTACTCGTATCAATAGCATAATCAACTAGCAAGTCATAATAAAAAATCTCGGATGACAACACTTTCTCAAAACAATCATAATATGATATAACAAGATGGTATCTCGCTAGCCCTTTCTGAGACCGCAAAACATAAATGCAGAGCACCTTTAAAGCTCAAGGACTGACAAGACATTGTAATTCATGGTAAAAGAGATCCAATCATAGTCACACCCAATATAAATTAATAGTGATGAATGCAAATGACGGCTGTGCTCTCCGGCTAGTGCTTTTTAATAAGAGGGTGATGACTCAGCATAAAAGTAAATGGATAGGCCCTTCGCTGAGGGAAGCAGGGATTTGTAGAGGTGCTAGAGCTCGGTTTTGAAATAGAGATAAATTGTATTTTGAGCGGTATACTTTCATTGTCAACGTAACAACTAAGAGATCTTCCATGCTAAACACATTATAGGCGGTTCCGAAACATAATGGTAAAGTTTATACTCCCCCTCCACCAACAAGCATCAATCCATGGCTTGCTCGAAACAACGAGTGCCTCCAACATACATCAGGTCCCAGGGGGAGTTTTGTTTGCAATTAATTTTGATTTAGTTTGCATAAAGCATGGGACTGGGCATCCCGGTGACCAGCCATTTTCTCGTGAGTGAGGAGCGGAGTCCACTCCTCTTGAGAATAACCCGCCTAACACGGAAGATAAGGACAGCCTTTGTTGATACATGAGCTATTCGAGCATACAAAACAGAATATTTATTTGAAGGTTTAGAGTTTGGCACATAAAATTTACTTGGAACGGCAGGTAGATACCGCATATAGGAAGGTATGGTGGACTCATCTGGAATAACTTTGGGGTTTAAGGGATTGGATGCACAAGCAGTATTCCCGCTTAGTACAGGTGAAGGCTAGCAAAAGACTGGGAAGCGACCAACTAGAGAGCGACAACAGCCATGTACATGCATTAAAATTAATAAACATTGGATGCAAGCATGAGTAGGATATAATCCACCATGAACATAAATATTGTGAAGGCTATGTTGATTTTGTTTCAACTACATGCATGAACATGTGCCAAGTCAAGTCACTTAAATCATTCAAAAGAGGATACCACCCCATCATACCACATCATAATCATCTCAATAGCATGTTGGCATACAAGGTAAACCATTATAACTCATAGCTAATCAAGCATGGCACAAGCAACTATGATCTCTAATTTTCATTGCAAACATGTTTATTCATAATAAGCTGAATCAAGAACGTGGGACTCATCATATTTACGAAAACAAAAGAGGTTGAGTTCATACCAGCTTTTCTCATCTTAGTCAGTCCATCATATATCATCATAATTGCCTTTCACTTGCACGACCGAACGGTGTGAATAATAATAAGAGTGCATATGCATTGGACTAAGATGGAATCTGCGAGCATTCAATAAACAGGACAAGACAAGGCAATATGGGCTCTTTGGTTAATTCAACAATAATGCATATAAGAGCCACTTCAACAATTTAATTATGGTCTTCTCCTACTGACCCCCAAAGAAAAGAAAAGAAATAAAACTATTTACACGGGAAAGCTCCCAACAAGCAGAAGAAGAACAGGAAATATTTTTGGGTTTTCTTTTTAAATATTACCATTGCAGCAGAAAAATAAACTACTACTATTTTTTTGTTTTCCTTAAGGTTTACTAAACACACAAGAAGAAAGCAGGAAAAAGAAAATAAACTAGCATGGATATTACAGTGAAAAAGTATGAGCACCAACATCTAGCAATGAGTGTGTGTGAACATAAATGTAATGTCGGTGAGAAATACGTACTCCCACAAGCTTAGGCTTTTGGCCTAAGTTGGTCTATGGCCACGGCTAGCCTGACGGATATCCATAATATAGTTGTTGGGGTCGTACTGTGATGAAGAGGAATAGTTGGGATCATACTGTGATGAAGAAGAAGACTCTGACTGCCACTAGCTGACAGTCATCTCTGGATCCCAAGAATAAACAGATTGTCGCGGAGGCTCATCTTGTGGTTCCTGTTCTGGCTCCTCGACTGGTGCAGGGTTCCGGTAGACATGAATAGCCGTCAACGGAACAAGGTACGTGCCTACAGTCAAATCAAACAAAGAAGGAGCAGGCAAGGTAATAGTCTCAGGATGATGTTTATTAAAGGACAATTGATATCTAAGCTCCCCTGCCCTATTTTTAACAATAAAATCATGTGCCACCATACTTTTATGATCTAGATAAACACGGGGTAGCACTTTTTGTTCCTTCTCAGCATGCCTAATAGGTATGTTAAAATGTGCTGCTAGGCGTGTGGCATAAATGCCTCCAAAGATGGGGCCCTTAGTACGGTTCATATTTAACCGTCTAGCAGTAATACCGCCCAAACTAAAAGTGTTATCACTATATAAACCTTGGAGCAGAATAATTAAATTAGGGATACTAAGGTTTCCAGAATTTTCTGCGTCCAATTAAACAACGACTAGCAAATAATGCAAAGTAACGCAAAACAGGAAAATGTATGCTAGTGATTCGTGCATCGGAAACCTTCCCGGTTTCTCCTACAGTGATATTATCAATAAACCCAGCCACATCATCATGATGTGGTTCTTCTGTCTTGCCCTCAAAAGGGACTAAAAAATACGACAGAAATCATAAAGTGACATCTCCTTAGGCTCATCATATAAATGAAATTCCACCATAGGTGGTGAGTTCCTGGGATGAAAATAAAACTTTTGCACAAAGGTATTTATGAGTAAGAGATACTGATCGCATTGGTCATGGAGGAAAGCGGTAAGGCCTGCATTGTGAGCCAATTCATGAAAATCTTCATAGATATCGGTTGCTCTCAAGAAATCTTCAGAAGGCCATTCACACGCCCGAATCTCCGCGGTGCGTGGCAAATTATACTTAGTCTTAGGTGCCTTTTCCTTTGAGCTTTGGATTGATGAGCCCCTCAATAATCTCCTCACCATTTTTCTGAAACAATCTGAAATTTTTAGTAACTTCAAAATAAAAGTGAACCAAACTCAATAAAACTGATAGCAACTACTCCTACAAGTGCCTAGAGCCTATATCAAGCATTAGAACTACTTGAAACCATATAAATTTGACATGCAAGCTCAAGAACATGGTCACCTATGCAGCACAAATTTGCAAAGAATAAAGCACTAGAACAAAAACTAATTGGACCAATGGAGGAGTCACATACCAAGGAACAATCTCCCCAAGCAGTTTTGAGAGAGGTGCCTTGAGCAAGGAGATCAAAAATCACAGCAAAAGTGGCTGGAACTCGTGCTTGAGTTGGTTTTTCAGGTTTGTGTGAGATAGAGGAAGAAGATGGGTGCTGGGATAAGTGGAGGAGGGCCACCGTGGGCCCACGAGGCAGGGGGAGCGCCCTATAGGGGGGCGCGCCCACCACCCTCGTGGCCAGGTGGCAGCTCCTCCCGCGGTAATTTTTGCACAGTAAATTCTCAAATATTCCCGAAAAAATCATATTAAATTGGCATGGCATTCTGAGGACTTTTATGTTTGGGATATTTTTATATTGCACGGATAAGTCAGGAAACAGACAGAAAATACTATTTTTAATTTATTTAATATAAATAACAGAAAGTAAAAGTGGGGTACAGAAGTTTGTGCTTCTAGTTTCATCCATCTCATGCTCATCAAAAATAATCCACTAACAAGGTTGATCAAGTCTTGTTAACAAACTCATTCCGATAATCATGAAACCGGAGAAATTTCGAATAACACTAAGTTACCTCAACGGGGATATGCACATCCCCAATAATAAGAATATCATATTTCTTCTTGACAGTAGGAAGAGGAAATTCAAAACCTCCAAATATAATCGATGGAATTTTTCCAATAGAGTTGATACTATGAACTTGAGGTTGTTTCCTCGGAAAGTGTACCGTATGCTCATTACCATTAACATGAAAAGTGACATTGCCTTTTTTGCAATCAATAACAGCCCCAGCAGTATTAAGAAAAGGTCTTCCAAGAATAATAAACATATTATCATCCTCGGGAATATCAAGAATAACAAAGTCCGTTAAAATAGTAACGTTTGCAACCACAACAGGCACATCCTCACAAATACCGACAGGTATAGTAGTTAATTTATCAGCCATTTGCAAAGATATTTCAGTAGGTATCAACTTATTCAAGTCAAGTCTACGATATAAAGAGAGAAGCATAACACTAACACTGGCTCCAACATCACATAAAGCAGTTTTAATATAATTTCTTTTAATGGAGCAAGGTATAGTAGGTACTCCGGGGTCTCCAAGTTTCTTTGGTATTCCACCCTTAAAAGTACAATTAGCAAGCATGGTGGAAATCTCAGCTTCCTGTATCTTTCTTTTATTAGTAATGATATCTTTCATATATTTAGCATAAGGATTTGTTTTGAGCACATCAGTTAATCTCATATGCAAAAAGATAGGCCTAATCATTTCAGCAAAGCGCTCAAAATCCTCATCATCCTTTTTCTTCGATGGTTTCGGAGGAAAAGGCATGGGTTTCTGAACCCAAGGTTCTCTTTCTTTACCATGTTTCCTAGCAACAAAGTCTCTTTTATCATAACGTTGATTCTTTGATTGTGGGTTATCAAGATCAACATCAGGTTCAATTTCTACATCATTGTCATTACTAGGTTGAGCATCATCATGAACATTATCATTAATATTTTAACTAGGTCCATGTTGATTGTGTTTCAGCATCAGACGTAGAGATATCATCTGGATTATCAGGTGGTTCAGCAATAGGCTCACTAGAAGTTTGCACAGTTCTATCATTTTTCTTTTTATTCTTTTTAGAAGAACTAGGAACATCAATATTATTTCTCTGAGAATCTTGCTCGATTCTCTTAGGGTGGCCTTCAGGATACAAAGGTTCCTGAGTCATTCTACCAGTTCTAGTAGCCACTCTAACAGCATAATCATTTTTCTTACTATTCATTTCATCAAGCACTTCTTTTTGAGCTTTAAGTACTTGTTCTACTTGAGTGGTAACCATAGAAGTATGTTTGCTAATAAGTTTAAGTTCACCTTTAATATCAGCCATATAATCACCCAAGCGTCTAATCATATAAGCATTTTCTTTTAATTGTCTACCAAAATAAGCATTGAAGTCGTCTTGCTTAAACATAAAGTTATCAAACTCATCCAAGCACTGACTAGCAATTTTAGTAAGAGGGACTTTAGCTTTATCATATCTATATAGAGAATTTACCTTTACTACCTGTGTCGGGATATCGGGATCAGGAGGTTCTTCAGTAAATAAATAACTAAGATCATATGTTTCTTCAACAGGCGGTATATTAAGACCATGTATTTCTTCAATAGGAGGTAAATTCTTAACGTCTTCAGCTTTAATACCTTTTTCTTTCATAGATTTCTTTGCCTCTTGCATATCTTCGGGACTGAGAAACAAAACACCTCTCTTCTTTGGAGTTGGTTTAGGGATAGGCTCAGTAATTGGAGCAGGAGCTGGCTCAGGAGCTGGCTCAGGAGATGGCTCAGGAGGTGCCCAATTATTTTCATTTGTCAACATATTATTCAATAAAATTTCAGCTTCATCCGGTGTTCTTTCCCTGAAAAGAGAACCGGCACAACTATCCAGGTAATCTCTGGAAGCATCGGTTAGTCCACTATAAAAGATATCAAGTATTTAAGGTTTCTTAAGAGAATGATCAGGCAAAGCATTAAGTAACTTGAGAAGCCTCCCCCAAGCTTGTGGGAGACTCTCTTCTTTAATTTGCACAAAGATGTATATTTCCCTCAAAGCAGCTTGTTTCTTATGAGCAGGGAAATATTTAGCAAAGAAGTAATATATCATATCCTGGGGACTACACACACAACCAGGATCAAGAGAATTAAACCATATCTTAGCACCGCCCTTTAATGAGAACAGAAATATTTTGAGTAAACAGAGGTAACGCGATCTCTCGTCATTAGTGAACAGGGCAGCTATATCATTTAATTTAGTAAGATGTGCCACAACAGTTTCAGATTCATAGCCATAAAACGGATCAGATTCAACCAAAGTAATCATATCAGGATCAACAGAGAATTCATAATCCTTATCAGGAACACATATAGGTGAAGTAGCAAAAGCAGGATCGGGTTTCATTTTACCTCTAAGTGATTCTTTGTTCCATTTAATTAATAACCTCTTAAGCTCATATCTATCTCTGCAAGCTAAAATAGCTAAAGAAGCATCTTGATCAAATAAATAACCCTCAGGAATAACAGGCATATTTTCATCGTCACTATCATCATCGTATTCAGATTCAATAATTTCTCTTTCTCTAGCCCTAGCAATTTGTTCATCAAGAAATTCACTAAGGGGCACAGTAGTATCAGGCATAGAAGCAGTTTCATCATAAGTATCATGCATAGCAGAAGTGGCATCATCAATAACATGCGACATATCAGAACGAATAGCAGAAGCAGGTGTAGGTGTCGCAAACTTACTCATAACAGAAGGTGAATCAAGTGCAGAGCTAGATGGCAGTTCCTTACCTCCCCTCGTAGTTGAGGGATAGATCTTGGTTTTTGGATCTCTCAAGTTCTTCATAGTGTCCAGTAGACACAAATCCCAAGTGACTCAAAGAATAGAGCTATGCTCCCCGGCAACAGCGCCAGAAAAAGGTCTTGATAACCCACAAGTATAGGGGATCGTAACAGCTTTCGAGGGTAGAGTATTCAACCCGAATTTATTGATTCGACACAAGGGGAGCCAAAGGATATTCTCAAGTATTAGCAGCTGAGTTGTCAATGCAACCACACCTGGAAACTTAGTATCTGCAGCCAAGTGTTTAGTAGCAAAGTAATATGATAATGGTGCTAGCGGCAACAAAAGTAAAGACAACAAAAGTAATATTTTTGGTATTTTGTAGTGATTGTAACAGTAGCAATGGAAAAGTAAATAAGCGTAAACCAGTATATGGAAAACTCGTAGGCACCGGATCAGTGATGGATAATTATGCCAGATGCGGTTCATCAGGTAACAGTCATAACATAGGGTGACACGGAACTAGCTCCAATTCGTCAATGTAATGTAGGCATGTATTCTGTATATACTCATACGTGCTTATGGAAAAGAACTTGCATGACATCTTTTGTCCTACCCTCCCATGGCAGCGGGGTCCTATTGGAAACTAAGGGATATTAGGGCCTCCTTTTAATAGAGAACCGGAACAAAGCATTAGCACATAGTGAATACATGAACTCCTCAAACTACGGTCATCACCGGTAAGTATCCCGATTATTGTCACTTCAGGGTTAACGGATCATAACACATAATAGGTGACTATAGACTTGCAAGATAGGATCTAGAACTCTCATATATTCATGAAAACATAATAGGTTCAGATCTGAAATCATGGCACTCAGGCCCTAGTGACAAGCATTAAGCATAGCAAAGTCATAGAAACATCAATATCAAAACATAGTGGATACTAGGGATCAAACCCTAACAAAACTAACTCGATTACATGATAAATCTCATCGAACCCATCACCGTCCAGCAAGCCTACGATGGAATTACTCACGCAGGGCGGTGAGCATCATGAAATTGGTGCTGGAGGATGGTTGATGATGACGACGGCGATGAATCCCCCTCTCCGGAGCCCCGAACGGACTCCAGATCAGCCCTCCCGAGAGGTTTTAGGGCTTGGCGGCGGCTCCGTATCGTAAAACGCGATGATTTCTTCTCCCTGATTTTTTTCTCTCTGAAAGCAAATATATAGAGTTGGAGTTGGCGTCGGAGGGCCAATAGGGGGCCCACGAGGTAGGGGGCGCGCCCTGGGGGGGCGCGCCCCCCACCCTCTTGAGAAGGGTGTGGGCCCCCTGGTATTCATATTTGGCGAGGATTTTTTATTATTTTTTCTAAGACCTCCCGTGGAGTTTCAGGTCATTCCGAGAATATTTGTTTTCTGCACATAAAACAACACCATGGTAATTCTGTTGAAAACAGCGTCAGTCCGAGTTAGTTCCATTCAAATCATACAAGTTAGAGTCCAAAACAAGGGCAAAAGTGTTTGGAAAAGTAGATACGACGGAGACGTATCATCGCCGCATTGCTCCTCCGCCACCGCTGTCTGATGGGTGACCGGCGGAGAGTTAATCTCCCTTTGGTCCGGTTTAAGCCCAATCCGATCGTAGTCTGTGGCGACTCACAGAGCGGCGATGCGATCAAAGAGCTCGTTCAAAGAGGAGAGCTCCGTTGGATCCATCTGCTTGGTGAATTTCGAGCCGATGTGGAGGCTATTTTCGATGACCCGAGAAGTCATCGTCGGCTGATACGTCTCCGTCGTATCTACTTTTCCAAACACTTTTGCCCTTGTTTTGGACTCTAACTTGCATGATTTGAATGTAACTAACCCGGACTGACACTGTTTTCAGCAGAATTACCATGGTGTTATTTATGTGTAGAAACAAACGTTCTCGGAATGACCTGAAACTTCACGGAGCAACTTTTTGGAAAATATAAAAAATACCAGCAAAAGATGAAGGCCAGGGGGCCCACCACCTGTCCACGAGGGTGGGGGGCGCGCCTGCCCCCCCTAGCGCGCGCCCCCTACCTCGTGGGCCGCCTGGAGCTCCTCCGACCTCAACTCCAACTATATATATTGTGTTTCGTGGAGAGAGAAATCAGAGAGAAGAATTCATCGCGTTTTACGATACGGAGCCGCCGCCAAGCCCTAAAACCTCTCGAGAGGGCTGATCTGGAGTCCGTTCGTGGCTCCGGAGAGGGGAATCCGTCGTCATCGTCATCATCAACCATCCTCCATCGCCAATTTCATGATGCTCACCGCCGTGCGTGAGTAATTCCTTCGTAGGCTTGCTAGACGGTGATGGGTTGGATGAGATTTATCATGTAATTGAGTTAGTTTTGTTAGGGTTTGATCCCTAGTATCCACTATGTTCTGAGATTGATGTTGCTATGACTTTGCTATGCTTAATGTTTGTCACTAGGGCCCGAGTGTCATGATTTCAGATCTGAACCTATTATGTTTTCATCAATATATGAGAGTTCTTGATCCTATCTTGCAAGTCTATAGTCACCTATTATGTGTTATGATCCATTAACCCCGAAGTGACAATAATCGGGATACTTACCGGTGATGACCGTAGTTTGAGGAGTTCATGTATTCACTATGTGTTAATGCTTTGTTCCGGTACTCTATTAAAAGGAGGCCTTAATATCCCTTAGTTTCCGTAAAGACCTCGCTGCTACGGGAGGGTAGGACAAAAGATGTCATGCAAGTTCTTTTCCATAAGCACGTATGAATATATTCGGAATACATGCCTACATTACATTGATGAACTGGAGCTAGTTCTGTGTCACCCTAGGTTATGACTGTTACATGATGGACCACATCCAGCATAATTCTCTATCACCGATCCATTGCCTATGAGCTTTCCATATATTGTTCTTCGCTTATTTACTTTCCCGTTGCTATTGCTATCATCACTACAAAATACCAAAAACATTACTTTTACTACTCTTACCTTTTGCTACCGTTACCACTACTATCATACTACTTTGCTACTAAATACTTTGCTGTAGATACTAAGTTTCCAGGTGTGGTTGAATTGATAACTCAGCTGCTAATACTTGAGAGTATTCTTTGGCTCCCCTTGTGTTGAATCAATAAATTTGGGTTGAATACTTTACCCTCGAATACTGTTGCAATCCCCTATACTTGTGGGTTATCAAGACTATTTTCTGGCGCCGTTGCCGGGGACCATAGCTCTATTCTTTGAGTCACTTGGGATTTATATCTGCTTATCATTATGAAGAACTTGAAAGATCCAAGAACTAAGATTTATCCCTCAACTACGAGGGGAGGTAAGGAACTGTCATCCAGCTCTGCACTTGATTCACCTTCTGTTTTGAGTAAGCTTGCGACACCTAAACCTGCTTCTGCTATTCGTTCTGATATGTCGCATGTTATTGATGATGCCCCTTCTGCTATACATGATACTTATGATGAAACTACTTCTATGCTTGATACTACTGTGCCACTTGGTGAATTTCTTGATGAACAACTTGCTAGAGCTAGAGAGATTGAAAATATTGAATCTGATAATGCTGATGAAAGTGATGATGAAGAATCACTTGTTATTCCTGAGGGTTATGTTTTTGATCAAGAAGCCTCTTTAGCTATTTTAGCTTGCAAAGATAGATACAAACTTAAGAGGTTATTAGCTAAATGGAACAAGCAATCTCTAAATGCTAGAATGAAACCTGACCCTGCTTTTTCTACTTCACCTATCTGTGTTATCAATAAGGATTATGAATTCTCTGTTGATCCTGATATAATTACTTTGGTTGAATCTGATCCTTTTCATGGCTATGAATCTGAAACTGTTGTGGCACATCTTACTAAATTAAATGATATAGCCACCATGTTCACTACTGATGAGAGAACTCGTTACTTTTATATCCTTAAAATATTTCTGTTCTCATTAAAGGGTGATGCTAAGATATGGTTTAATTCTCTTGATCCTGGTTGTGTGCGTAGTCCCCAGGATATGATTTATTATTTCTCTGCTAAATATTTCCTTGCTCATAAGAAACAAGTTGCTTTAAGGGATATATATAATTTTGTGCAAATTGAAGAAGAGAGTCTCCCACAAGCTTGGGGGAGGCTTCTCCAATTACTTAATGCTTTGCCTGATCATCCTCTTAAGAAAAATGAAATACTTGATATCTTTTATAATGGACTAACCGATGCCTCCAGAGATTACCTGGATAGTTGTGCTGGTTCTATTTTCAGGGAAAGAACACCAGATGAAGCTGAAATTCTATTGAATAATATGTTGACAAATGAAAATAATTGGACACCTCCGGAGCCAATTCCTGAGCCTATTCCTAAACCAACTCCGAAGAAAAGGGGTATTTATTTCTCAGTCCTGAAGATATGCAAGAGGCAAATAAATCTATGAAAGAAAAAGGTATTAAAGCTAAAGATGTTAAGAATTTACTTCTATTGAAGAAACATATGATCTTAATCCTTTACCTATTGAAGAAACTCATGGTCTTGATAACCCGACATAGGTAGTAAAGGTAAATTCTCTCTATATATGATAAAGTTGAAATCCCATTTACTAAGTTTGCTAGCCCATGCTTAGATGAGTTTGATAAATTTATGGCTAAGCAAGAAGACTTTAATGCTTATTTTGGTAGACAATTGAAATACAATTCAAATATGCTTGAACACTTGGGTGATTATATGGCTAATGTCAAAGGTGAACTTAAACTTATTAGTAAACATGCTTCTATGGTTACCACTCAAGTAGAACAAGTACTTAAAGCTCAAAATGATATGCTCAATGAATTGAATAGTAAGAATAATGATAATGATGTTAGAGTTATGACTAGAGGTGGTAAAATGACTCGGGAACCTTTGTATCCTGAAGGCCACCCTAAGAGAATTGAGCAAGATTCTCAGAGAAATAATATAGATGCACCTAGTCCTTATAAAAGGGAGAAAAAGAAAAATGATAGGACTTTGCATGCTTCTAGTGAACCTGTTACTGAACCACCAGAGAATCCAAATGATATTTCTATTTCTGATGCTGAAACTCAATTTGGTAATGAACCTGAAACTAGTAATAATATTAATGATAATGTTCATGACGATGCTCAACCTAGTAATGATAATGATATAGAAATTGAACCTGCTGTTGATCTCGATAACCCACAATCAAAGAATCAACGTTATGATAAGAAAGACTTTGTTGCTAGGAAACATGGTAAAGAAAGAGAACCATGGGTTCAGAAACCCATGCCTTTTCCTCCCAAACCATCCAAGAAAAAGGATGATGAGGATTTTGAGCGCTTTGCTGAAATGATTAGACCTATCTTTTTGCATATGCGATTAACTGATATGCTCAAAATGAATCCTTATGCTAAGTATATGAAAGATATTGTTACATAAAAGAGAAAGATACCGGAAGCTGAAATTTCCACCATGCTTGCTAATTATACTTTTAAGGGTGGAATACCAAAGAAACTTGGAAATCTCGGTGTACCAACTATACCATGCTCCATTAAAAGAAACTATGTTAAAACTGCTTTATGTGATCTTGGAGCCGGTGTTAGTGCTATGCCTCTCTCTTTATATCGTAGACTTGATTTGAATAAGTTGACACCTACTAAAATATCTTTGCAAATGGCTGATAAATCAACTGCTGTACCTGTCGGTATTTGTGAGGATGTGTCTGTTGTAGTTGCAAACGTTACTATTTTAACAGACTTTGTTATTCTTGATATTCCCGAGGACGGTAGTATGTCTATTATTCTTGGAAGACCCTTTTTGAATACTGCAAGGGCTGTTATTGATTGCACTAAAGGCAATGTCACTTTTCATGTTAATGGTAATGAACATGTGGTACTTCTGAGGAAACAACCTCAGGTTCATAGTATCAACTCTATTGGAAAAATTCCATCGATTATATTTGGAGGTTTTGAATTTCCTCTTCCTACTGTCAAGAAGAAATATGGTATTCTTATTATTGGGGATGTGCATATCCCTGTTGAGGTAACATAGTGTTATTCGAAATTTCTCCGGTTCCATGTTATTCAGAATGAGTTCTTTAACAAGACTTGATCAACCTTGTTAGTGGATTCCTTTTGATGATCATGAGATGGATGAAACCAGGAGGCACAACCTTCTGTACTCCACCTTTACTTTCTGTTATCTATATTAAATAAAATAAAAATAGTATTTTTCTGTCTGTTATCTGATTATCCATGCAATATAAAAATACCCCAAAAATAAAAGTTCTCCAAATGCCCTTAAATTTAAATATGATTTTTTTCTAGAATATTTGAGAATATTTGGCACCGAGAACACAGCAGGGGGGTCAACCACCTGCCCACGAGGGTGGAGGGCGCGCCCTACCCCCTAGGCACGCCCCCTGCCTCGCGGGCCCATTGTGGCCCTCCTCCACTTATCCTTTCACCCACGCACTCCTTCTTCCTCCCACAAACACGAACAACCAGCTCAAACCCGAGTCCAAGCTCGTTTTGCTGCCATTTTCGATCTCCTTGCTCAAAGCACCTCTCACAAAACTGCTTGGGGAGATTGTTCCTTGGTATGTGACTCCTCCATTGGTCCAATTAGTTTTTGTTCTAGTGCTTTATTCATTGCAAATTTTTGCTGCTTAGGTGACCCTGTTCTTGAGCTTCCATGTCAAATTTATATGGTCAAAATTAGTTTTGATGCATGATATAGGCCCTAGGCACTTGTAGGAGTAGTTGCTATCAATATTATTGAGTTTGGTTTACTTTTATTTTGAAGTTACTAAAAATTTCAGAATTTTTCAGAAAATGATGAAGAGACTTTTGAGGGGCTCATCGAGCTGAAGCTCGAAGGAAAAGGCACCAAAGCCTAAGTATAATCTGCCTCGCACTGCGGAGGTTCGGTCGTATGAATGGCCTTCCGATGATTTCTTGAGAGCAGCCGGGATTTCTGAAGATTTTCATGAATTGGCTAAGAATGCAGGCCTCATCGCTTTCCTCCACGACCAACGCGATCAGTATCACTTACTCACAAATATCTTTGTGCAAAACATTCATTTCCATTCTAGGAGCTCACCACCTATGGTGGAGTTTCATTTATATGATGAGCATAAGGAGATGTCACTTTATGATTTTTGTCGGGTTTGTTTAGTCCCTTTTGAGGGCAATACAGAGGAACCACATCGTGAGGATGTGGATGGGTTTATTGACACTATCACTGTAGGGGAAACAAGGAATGTTTCCGATGCACGAATCACTAGCATACATTTTCCTGTTTTACGCTATTTTGCATTATTTGCTAGTCGTTGTTTAATTGGTCGTGGAAAGTGTGAAAACCTTAGTGTCCCTGATATTATTATTTTGCTCTATGATTTATACGATGATAACTTTGTTAGTATGGGCGGCATTATTGCTAAATAGTTAAGTCTGAACCATACCAAGGGCCCCATCTATGGAGGCATCTATGCTTCACGCCTAGCTGCACATTTTAACATACCTATTAGGCGTTATAAGAAGGAATAAAAATTGCTGCCTCGTGTTTATTTAGATTACAAAAGTATGGTGGCACATGATTTTATTGTTAAGAATAGGGAAGGAGAGCTTAAATACAAATTGTTCTTTCATCAACATCATCCTGAGACTATTACCCTGCCTGCTTCTTCTTTGTTTGATTTATCTGCAGGCCAGTACCTTGTTCCGTTAAAGGCTATTCACGCCTACCGGAACCCTACACCAGCTATGGAGCCAGAGCCGGAACCACCAGTTGATCCTTCATGACAGTCTAATTACCAGTGGGATCTGAAGATGATTGCCAGCCAGTGGCAATCGGAGTCTTCTTCTTCATCGTAGTACGACCCCAGGTACTATTATGGATATCCGCCAGTCCAGCCGTGGCCATAGACCAACTTAGGCCAAAATCCTAAGCTTGGGGGAGTACGTATTTCCCACCGACATTACATTTATTCTCACACACACTCATTGCTAGATGTCGGTGCTCATACTTTTTCATTGTATCATCCATGCTAGTTTATTTTCTTTCTATGCTTTCTTCTTGTGTGTTTGATAAACCTTAAGAAAAACCAAAAAAATAGTTGTAGCTTTTAATTAGTTTACTTTCCATGCTTGTAGTAGTAATTAAAAAGAAAACCCAAAAATATTTCATGTTCTTCTTTTACTTGTTGGGAGCTCTCCCGTGTAAATAGTTTTATTTCTTTTCTTTGGGGGTCGATAGGAGAAGACCATAATTAAATTGTTGAAGTGGCTCTTGTATGCATATTTGTTGATCTGACAAAAGAGACCATATTGCCTTGTCTTCTCCTATTTATTGAATGCTTGCAGATTCTAGCTTAGTCCAATGCACGTGCACTATTATTATTATTCACATCGTTTGGTCGTACAAGTGAAAGGCAATTATGATGATATATGATGGACTGACTGAGATGAGAAAAGCTGGTATGAACTCGACCTCTTTTGTTTTTGTAAATATGATTAGTTCATCGTTCCTGATTCAGCCTATTATGAATAAACATGTTTGCAATGACAACTAGAGATCATAGTTTCTTGTGCCATGCTTGATTAGCTATGAGTTATAATGGTTTACCTTGCGTGCCAACATGCTATTAAAATGGTTGTGATGCAGTATGATAGGGTGGTATCCTCCTCTGAATGATTTAAGTGACTTGACTTGGCACATGTTCACGCATGTAGTTGAAACAAAATCAACATAGCCTTCACGATATTTATGTTCATGGTGGATTATATCCTACTCATGCTTGCATTCGGTGTTGATTAATTTTAATGCATGTTCATGACTGTTGTCGCTCTTTAGCTGGTCGCTTCCCAGTCTTTTGCTAGCCTTCACCTGTACTAAGCGGGAATACTGCTTGTGCATCCAATCCCTTAAACCCCAAAGTTATTCCACATGAGTCCACCGTACCTACCTATATACGGTATCTACCTGCCGTTCCAAGTAAATTTATATGTGCCAAACTCTAAACCTTCAAATAAATATCCTGTTTTGTATGCTCGAATAGCTCATGTATCAACTAGGGTTGTCTGTATCTTCCATGTTAGGCGGGTTATTCTCAAGAGGAGTGGACTCCGCTCCTCACTAGCGAGATAAATGGCTGGTCACCGGGATGCCCAGTCCCATGCTTTATGCAAACTAAATCAAAATAATTGCAAAAAAAACTCCCCCTGGGACTCTTGTTAGTTGGAGGCACTCGTTGTTTCGAGCAAGCCATGGATTGATGCTTGTTGGTGGAAGGGGGAGTATAAACTTTACCATTCTGTTTGGGAACCGCCTATAATGTGTGTAGCACGGAAGATATTGCCATCTCTTGGTTGTTATGTTGACAATGAAAGTATACCACTCAAAATATTATTCACCTCTATTTAAAAACCGAGCTCTGGCACCTCTACAAATCCCTGCTTCCCTCTGCGAAGGTCCTATCTATTTACTTTTAGGCTGAGTCATCATCCTCTTATTAAAAAGCACCAGTTGGAGAGCACCGATGTCATTTGCATTCATTACTGTTAGTTTACATTGAGTATGACTTGACTGGATCTCTTTTACCATGAATTACAATGTCTAGTCAGTCCTTGGTCTTTAAAGGTGCTCTACATTTATGTTTTGCGGTCTCAGAAAGGGCTAGCGAGATACCATCTTGTTATATAATATTATGATTGTTTTGAGAAAGTGTTGTCATCCGAGATTTATTATTATTGATCGCTAGTTAATTATGCTATTGATATGAGTAAACTTGAGACCTAAGTGTTATTGCGAATGTGGTTAGTTATAATTTTTGCTGAAAACTTGAATGATGGCTTTACATATTTACAACAACTAGAGCAAACAGAGTTTGTAAAAGTTTTTCTTTATCACTTTCAGTTTATCAACTGAATTGCTTGAGGACAAGCAAAGGTTTAAGCTTGGGGGAGTTGATACGTCTCCATCGTATCTACTTTTCCAAACACTTTTGCCCTTGTTTTGGACTCTAACTTGCATGATTTGAATGTAACTAACCCGGACTGACGCTGTTTTCAGCAGAATTACCATGGTGTTATTTATGTGAAGAAACAAACGTTCTCGGAATGACCTGAAACTTCACGGAGCAACTTTTTGGAAAATATAAAAAATACCTGCAAAAGATGAAGGCCAGGGGGGCCACCACCTGTCCTAGGGCGCGCCCCCCTACCTTGTGGGCCCCCTGGAGCTCCTCCGACTCCAACTCCAACTCTATATATTGTGTTTCAGGGAGAAAAAATCAGAGAGAATAATTCATCGCATTTTACGATACGGAGCCGCGGCCAAGCCCTAAAACCTCTCGGAAGGGCTGATCTGGAGTCCATTCGGGGCTCCGGAGAGGGGAATCCGTCGCCATCGTCATCATCAACCATCCTCCATCGCCAATTTCATGATGCTCAGCGCCGTGCATGAGTAATTCCATCGTAGCCTTGCTGGATGGTGATGGGTTGGATGAGATTTATCATGTAATCGAGTTAGTTTTGTTAGGGTTTGATCCCTAGTATCCACTATGTTCTGAGATTGATGTTGCTATGACTTTGCTATGCTTAATGCTTGTCACTAGGGCCCGAGTGCCATGATTTCAGATCTGAACCTATTATGTTTTCATCAATATATGAGAGTTCTTGATCCTATCTTGCAAGTCTATAGTCACCTATTATGTGTTATGATCCGTTAACCCCGAAGTGACAATAATTGGGATACTTACCAGTGATGACCGTAGTTTGAGGAGTTCATGTATTCACTATGTGTTAATGCTTTGTTCCGGTACTCTATTAAAAGGAGGCCTTAATATCCCTTAGTTTCCGTAAGGACCCCGCTGCCACGGGAGGGTAGGACAAAAGATGTCATGCAAGTTCTTTTCCATAAGCACGTATGACTATATTTGGAATACATGCCTACATTACATTGATGAACTGGAGCTAGTTCTATGTCACCCTAGGTTATGACTGTTACATGATGAACCGCATCCGACATAATTCTCTATCACCGATCCATTGCCTACAAGCTTTCCATATATTGGTCTTAGCTTATTTACATTCCCGTTGCTATTGCTATCATCACTACAAAATACCAAAAACATTACTTTTAATACTGTTACCTTTTGCTACCGTTACCACTACTATCATATTACTTTGATACTAAATACTTTGCTGTAGATACTAAGTTTCCAGGTGTGGTTGAATTGACAACTCATCTGCTAATACTTGAGAGTATTCTTTGGCTCCCCTTGTGTTGAATCAATAAATTTGGGTTGAATACTTTACCCTCGAAAACTGTTGCGACCCCCTATACTTGTGGGTTATCATCGGCGCAGCGGCCAAGCGAGCGGTCATGATGAAGCCGCCTAGTTGGAGAGTTTGGCCTACAGCCAGGGCTCCCCCAGAGGTGATGTTGTTCTTGACAACGAGACGAGCCATCCCTCCTTGTGATGACGACACAGTGGAACTCTCAATGAAAGCACCAATGTCGGTGTCAAAATCGGCAGATCTCGGGTAGGGGGTCCCGAACTGTGCGTCTAAGGCGGATGGTAACAGGAGGCGGGGGACACGATGTTTACCCAGGTTCGGGCCCTCTCAATGGAGGTAATACCCTACTTCCTGCTTGATTGATCTTGATGATATGAGTATTACAAGAGTTGATCTACCACGAGATCGTAGAGGCTAAACCCTAGAAGCTAGCCTATGGTATGATTGTATGTTGTCCTATGGACTAAACCCTCCGGTTTATATAGATACGGAGGGGGCTAGGGTTACACAGAGTCGGTTACAAGGGAGGAGATCTACATATCCGTATTCCCAAGCTTGCCTTCCACGCCAAGGAGAGTCCCATCTGGACACGGACGAAGTCTTCAATCTTGTATCTTCATAGTCCAACAGTCCGGCCAAAGGATATAGTCCGGCTGTCCGAAGACCCCCTAATACAGGACTCCCTCAGTTCTACTTTAATTTGTTCATATGATTTAGGTGTTCTAATGTAACTTTTGTTGACCACAGTTGAAACTTTAGCATGTTCCTTTATCCTAACAGGGAAAGGTGGTTTCTCAATGTAAGCAGTAGGAACAACTGGATCAACATTGTAAAGTATAGTTTCTTCTTTAACTGGTACCGGTTCTCTAATTGATTCTTTAGTAGGTGGGTGATATTTAAACCACTTCTCTTTAGCGAGATCAACATGAGTAGCAAATGATTCACAAAAGGAGGCTCCTATCTCAGAGTCAAGTCCATATTTAGTGCTAAAATTTTTAAAACAATCGGTATTCATAAAGGATTTAACACAATCATACTTAAGTTTAATACCTGACTCTTTACCTTTGTCGAGTCCCCAATCCTCAGAGTTGCATTTAATTATTTCCAAAAGATCCCACCGAAATTCAATAGTCTTCTTAATAAAAGAACCAGCACAAGAAGTATCAAGCATGGTTTGATCATTACGAGAAAGTCGAGCATAAATTTTTTGGATAATAATTTCTCTTGAGAGCTCATGATTGGGGCATGAATATAATATTGACTTAAGCCTCCCCCAAGCTAGAGTGATACTTTCTCCTTCATGAGGCCAAAAATTGTATATATAATTCCGATCACGATGAACTAGATGCATAGGATAATTTTTTTTGATGGAACTCCAATTTCATTCAATTCCAATTCCAGGATCCAATATCATCGCATAGCCTATACCATGCCAATGTTTTTCCCTTCAAAGGTAAAGGGAAAACCTTCTTCATAACTTCATCTCCGGGTAAACCTGCAAGCTTGAACAATCCACAAAATTTGTTCTACATATATCAAGTGCATATCAGGATGTTTGGTTTCGTCTCCCACAAAAAATAGCTAGCAGTTGTTCTATCATACCCGAAGGAATTTCATATTCAACATTTTCAGTAGGTGCAGTAGGTTGAGGGGTAGCTAATTGTGGTTCCGGTCGAGGTGAAGATACCCCGAACAAACCCTTCAAAGGATTGTTTTCCATAGTATCAAGTGACAGTAAATTTCAGCACACTATATAAAGGTTTCCTTACCAAATTCCACTTACCAAAGGCGCTTCACTCCCCAGAAACGGAGCTAGAAAATAGCCTTGATGACCCACAAGTATATGGGATCAATTGTAGCTCTTTTCGATAAGTAAGAGTTTTAAACCCAACGAGGAGCAGAAGGAAATGACAAGTTGTTTTCAGCAAGGTAATGTCTGCAAGTGCTGAAATTGTAAGTAATAGGGTAGCTTGATAGCAAGATAATTTGTAACGAGCAAGTAACGATAATAGTAACAAAAGTGCAGCAAGATAGCCCAATCCTTTTGAGGCAAAGGACAGGCCAAAACGGTCTCTTATAGTAAACAAAGCGTTCTTGAGGGTACACGGGAATTCCATCTAGTTACTTTCATCATGTTGATTCGATTCGTGTTCGCTACTTTGATAATTTGATATGTGGGTGGATCGGTGCTTAGATGTTGTTCTTACTTGAACAAAACTCCTACTTATGATTAACCCTCCCACAAGCATCCGCAACTACGATAAAAGTATTAAGAATAATTTCTAACCATAGCATTAAACTTTTGGATCCAATCAGTCCCTTACGAAATAGCACATAAACTGGGGTTTAAGCTTCTGTCACTCTTGCAACCTATCATCTAATTGCTACTCTCCAATGCATTCCCTTAGGCCCAAATATGGTGAAGTGTCATGTAGTTGATGTTCACATGACACCACTAAGGGAATCACAACATACATACTATCAAAATATCGAACACATATCAAGTTCACATGATTACTTGCAACATGATTTCTCCCGTCACCTCAAGAACAAAAGTAACTACTCACAAGTGATAAACATGCTCAAGATCAGAGGGGTATTAAATAGCACAATGGATCTGAACATATAATCTTCCACCAAATAAACCATATAGTAATCAACTACAAGATGTAATCAACACTACTAGTCACCCACAAATACCAATCTATAGTTCCGGTAACAAGATTGAACACAAGAGATGAACTAGGGTTTGAGATGAGATGGTGTTGTTGAAGATGTTGAAGGCAATTTCCCTCCCCAAGATGGAGAGTTGTTGGTGATGATGATGATGACGATGATTTCCCCCTCCGGGAGGGAAGTTCCCACGGCGAAATCGCTCCGCCGGAGGGCAAAAGTGCTCCTACCCAAGTTCTGCCTCGAGATGGCGGCGCTCCATCCCGAAAGTCCTCTTCTTATTTTTCTATGTCAAAATGACTTATATACCAGAAGATGGGCACCGGAGGTGGGCCTGGGTGAGCACAACCCACCAGGGCGCGCTTGGCTCCCTGGCACGCCCGGGTGGGTTGTGCCCACCTGGTGGGCCCCCTCTAGTACTTATTTGCTCCAATATTCTTCATATACTCCATAAAAATTCTCCGTGAAGTTTTAGCTTGTTTGGAGTTGTGCAGAATAAGTAGCCTGACATAGCTTTTTCAAGTCTAGATTTCCAGCTACCGGAATTCTCCCTCTTTGTGTGTACCTTGTAAATTATGAGAGAAAAGACATTAGAATTACTCCAAAAGGCATTATTATGGATAAAACATCATAAATAACAGTAGAAAAACATGATGCAAAATGGACGCATCAGTTTCCTAACCATAGACATGTGTTGTCTTTTGATAACGGGATCACATCATTAGGAGGATGTGATGGACAAGACCTATCCATTAGCTTAGCATATTAATCGTTCAGTTTATTGCTATTGCTTTCTTCATGTCAAATACATATTCCTTCGACTATGAGATTATGCAACTCCCGGATACCGGAGGAATACCTTGTGTGCTGTCAAATGTCACAACGTAACTGGGTAATCATAAAGATGCTCTACAGGTATCTCCGAAGGTGTTTGTTGAGTTGGCATAGATCGAGATTAGGATTTGTTAATGATGATGACATATACCTAGGGTAGGGTAATAGGCTTGACCTAGACACCCTTCCCAAGGACACTACTCAAAGATCAACAGCATTCAAAGCACAGTAATTCCCACCGACTGGAATCTCCTCAGTGTGCAATTCACTCGACCAACAACTCCACTCGGATAATGCAATTCCATTCGACCAATGTATCACCATTCGACCATACAAGAAACCACTCGGAAGACAGAAGACCTAAAGTCACTCAGGATGGCAACAGTCAGGCGTTCACTCCACAGTGTTAATGATCATATATATGTCTTTATTGCTAGCGTTACCAGTAACGCCTCATCTTTATGTACATTGAACACTGTATAACTGAGGGCTGGAGGGGTCCGGCGCACTCTATATAAGCCACCCCCTCCTCAGGTACAAGGGTTCGCACCCCCTGTAACTTCATGCATAATCTAGTCGACCGCCTCAGGGAACCGAGACGTAGGGCTATTACTTCCTCCGCGAAGGGCCTGAACTCGAAAATCTTGCATGCACAACCTCATCGTAGCTAGGATCTTGCCTCCTCTTACGTACCCCCTAATCTACTGTCAGACTTAGAACCACGAAGCTGGCGCTCACTGATACGTCTCCGTCGTATCTACTTTTCCAAACACTTTTTCCCTTGTTTTGGACTCTAACTTGTATCATTTGAAACTAACCCGGACTGTCGCTGTTTTCAGCAGAATTGCCGTGGTGTTGTTTTATGTGCAGAAAACAAATATTCTTGGAATGACCTGAAACTCCACAGAACATCTTAGAAAAAACAATAAAAAAATCCTTGCCAAAGATGAAGACCAGGGGGCCCACACCCTTCTCACGAGGGTGGGGGGCGCCCCCTTCCCCCCCTAGGGCGCGCCCCCCTACCTCGTGGGCCCCCTGGAAACCCTCCGACACCAACTCCAACTCTATATATTTGCTTTCGGAGAGAAAAAAATCAGGGAGAAGAAATCATCGCGTTTTACGATACGGAGCCGCCGCCAAGCCCTAAAACCTCTCGGGAGGGCTGATCTGTAGTCCGTTCGGGGCTCTGGAGAGGGGGATTCGTCGCTGTCGTCATCATCAACCATCCTCCATCACCATTTTCATGATGCTCACCGCCGTGCGTGAGTAATTGCATCATAGGCTTGCTGGACGGTGATGGGTTGGATGAGATTTATCATGTAATCGAGTTAGTTTTGTTAGGGTTTGATCCCTAGTATCCATTATGTTCTGAGATTGATGTTGCTATGACTTTGCTATGCTTAACGCTTGTCACTAGGGCCCGAGTGCCATGATTTTGGATCTGAACCTATTATGTTTTCATGAATATATGTGAGTTCTTGATCCTATCTTGCAAGTCTATAGTCACCTACTATGTGTTATGATCCGGCAACCCCGAAGTGACAATAATCGGGACCACTCCCGGTGATCACCATAGTTTGAGGAGTTCATGTATTCACTATGTGCTAATGCTTTGTTCCGGTTCTCTATTAAAACGAGACCTTAATATCCCTTAGTTTCCAATAGGACTCCGCTGCCATGGGAGGGTAGGACAAAAGATGTCATGCAAGTTCTTTTCCATAAGCACGTATGACTATATATGGAATACATGCCTACATTACATTGACGAATTGGAGCTAGTTCTGTGTCACCCTATGTTATGACTATTACATGATGAACCGCATCCGGCATAATTATCCATCATTGATCCGGTGCCTACGAGTTTTCCATATGCTGGTTCTCACTTATTTACTTTTCCGCTGCTACTGTTACAATCACTACAAAATACCAAAAACATTACTTTTGCTGTCTTTACTTTAGTTGCTGCTACCACCACTATCATATTACTTTGCTACTAAACATTTTGCTGCAGATACTAAGTTTCCAGGTGTGGTTGAATTGACAACTCAGCTGCTAATACTTGAGAATATTCTTTGGCTCCCCTTGTGTCGAATCAATAAATTTGGGTTGAATACTCTACCCTCGAAAGCTGTTGCGATCCCCTATACTTGTGGGTTATCAAGACTAATTTTCGGCGCCGTTGCCGGGGAGCATAGCTCTATTCTTTGAGTCACTTGGGATTTATATCTGCTGGACTCTATGAAAAACTTGAGAGATCCAAAAACCAAGATCTATCCCTCAACTACGAGGGGAGGTAAGGAACTGCCATCTAGCTCTGCACTTGATTCACCTTCTGTTATGAGTAAGTTTGCGACACCTACATCTGCTTCTGCTATTCATTCTGATATTCGCATGTTATTGATGATGCCACTTCTGCTATGCATGATACTTATGATGAAACTGCTTCTATGCCTCATACTACTGTGCCCCTTAGTGAATTTCTTGATGAACAAATTGCTAGGGCTAGAGAAAAAGAAATTATTGAATCTGAATACGATGATGATAGTGATGATGAAAATATGCCTGTTATTCCTGGGGGCTATCTTTTTGATAGGGAATCTTCTGCCGCTATTTTTGCTTGCAGAGATAGATATGAGCTTAAGAGGTTATTAATTAAATGGAACAAAGAATCACTTAGAGATAAAACGAGACCCGACCCTGCTTTTGCTACTTCACCTATATGTGTTCCTGATAAAGATTATGAATTCTCTGTTGATCCTGATATAAGTACTTTGGTTGAATCTGATCCTTTTTATGGCTATGAATCTGAAACTGTTGTGGCACATCTTACTAAGTTAAATGATATAGCTACCCTGTTTACTAATGATCAGAGATCGCGTTACTTTTATATTCTCAAAATATTTCCGTTCTCATTAAAGGCTGATGCTAAGATATGGTTTAATTCTCTTGATCCTGGTTGTGTGCGTAGTCCCCAGGATATGATTTATTACTTCTCTGCTAAATATTTCCATGCTCATAAGAAACAAGCTGCTTTGAAGGAAATATACAACTTTGTGCAAATTAAAGAAGAGAGTCTCCCACAAGCTTGGGGGAGGCTTCTCAAGTTACTTAATGCTTTGCCTGATCATCCTCTTAAGAAACCTGAAATACTTGATATCTTTTATAATGGACTAACCGATGCTTCCAGAGATTACCTAGATAGTTGTGCTGGTTCGCTTTTCAGGGAAAGAACACCGGATGAAGCTGAAATTCTATTGAATAGTATGTTGACAAATGAAAATAATTGGGCACCTCCTGAACAAGCTCCTGAGCCAACTCCTGCTCCAATTACTGAGCCTATTCCTAAACGAACTCCAAAGAAGAGAGGTATTCTATTTCTCAGTCCCGAAGATATGCAAGAGGCAAAGAAATCTATGAAAGAAAAAGGTATTAAAGCTGAAGACATTAAGAATTTACCTCCTATTGAAGAAATACATGGTCTTAATATACCGCCTGTTGAAGAAACATATGATCTCAATTATTTATTCACTGAAGAACCTCCTGATCCCGATATCCCGACACAGGTAGTAAAGGTAAATTCTCTCTATATATATGATAAAGCTGAAGTGCCTCCTACTAAAATTGCTAGTCAGTGCTTGGATGAGTTTGATAACTTTATGTATAAGCAAGACGACTTCAATGCCTATTTTGGTAGACAATTAAAAGAAGATGCTTATATGATTAGACGCTTGGGTGATTATATGGCTAATATTAAAGGTGAACATAAACTTGTTAGCAAACATGCTTCTATGGTTAGCACTCAAGTAGAACAAGTACTTAAGGCTCAAAAAGAAGTGCTTGATGAAATGAATAGTAAGAAAAATGATTATGTTGTTAGAGTGGCTACTAGAATGGTAGAATGACTCAGGAACCTTTGTATCCTGAAGGCCACCCTAAGAGAATCTAGCAAGATTCTCAAAGAAATAATATTGATGTTCCTAGTTCTTCTAAAAAGAAGAAGAAGAAAAATTATAGAACTGTGCAAACTTCTAGTGAACCTATTGCTGAACCACCTGATAATCCAAATGATATTTCTATGTCTGACGCTGAAACACAATCTGGTAATGAACATGAACCTAGTAAAAATATTAATGATGATGTTCATGATGATGCTCAACCTAGTAATGACAATGATGTAGAAATTGAACCTGTTGTTGATCTTGATAACCCACAATCAAAGAATCAACGTTATGATAAAAGAGACTTTGTTGCTAGGAAACATGGTAAAGAAAGAGAACCATGGGTTCAGAAACCCATGCCTTTTCCTCCAAAACCATCCAAGAAAAAGGATGATGAGGATTTTGAGGCTAACAAATGTCCCCAGTATCATGATCTCAGAAGTTCATTTGTGAGGAGGTTTGAGTATTCATGTTTGCGTAATTCTCCTTCAGTCACGTTTGATCTTTATGACAAATCTTATACCATGGACCTAGAGGATTTCACTCTTGCATGCAAACTTCCATCATGGGGTAGTGTTAGGGATCCCCCTAAATCTGAATTTAAAAACTTTCTTGCTAGTATAACTGTGGGGGAATCTAGAGATATAACGCAGACTACCATAGGGAGCATTCACTTGCCTGCTATACATTATTTTGCTCTCTTCATCGGTATATGCATAAATGCTAAGGATGAAGCATGTCACATGTGTGTCCCTGATCTTATCATTCTTAGGAGTGCTGTGTTAGGAGACCAATCTTATCATATGGGAGCCATTGTAGCTCATAGGTTGCATCATAATAAACATAATGGAGATTTCTTTGGAGGAATTTATGCAACCCGCATAGCTCATTTTCTTGAGATAGACATTCGTGAGGGTGATACGGAGTTGCCTCCTGCATATTTAGATTATGACTCTATGGCTTCGCACCAGTTTGTCGAGAGGCCTGAATCACCTCTCTTATATCGTTTAATTTTTGATAAACGACGTGTTTTCCGTATTACTCTCCCTGCTCCTGCCTTCTTTGATTCACACACAAAGGAAGATATGTTATTACCAGAGAGGAGGCAGAAGAGTACGAGAGGAGAGCGGAGGCAGCTCGACTCCACACTGCAGCTCAGTAGGCGATAACCGCTGCACATCAGTATGATCCCAACTATTCCTCCTCATCACAGTACGACCCCAACAACTATTATTATGGATATCCGCCAGGCCAGCCGTGGCCATAGACCAACTTAGGCCAAAAGCCTAAGCTTGGGGGAGTACGTATTTCTCACCGACATTACATTTATGTTCACACACACTCATTGCTAGATGTCGGTGCTCATACTTTTTCACTGTAATATCCATGCTAGTTTATTTCCTTTTCCCTGCTTTCTCCTTGTGTGTTTGTTAAACCTTAAGGAAAAACAAAAAAATTAGTAGTAGTTTATTTTTCTGCTGTAGTAGTAATAATTAAAAAGAAAACCCAAAAATATTTCCCGTTCTTCTTTTGCTTGTTGGGAGCTTTCCCGTGTAAATAGTTTTATTTCTTTTCTTTTAATTGGGGGTCAGTAGGAGAAGACCATAATTAAATTGTTGAAGTGGCTCTTATATACATTATTGTTGAATTAACCAAGAGCTCATATTGCCTTGTCTTCTCCTGTTTATTGAATGCTCGCAGATTCCAGCTTAGTCCAATGCACGTACACTCTTATTATTATTCACACCGTTCGGTCGTGCAAGTGAAAGGCAATTATGATGATATATGATGGACTGACTGAGATGAGAAAAGCTGGTATGAACTCGACCTCTTTTGTTTTTTGTAAATATGATGAGCTCGTCGTTCTTGATTTAGCTTATTATGAATAAACATGTTTAAAATGACAATTAGAAAACATAGTTGCTTGTGCCATGCTTGATTAGCTATGAGTTATAATGATTTACCTTGTATGCCAACATGCTATTTAGATGATTATGATGTGGTATGATGGGGTGGTATCCTCTTTTGAATGATTTAAGTGACTTGACTTGGCACATCTTCACGCATGTACTTGAAACAAATCAACATAGCCTTCAAGATATTTATGTTCATGGTGGATTATATCCTACTCATGCTTGCATCCAATGTTTATTAATTTTAATGCATGTACATGGCTATTGTCGCTCTCTAGTTGGTCGCTTCCCAGTCTTTTGCTAGCCTTCACTTGTACTAAGCGGGAATACTTCTTGTGCATCCAATTCCTTAAACCCCAAAGTTATTCTAGATGAGTCCACTATACCTTCCTATATGCTGTATCTACCTGCCGTTCCAAGTAAATTTGTATGTGCCAAACTCTAAACCTTCAAATAAACATTCTGTTTTGTATGCTCGAATAGCTCATGTATCAACAAAGGTTGTCCTTATATTCCGTGTTAGGCGGGTTATTCTCAAGAGGAGTGGACTCCGCTCCTCACTCACGAGAAAATGGCTGGTCACCGGGATGCCCAGTCCCATGCTTTATGCAAACTAAATCAAAATTAATTGCAAACAAAACTCCCCTTGGGACCTGATGTATGTTGGAGGCACTCGTTGTTTCGAGCAAGCCATGGATTGATGCTTGTTGGTGGAGGGGGAGTATAAACTTTACCATTATGTTTGGGAACCGCCTATAATGTGTTTAGCATGGGAGATATCGACATCTCTTAGTTGTTACATTGACAATGAAAGTATACCGCTCAAAATACAATTTATCTCTATTGCAAAACCGAGCTCTGGCACCTCTAAAAATCCCTGCTTCCCTCTGCGAAGGGCCTATCCATTTACTTTTATGTTGAGTCATCACCCTCTTATTAAAAAGCACTAGCTGGAGAGCGCAGCCGTCATTTGCATTCATCACTGTTAATTTATATTGGGTATGACTATGATTGGATCTCCTTTACCATGAATTACAATGTCTAGTCAGTCCTTGATCTTTAAAGGTGCTCTGCATTTATGTTTTGCGGCCTCAGAAAGGGCTAGCGAGATACCATCTTGTTATATCATATTATGATTGTTTTGAGAAAGTGTTGTCATCCGAGATTTATTATTGTGACTTGCTAGTTGATTATGCTATTGATATGAGTAATTGTGAGACCTGAGAATTATTGCAAACGTGGTTAGTTATGATCTATGCTGAAAACTTGAATGCTGGCTTGACATAGTTACAACAACAAGAGCAAACAGAGTTTGTAAAAGTTTTTCTTTCTTTCAGTTTGTCAACTGAATTGCTTGAGGATAAGCAAGGGTTTATGCTTGGGGGAGTTGATACGTCCCCGTTGTATCTACTTTTCCAAACACTTTTGCCCTTGTTTTGGACTCTAACTTGTATGATTTGAATGGAACTAACCCGGACTGACACTGTTTTCAGCAGAATTGCCATGGTGTTGTTTTATGTGTACAAAAAAAATATTCTTGGAATGACCTGAAACTCCACGGAACATCTTAGAAAAAACAATAAAAAATCCTCACCAAAGATGAAGACCAGGGGGCCCACACCCTTCTCACGAGGGTGGGGGGCGCCCCCCTAGGTCGCGCCCCCCTACCTCGTGGGCCCCCTGGAAACCCTCCAACGCCAACTCCAACTCTATATATTTGCTTTCAGAGAGAAAAAAATCAGGGAGAAGAAATCATCGCGTTTTACGATACGGAGCCGCCGCCACTCCCTAAAACCTCTCGGGAGGGCTGATCTGGAGTCCGTTCGGGGCTCCGGAGAGGGGGATTTGTCGCCGTCGTCATCATCAACCATCCTCCATCACCAATTTCATGATGCTCACCATCGTGCGTGAGTAATTGCATCATAGGCTAGCTGGACGGTGATGGGTTGGATGAGATTTATCATGTAATCGAGTTAGTTTTGTTAGGGTTTGATCCCTAGTATCCATTATGTTTTGAGATTGATGTTGCTATGACTTTGCTATGCTTAATGCTTGTCAATAGGGCCTGAGTGCCATGATTTCAGATCTGAACCTATTATGTTTTCATGGATATATGTGAGTTCTTGATCCTATCTTGCAAGTCTATAGTCACCTACTATGTGTTATGATCCGGCAACCCCGAAGTGACAATAATCGGGACCACTCCCGGTTATGACCATAGTTTGAGGAGTTCATGTATTCACTATGTGCTAATGCTTTGTTCCGGTTCTCTATTAAAAGGAGGCCTTAATATCCCTTAGTTTCCAATAGGACCCCGCTGCCATGGGAGGGTAGGACAAAAGATGTCATGCAAGTTCTTTTCCATAAGCACGTATGACTATATACGGAATGCATGCCTACATTACATTGACGAATTGGAGCTAGTTCTGTGTCACCCTATGTTATGAATGTTACATGATGAACCGCATCCGGCATAATTATTCATCACTGATCCGGTGCCTATGAGTTTTCCATATACTGGTTCTCATTTATTTACTTTTCCGCTGCTATTGTTACAATCACTACAGAATACCAAAAACATTATTTTTGCTGTCTTTACTTTAGTTGCTGCTACCACCACTATCATATTACTTTGCTACTAAACACTTTGCTGCAGATACTAAGTTTCCAGGTGTGGTTAAATTGACAACTCAGCTGCTAATACTTGAGAATATTCTTTGGCTCCCCTTGTGTCGAATCAATAAATTTGGGTTGAATACTCTACCCTCGAAAGCTGTTGTGATCCCCTATACTTGTGGGTTATCACCCACCATGGGGCTGGTGCCTTAGTGACTTCCGGTGAGGTTGCGATTTTTCCGATTCCCATCATCATGGTTTCAGGCGGAGGTTCAGCTGAGGGCCGCGAGATCCGTCTCGGCGCGCTCGTTTTCATCGTCGACGACTCCGCTTGGCTTCAAGAAGCTCCCTCGACGTTGAGGCGCTCCCCGTCCGCGGAGTGACCCACTTTCGGGCGTGCGCCCGTGGCGTCCTTCTGCGGCAGCCGTCGACCCAGTATCGGTCGGCTCCCGCAACATCTTCGCCCTTCGCTGGTCGACGCCGCAAGCGATCCGGTCGATCGGTGGCTTGCCAGTCGGCCACCCCTCAAGTCGTGGCAATCGAGCACGACGAATCTCTCTATGGGCTGTTCGACCTGTTGACTGGCTCTGTTGAGACTCTGTCCGAGTGTGACAGCAGCGACCCTGTGGCAGAAGTCTTGATGGTCAACACGCTGCGCAGCCCGCCTGGTTTCCGCCACAGTGACGGCGGCGATGGCGGCAGTGATCCGTCACATGTTCACGAAGAATATTGTCCTCAAGCCCTTACTTCGCAGCAGCGAGAGGAGCTGCATCATCGCAATACGGAGGCACTCCACACTCCCATCATTGGGGAAACCTCCGGGGCTCGGGCCTTGGAGATTGCGCGCCTGGCCATGTTGGCTGAGCGCACACGACTGGAGAATCTCCAACGTTCACTCGACGATCGCGCTTGATGGATGGTCCCTGAATCCAGTCGACGACAGCGGCAATTGTTCCCCCCGAGCATCAGGTATACCATACCCCAATTCAAAATCTTACCAAAGCAGCCCGCATAGCAGAGTCAATCCAGCCGTCCCAGTCAGAGGCTGCAAGAGGTTTGATGCATATTCGAGTGCTGCTCTGTGCAGCTGGAGAGTAGAACACAGCAGTTTCCCAGTCGTGCAACATGATCCATAGCAGATATGTGGTTGCGGACACTGTCCAGTCGGCCCACAGCTCAAGATCGCCTCCGCGGCGTGAGGGCCGAGGACACCGTCATGAGCAGTACATGGGTCGGAACCACGAGCAATATGATCATCAGTTTGGCCGTGAGGACCGCCGTCGAGTGTCCACGCCCCCTCCGAGGGGCGGATCATATGCACCCCGGCGACCCGATGATAGGCATCTGTATGGTGACGAGCGAAGACATTCAGTCAACCCCAGAGAACCTGGATTTGATGCAAGATCAATTTTCGTACAAGGTTTGGTCGACAGGAACACAGCTCATAGAGAAGGACAAGACAGAGATCGGCCAGCGAGCAGTCGAGTGCATGTATCAGGACCTGAGTGTTTCAGCAGTGCCATCAGAGCCGCAGAAATCCCTCCCAACTTTAGGTTGGCGACTGGGGTAAGTAAGTTTACCAGTGAATCTAAACCTGACACTTGGCTAGAGGACTACCGAGTGGCTGTACAGATTGGCAGCGGTAATGCTCAGGTAGCCATGAAACACCTTCCTTTGATGTTGGAGGGGTCGGCCAGAGCTTGGTTGAATCAGTTGGCCCCTAGCAACATATTCAGTTGGGAAGAGTTGGCCCGAGTGTTTGTTAGAACATTTGAAGGCACTTGCAAGCGACCTGCAGGGCTGACAGAGTTGCAGCATTGTGTTCAGAAGCCGAATGAGACATTGAGAGATTACATCCAGAGGTGCACCACTTTGCATCACACAGTGGAAAATGTGTCACCGTACCAAGAAGTTTGCGCCTTCAAGGAGGGTGTTCGGTACCGAGAGTTGAACCTAAAATTCGGTCGGACAGGAGATATGACTCTAGCCCGAATGATGGAAATAGCCACTCGATACGCTAACGGTGAAGAAGAAGACCGACTCCGAAGTGGCAAGAGAAAATCAGTCGCCTAAGATGCTGGAGGAGGTAATTCCAATCGGAAACAGAAGCGCAAGGCCGAACCCACCGCTCATGGTGAAGCCGCAGCAGTGACTGAAGGAAAATTTAAGGGAAAACCTAAAGGACCATGGGTCCCCAAAAAGGTGAAGGATTCGGCAGGAAATGATGTGTTAGATCTGTCGTGTCATATACACACCAAAGTGGATGATGAAGGAAACCTGATTTATCCCAAGCATACCACTCAACAATGTTGACTCCTTATCCAGCAATTCCGAGAGGGCCAGTCCAAGGAGAAAGAGAAAGAGTCTGATAAGGGCGAAGATAAAGAGGAAGATGATGGTTTCCCCAACATCAATGCCACTTTGGTGATTTTCGCTGATGTTGAGAGCAAAAGTCGATTGAAAGTCATTAACAGAGAGCTGAACATGGTTGCTCCGGCAACGCCAACATATTTGAAGTGGTCAAAGACTCCCATTACATTCGACCAGTCAGATCACCCGGCACGTGTTGCCACCCCAGGGCGGCAAGCGTTGGTGGTCGACCCGGTCATCGGAGGCACCCGGTTGACCAAGGTCCTGATGGATGGTGGCAGTGGCTTGAACATTCTATATGTTGAGACTCTCCGAGAGATGGGCATCTCGATGTCCAAACTTAGTGAAAGCAATATGCGCTTCCACGGTGTCATTCCTATGAAAAAAGCTGATTCACTCGGCCAGATCACTCTTGACGTGGTTTTCGGCGATTCGAAGAACTATCACAAGGAAAAGTTGACATTTGAAGTTGTGGATTTTCACAGTGCTTATCATGCTATTTTGGGCAGGCCTACGTATGCTCGCTTCATGGCTCAACCTTGTTATGTATACCTCAAGCTGAAGATGCCTGGGCCAAAAGGTGTGATTATGATCACTGGTAATCGATAGAGAGTGGAGGAATGTTTCCAGAAGGGCTTAAAGATTGTCGATGAACAGATGGCAGCAGTGAAAATGCAAGAGTACCAGAAGAACGCAGATCCGACTGATTTGCTGCATGCCAAGAAGCCCGCTTCAGAATCTTCATTTCAGTCGTCCGGTGAAATGAAACAAGTTCATGTTCACCTGACCGATCCTAATGCTGCTCCGACTCATATCTCAACAACACTCGATAGTAAATAGGAAGAAGCACTCATCCAGTTCCTCTGTGAGAACTGGGACATCTTTGCATGCAAGCCTTATAACATGCCAGGTGTACCCAGGGGACTGGCTGAGCACCATTTGCGAGTCGACCCAAAAGCAAAACCTATCAAAGAGCATCTCCGTTGGTCCGCCATGGAGAAGAGGAAGGCAATTGGTGAGGAGGTGGCTCGGCTTTTGGCAGCTGAGTTCATCTGCGAGATATACCACTCCGAGTGGCTTGCTAATGTTGTCATGGTCCCCAAGAAAGACGACTCACTCCATATGTGCATCGATTTCAAGCATATCAATCGGGCCTGCCCGAAAGATCATTTCCCCCTACCCCACATTGATCAAATTGTTGACTCGACTGCGGGATGCGAGCGTTTGTCCTTTCTGGACGCTTATTCCGGGTACCATCAGATCCGACTGTATGGTCCCAATGAAATCAAAACAACTTTTATCACCCCATTCGGGTGCTTTTGCTATGTTGACATGCCCTTTGGTCTCAAGAATGCTGGTGCCACATTCATGCGCATGATTCAGAAGTGCCTGCTCAATCAAATCAGTCGGAATGTGGAAGCATACCTAGATGACATCATGGTCAAGTCACATAAAGGTTCCGACCTACTGACTGACCTCTCCGAAACCTTTGCTAATCTGAGAAGGTACGATATCAAGCTTAATCCATCAAAGTGCACATTCGGAGTCACATGAGGAAAGTTACTCGGTTTTCTCGTTTCCGAACGAGGGATCGATGCAAACGCAGAAAAAGTTCGTGCAATTCTCTGAATGAAACGCCCTGTGCGTGTGCATGATGTCCAGAAACTTACTGGTTGCCTGGCCGCATTGAGCCGATTCATTTCTTGTCTCGGTGAAAAGGCATTGCCTCTTTACCGACTGATGAAGAAGTCTGAAAAGTTCGAGTGGACTCCTGAAGCTGATGCAGCGTTTGTAGAGCTCAAAACCCTGCTTTCCACCCAGCCGGTGCTTGCTGCTCCAATCAGCAAAGAGCCTTTACTGCTTTATATCGTAGCCACTGGACAAGTTGTCAGTACAGTGCTCACGGTCGAGCGGGAAGAAGAAGGCAAAGCCTTCAAAGTTTAGCGCCCAGTGTATTATATTTCTGAAGTCTTAACCCCGTCCAAGCAGAGATATCCTCATTATCAGAAGTTGGTTTATTGAATTTATATGACGACAAAGAAAGTTGCACATTACTTCTCAGATCACTCGGTCTTAGTTGTCAGTGATGCTCCATTATCAGAAATTCTGAATAATAGAGATGCAACTGGTCGAGTGGCGAAGTGGTCGATTGAACTCCTTTTGTTAGATATCAAGTTTGTGGCAAATAAAGCAATCAAGTCCCAAGCAATAGCAGATTTCCTCGCCGAGTGGAGTGAGCAACAACAGCCGACTCAAATTCACTCGAAACATTGGACTATGTTCTTTGATGGGTCCAAGATGCTGAATGGTTCTAGTGCTGGGGTGGTTCTGGTATCCTCGTGAGGCGACAAACTTAGTTATGTTCTCCAAATTCACTTTGATTCCTCCAACAAAGAGGCTGAATATGAGGCACTTCTGTATGGGTTGCGTATGGACATTTCACTCGGCATCCGCCGCCTGATGGTTTACGGCGACTCAGATTTGGTGGTCAATCAAGTGATGAAGGAATGGGATATCAGGAGCCCAGCTATGACTGACTATTGCAATGCAGTGAGGAAGTTGGAAAAGAAGTTCGAGGGGTTAGAGCTCCACCACATACCCTGAGTCAAGAATAAAGCAGCTAATGATCTGGCGAAGATAGGCTCCAAGCGCGAGTCTATTCCCAGCAATGTGTTTTTGGAACATCTCCACACTCCGTCAGTTCAAGAGGATCCTTTCACGGAAGAGCCCCCGCAACCGAAAAGTTCCACCGACTCGACTGAGGTTGAAATTCCAGCCGTGGTCGACCTGATCATGGAGGTTTTGGTCGTCACCCCTGATTGGACAGTGCCATATGTTGCATACATTCTCAGAAAAGAACTTCCAAAGGATGAGGATGAGGCCCGTCAGATCGTCCGTCGATCCAAAGCCTTCGTCGTGATAGGTGGTCAACTGTATAGAGAGAGTGTGAACGGAGTTGCTCAATGATGCATTACCCCAGAGGAAGGTCGAATGATTCTCAATGATATCCACTCGGGGACCTGTGGTCACCATGTGTCCTCTCGGACAATCGTGGCCAAAGCATACCAAGTAGGTTTTTACTGGCCGCGTGCAAATGAAATGGCAAAGGAAATAATCTACAAGTGTGAGGGCTGCCAATTCTACTCCAACATGTCTCACAAGCCCGCTTCAGCCTTGAAGACCATTCCCCTCGTCTGGCCATTTGTTGTTTGGGGTTTGGATATGGTTGGACCCCTGAGGACTGGCAGAAGTGGTTTCACTCATTTGCTTGTAGCAGTCGACAAGTTCACTAAGTGGATCGAAGCTAAGCCTATCAAGAATCTCGACTCAGGCACTACCATCAGTTTCATCAGAGAGCTGGCGTTCAGATATGGAGTCCCTCACAGTATTATCATGGATAATGGCTCCAACTTTGATTCTGATGAGTTTAGAGCATTCTGCGCCTCCCAGGGTACTCGGGTCGACTACGCGTCTGTCGCACATCCGTAGTCGAATTGACAGGCAGAAAGAGCAAATGGTTTGATCCTCCAAGGGCTGAAACCCCGGTTGATGCATGGCCTCAAGCATGCAACGGGCGCTTGGATAGATGAGTTGCCTTCCGTCCTTTGGGGATCGAGAACAATGCCAAACCGATCGACTAGTCGGACTCCCTTCTTCATGGTCTATGGGGCTGAAGCCGTGCTGCCAAGCGACTTGCTTCACAACACGCCCCGAGTGGAACTTTTCTCAGAAGCTGAAGTAGAGCAAGCTCGGCAAGATGTTGTTGACCTCCTGGAAGAAGAGAGAGACATGGCTTTGATCCGTTCGACCATTTATCAGCAAGACCTCCATCGATTCCATGCCAGAAATGCGAGAGGTCGAGCATTTCAGGAAGGAGACTTAGTGCTCCGAGTGGATCAGCAACGGCCTCACAAGCTTGCTCCTGCTTAGGAAGGTCCCTTCATCATCACCAAGGTGCTCCACAACGGAGCTTATCACCTTTATAATGTGGAACACAAGAAAGACGAGCCACGCGCTTGGAACACAGATCTGCTCCGCCCTTTTAACACTTAAGCACTCGGGTCAGCGAGTTGTAATAAGAACCGTTCATTTGGCTTATCAAAAACAAGATTTTTGTGGTGCCTTAACGATTGTTATCCTGTCAAGTTGTGTGTTCAAATCCCCCAGTGGGTGGCTTAGCCACGAACCTGATTCGCCTAAGTTTCTAAAATTCCTACCGAGTGGAGAGCAATCCTCCCATTTGGGGGCTTAGCTGCTGTCAAAACTGGTGGATCTCGGTTAGGGAGTCCCGAATTGTGCGTCTAGGATCGATGGTAACAGGAGGCAGGGGACATGATATTTACCCAGGTTCGGGCCCTCTTGATGGATGTAATACCCTACGTCCTGCTTGATTGATATTGATGATATGAGTATTACAAGAGTTGATCTACCATGAGATCGTAGAGGCTAAACCCCTAGAAGCTAGCCTATGGTATGATTGTTGTATATGATCTATCCACCAGCCTGGCCTCGGTTTATATAATGCACCAGAGGCCTAGGATAACAAGGGTCCTAGCCGAATACGCCGGTGGGGAGGAGTCCTTGTCTTGATCACTAAGTCTTGTGGAATCTTCCATGTATGCGGTAGCTGTCCGAACTGGCCCATGAGTACACGGCCATGGGGTCCTCGGCCCAATCTAACAAATTGGGAGACGACATGGTGAGTACCACCTAGTCCAGGACACCGACAGTAGCCCCCTGAACCGGTCTTCAAGTTAAGGACGCTCCTCGATTCTTCCGAACTGTTCTTCATCTTCGGTTGTCGGTCATGAAAACTGGTTCAACAAATCTTCTCATCTTCGATCTTGAGGATCGCTGAAATGCATTCAACGAGTTTACACGTCGGGTACCCGAGGAGCCCCTTTAAGTTTCCGGCCTTTATCAATGCCTTGTTATTTTTATGCCACGCCTCGGATTTGAAGTTGTTCCCGGGAGGCAGTGTCCTCTTGCGTCCGAGCTCTAACACCGGACTGCATTCGAGGTATCTTTTGCAGCCGCGCACCAATGCCGGACTGCTTCCGAGCTCCAACGCCGAAATGTATCCGAGCTCCAATGCCGGATTGTGTCCAAGCTCCAACGCCGGACTATATCCAAGATGTCATAGATCATCTTGGTCCAAAAAAGTTGAAGGAGTTTAGCCGAGCTTAATGCTGGAAATGCCCTCTATGGAGCTAGCCTCTAGCGCCCGAGCTTTATGCCAGACTGCTTCGAAGGTGGTGCACCACCCCGACCGTGGGCTGATTTTTTGTGAATATTTTTAACTGGTGCAGTTTATTCTCTGTCGATGTATATCCAATAGCCCTCAAGGTGTGTATCAGTCTAAAACCCGAGATGCACCTGAAGGCAAGCATAAAACCGTTGTTCCCAGTAGCCCCTGAGACTCAGGTCGATGTGCGAAATCGGCCTGAGGATCAACTCCTAGCTCGGCAGCATACATAGGAATAAAAACGCAGTGTAATATATTAGAGATAATAGTGATCGGCGAACGGGCCCCCCGAGAGAGGGTCGTGAGAAGTCCCCGTGATATATAGCTTGATGCCAGATAGGTCCAGATGGTACTTATTGATGTCCGAAGACCCGCTTCCCATAGTTCGATCAAGCCGAACGCTGAGCCCTTTGAATTTTCTGCATTGAATAGGCAATGCAGTAGCCCCCAAGACATTGGTCAGGTGGCAACACCAGATCAGGGGATCGATGTGCCCCTTTAATATCTGTAAATAATGAACGCAAAGCCCAGTAGCCCCTGAGCCTTAATGTGGGCACGGGTGGCCGAATTAAGGATCGATATCCAGAGTAAAATCACAGATTATGTGTAATGATTCTATGTATCCAAGTACTTTACATCATTATTTTGATTCCATTGCGACTGTTTATCAGTTGAAAGTGGCCCATCATCGACCTCTACCCCTTGGTAGATACTACACAGGGTGTTTCCGCAATAACAAAACAACCCTTAGCCGACGTCTCGGCGCCCGAAGGCGGTTGTGTTAGCGGAAACGAGGCAATCAGATATGCGGGGTTTATAACTTTTGCTTAGTCATAGGAGCTTTAAACTGGGGAAGCTAGCTATGAGCCCCCGGTTAGTGTTCGGCGACATCCGAGGTCAAGCCGTAAACACTTCGGCCAATGTTATGAATGGCCCGTCATTTAACATAGTCATCGGATCGCTGACCAGTTTACGCCTATTGTGACAGTCAGTTTTTGGCTTTCTCCACCGAGGTGCTTAAGCATGCGAGCTAGAAGCACAATCGCAGTGGTTCTCCCTTTGCACACCTATCCGAACAAAGCGGAACGTAGGAGGCAAGCATAGGAGCCGGGCAACCCAACTATTGACCGAAGACACAATTCGAAACCGATGCATATATGGCAATATTCGAGAGTGTTTTTGCCGAATCTCTAAAGGTGTCCAGCGTTGCACTACGAGACTAATGCTGGAAACACACAAATAGTTCAAAAGTGCCATAGTCTTGGAAAACCAAAAAACGACAGTGAAAACCTGACGTCCGAACAAGATCAAGTGTTCGGCGCCAATCTGAAAATTGGACTTTAGAAAAAAAAAAAGTGCTTCTATCGTGCTTTAACATGACACATCCTATCTCAAGACTCCAAGCGGGTCAGCCGACGGCTTCAACCTCCTATCCCGAAGGCGGAGTACTTTTCATTAGGCTAGTTTAGCAAACTAAACTCTAGCGGCTTTGAGAGAGAAATTAGGCTCCTCAGCTAGTGACCACATACTTGTGTCGAAAAAAGGAATGATAAATAATAACAATAATAATAATAACTTTGCAACGACTAAGAAGAAGAACACTTATTATAAAATGGCTCATATAAATTTAAGAGCCCCCAAGTGACTTGGGTAAAAGAATTTTATGTATAATGATTGTATGTACTAAAGTACTTATATCATATATATGTTCACCCGAACTTTAAACGCGTCTTAACCGACCGTCGGCTTCTCCCTCTTCGGTCAAGGACCGAAAAGTGTTATGTACTCCACCTGTTGAGAATATCGACGGTGTTTCCAATAACCAGGCAATCAGGCCATAAGGCTGTAACAGACAAAGCGCGCTTAGGGAACTTATGTTATATTACTGGCGAAGTGTAAGAAGCATTTTCGAAGAAAATAGTGCCCCCACCGATATCTTTCTTCCATGCTCATTGTTACCATGAGACTTGTGCAATAGATTTTTTGTACTCATGAGTTCCGTTGTGTGCCGACCATCATTGAAAACAATAAGAGCGCTAGCTTTCGGCTTCACCCAGTCTGAGGTCCGGCTCAGATGACTCGATCGTGACAATCGCAGAGGTGCTCCCTTTACTCCCTAGCCGAACAATCGGGAATGTAGGGGTAAACACAGGAGCGAGGCAACCCAGCTTGCAAATCGCTTAAGTCAATATGGTGCATATTGTGGCATAATACACGAACAAGGAACGAAGCCGTACAAGTATAATCATATGCAAGAGGAAAAGCTTCATAAAGGAAGCCCCAAGTAAACGGGGTATTTGAATTTGTGTGTCACAAACAAAGTTTGGACAAGGAAAAAAAATTTACAAGCAACTTTTTTCCAAAATATAATGCTTGGTCGAGCTGAACACAAGTTAAAAATTTAAAACTTTGAGCTTGAAGGCAACTTAGCTGGTTAACGTGTTCGGTATTGATGACGCGGCCCGAGCTTCATGCGGGACAAGGTTCCATCCCCCAAGCCGGTCCCAAGGTGGAGGAGCAAAGAGCTCGACACTCGGAAGTGGTGACATAGCACGGTCAATGCGGGCCGGCAGAGTGATGATGAAGTCCCTGGCATGGGGTAATGAAGTGTTGACGAAGCCCCCCGGCCAGTCGAGGTGACGTGGTATGTCAGTATGCCGAGTTGACAATACTGCCCAACCCGGATCATTTTCCTGTGCACAAAAAATAGTGTGAACCGAAGATAATAGTAATAATAATAATTAAAAAAATCGTTGCATAATAAATAATTTATGCAAAGTGAGTAATAAAAGAAATATGGCCTGGCGCCGAAGTCAAGGCGGGGGCGTCGGCATGATGCGGTAAAGGTGTGGCAAAGCCTGAATTCACAGGTCGGTCCGAGTTCCGGATGCGGCGTTCGCCGGACTATGTACGGAAACTAACCGAACCATCACGCGACTGTCGTTAGAGCGGCCATCATTCGATAGACCTGTGTACAAATGATGGAACAAACCAGAGTAATAATTTCTTGGGAAAAATAAACCCCAACAAGCAAAAAATACTAGGATTAATAGCACCTGGTTTATTTGTTGTAGCAATCCGAAGAAAGGTGATTCCGAAAATTGGGACTCGATCCGCACACCCATTGCCTGATGGGCGATAAAGCGACGGTATGGTGATGCTGGCAAAGGTTGGCTTGCCGAGGCAAAGCCCTCGGTCCAGCTAACGTGACAGAGCTGGTCGGCTAGTGACGCCGAAGTCTCCGGAGTAGGTTGATGAAGAGATGTCGAAGCCCCGGTCCAGCCGAGATGTCGAAGCCTCGATGTCAGCCGATGAGTCGAAGTAGGTCAGCGTGATGGACACCAACTTGAAGAAGCAATAGTGCGGCCCTGCCGATGCAGGTCGTGACGTGGTCGATGCCAGCTTGATGAAGTGACTCTGCGGTGATGCCGGCATTCCCGCTCCGTGTAATCTATGGGGCGGCGATGTTGGTGATGATTTATCCTTCGCGATGCCGGACTCTTGTTCGGCTTGACGAGATGATGATCCGAACAAGTTGAGCTCGTCTCAACAAAGTGACGACGTGTCTAGCATAGGCCGGCAGCCTTGGAGCAATATTGCCGGACTGGTTTAACACCAGCATGATGATGAAGATGACCTCAGAGGAGGCTTAAAAATTTACGGACACGTGTTTAAAAACAACGCACAATACCCTAGAAGAGAATTCCTCTAAAAAGGTCGTCCAATATCATGTTCATAAAGAAACATGAATTCGGGTCGGATCCGTATTCGCGTAGAAAACGGATCCGAAAATTGGTCCACTCATCGGAAGGTTTCCGGAGTTTGAACTGTCGGATCAAGCTGAAATTTGGAGGTGTGGTAGATATGGGAATTCCGCAGTAGATGAACAATTGGATCTTCCAAAGGAGCTCTGAGCTGGGCTCTAGAGACCACGCCCTAAACTCGTCCAGATTCCCGTCCAGATTTGACAGGGCTCCGGTATATCGTAGATTGTCGGAGATTCCTCCATCAGAACTCGACAAAATTTTGCATGGTTGTTGTAGACGTAATTCCACACTATTCCACCGAAGCAATCGTCAAACCGATGCTCGAGGAGGTGGTGACGGTGAATACAAGTTCGGTGTCCATAAAAACAGCACGGACGCCCGAGGGCAATGTTGACGTTGAGCCCTCGAGCTCCATGGATGACTCCTCTATGATCATGACAGAGATCGGAGTTGATGTTGAAGAAGGCCCCCGTCCGAACATGACGATCGGAGATGGAGCACAGTCCTCAATCGAGCCAAGGTGACCAGTCGAGCCGGCGACGAAGATGCCGGCGTCGCAGTTGACCTGCGGGCGAGCCATTGATCCTTTTGCCGATCACACAGCGGAACTCTCAATGAAAGCACCAATGTCGGTGTCAAAACCGGCGGATCTCGGGTAGGGGGTCCCAAACTGTGCGCCTAGGATCGATGGTAACAAGAGGCAGGGGACACGATATTTCCCCAGGTTCGGGCCCTCTTGATGGAGGTAATACCCTACGTCCTGCTTGATTGATATTGATGATATGAGTATTACAAGAGTTGATCTACCACGAGATCGTAGAGGCTAAAACCCTAGAGGCTAGCCTATGGTATGATTGTTGTATATGATCTATCCACCAGCCTGGTCTCGGTTTATATAATGCACCAAAGGCCTAGGATAACAAGAGTCCTAGCCGAATACGCCGGTGGGGAGGAGTCCTTGTCTTGATCACCAAGTCTTGTGGAATCTTCCATGTATGCGGCAGCTGTCCGAACTGACCCATGAGTATACGGTCATGGGGGTCCTCGGCCCAATCTAACAGATCGGGAGACGACATGGTGAGTACCCCCTAGTCCAGGACACCGTCAGCTGCAGTCCCATACTCGCCTAAGTTTAAAAAATCCTACCGACTGGAGAGCAATCCTCCCACTCGGAGGCTTAGCTGCAGTCACGAACTCGCCTAAGTTTCTAAAATCCTACCAAGTGGAGAGAAATCCTCCCACTCGGGGGCTTAGCTGCAGTCCCGTACTCGCCTAAGTTTAAAAAATCCTACGGAGTGGAGAGCAATCCTCCCACTCGGAGGCTTAGCTGCAGTCACGAACTCGCCTAAGTTTCTAAAATCCTACCGAGTGGAGAGTAATCCTACCGCTCGGGGGCTTAGCTGCTATCATGTACTCGCCCAAGTTTAAAAAATCCTACCGAGTGGAGAGCAATCCTCTTACTCGGGGGCTTAGCTGCAGTCCCGTACTCGCCTAAGTTTAAAAAATCCTATCAAGTGGAGAGAAATCCTCCCACTCGGAGGCTTAGTTGCATTCACGAACTCGCCTAAGTTTCTAAATGCCATCGGGTGGAGAACAATCCTCCCACTCGAGGGCTTAGCTGCAGTCCCGTACTCTCCTAAGTTTAAAAAATCCTACCGAGTGGAGAGCAATCCTCCCACTCAGAGGCTTAGCTGCAGTCACGAACTCGCCTAAGTTTCTAAAATCCCACCGAGTGGAGCGCAATCCTCCCAGTCGGGGCTTAGTTGCAGTCTCACACTCGCCTAAGTTTAAAACCATCCCGATCCGCAAGGACAACAAGGTTCAGGTTGTGCACATCACCTAGTGTTCTTGTCCATGACCCACTCGGCGAAGCTATGCCACAAGTACAACGTCCACTCCATCCATGATCCACAAGTACAAGGTCCAGAACCACAGATAAAAGTGCTCGGGCATCCGGCCTGAAGGAGTTTTAACGGTTACAAAATCACTCGGCATTCTGAGGCAAATTGAATTAAAGCTTAAAAGTTTGTTCACTCCTCTAGAGGAGGACTGGCTGGCTCGACGAACTCGTCCAAGTCAACTTCATCTGCGATGCGAGTGGCTGCTTCAATGAAGGTAACCATGAAGGACTGGAACTGGCGATGTTTGGTGTTAGCAACCTTGAGCGCTGCCAGCTTCTCTTCCATGGCCTCCTTGTAGTGGACACGAACCACGCACAAGGCCACATTAGCACCACATTGGGCAGAAGATTACTTACATGCTTGCACTCGGCCGGGGATCTCATTGAGTCGAGTCACTAGAGACTAGAGGTCATTTTGGAACCTCTCCTTCGGCCAGAGCGCTGTGTCGACTCGGGAAACCGCCACCTTCAGTCGAGCCAGATAATCCACGACGTTAGTAAGACGAAATTCCAGGCGGAGCACATTCATGGCGGCTTCGTCCTGAACAGGAGAGTTGATGGGATCCATGTTCGTCTCAATCCGCCCAGTCTCTTCTTCAAAGTTCTGGCAAAACTCTGCACAGCACAGCAAAATGATGAGTCAAAGAACCATCTGAGGAATTAATAACTGTCAAGAGAAACCAGTCGACCAGGAGAAAATACCTTCAAGCATGAGGAATAACTTCTTGGCGAGTCCCCCCAGATAAGCCTCCGGTTCATTTCTCTTCCAAGAGAGATCTTCAATCCTGTCATTCAAGGCTACCTTGTCCTTCTTCAGACGTGTCACTTCCTTGTTAGCTTCGGCAAGAGAAGTCTTCAGCTTGGCGTTGTCTTCCTCTAACGCCCCGACTGAAGCCAGCTTCTTGTCGGTGAGTGTTGTTTTCTCTTGGGCTTCCTTCTACACTGCTGCAAGATCAATATCCTTCTGTGCCAGAGCCTACCTCATTTTTTCTGAAAAGTAATAAACAACACTTGGTTCAGAAAGAAGAACGGGAAGATGACTCGAGTAATAGTCCAACCTCACAGTCGGCAAGTTTTTTACCTTCCATACTAGTTGTTTCGTCCTGGGCCTTCTGCAAGTTCTGCTTGGCCAAGTCCAAGTCAAGATTGAGCTGGCTCTGGTTCCTCACGAATTCGGCAAATTGGGATATGAGCTCACAGGATTTCTGAAGCCAGTAAATAAGATATATCAGTTGACAGAATCGAAGATTATTTGCTCTCGAGTGATGAAGTACAAATTCAGGATATTATGACAAAAAGAGTTCTAAGACTACTTCAGAATCAAACATTCAACAGTAGTCTCGGGGACTACACCCAGGCACTGGTTTGGTTCGGTACTCGACTTGACCAGTCCAGTCGCCCAAAAAGAGAGAGAGAGAGAGAGAGAGAGAGAGAGAACTGCAACAACAATATTGGGTTTCAGACCACCGCCGACTGCCCGCGGTCGACTGCGGTCTCGGGGACTACACTCATGGGTGCACTTGGCGTGCCCCCACTGGTTTGAGAGTTCACTCGGCAGGATCAGTTCGAGACCGAGTGGATTTATTATCAGCAACAATCTAAGACCCCCGCCGAATAAAATATTCGACGACGGTCTCGGGGACTACACCCAGTGGGCGCACTCTGCGTGCCCCCACTGATTAAGTTCATTCTACACCGACTCAAGTGAAGAAGATAGTAAAATAAAAGAACGCACCCAGTGGGTGAACAGATGCACATGAAGTTTGAAAAAGTGTGAAAATGATCATCCAGGGACATCTTACGAATAAGAAAGCAGCAGTTCTCAAGTATCAAGTTAGAGGATCAGTCGGAAATCAACTAACCTGGACGTTGGCTTGGAGAGCTGCACTGGCGTCATAGGAAGCTTGGCTGGTCTCGTGCACCGTCTTCATCCGCTCCATCATCAGGCTTGCTTGGCATATAGCTTCTTTAGCAGCGCTCGCCTGGTCCTCCGGGACATGATGGGTGATGAACAGCGGAGATGGTGGAACGGTTGCAGCAATCTGAGGATCTGATGTATGGAATTGAACAGATGAAGCAGGGTCTTGAGCATTCAACGCTGGTGGATGTTCAGTCGGCGCAGGTTCGGCAAAGGTGACAGAGGCCCGATTGAGGTTTCCAGTCTGCTGGATCACTGGTTCGGGCACTGTTGTCATCTGGGTTGTCTTGTCAGTCGATGCTTTCCTGCCCAAGTTCTTGCCTCTCCTTCCCATAGGCCTCAGAGGCGCTTCTTCATCATCGTCTGGAAGTTCAATCACATGTTGCGGCGCTGCAAAAGAATCAACCAAAAATATATCAGTCGACCTACAAACCAATTAGCGAAGTGGAGGCAAGATGGTAGAGTCACACCTGGTCTGGAGGTGGCCGCATCTTCCATCTCCGTATCGTCCTCACTCCTGTAAATGTCCATTGAGGTCCCAGAAGTAGCTGCACTGCGAGTTCCCGAACTCACTCGGTTAAACAATAAAGCGAGTAGACATTTGCTTAAGAAGTCCTTGCAGAAAAGGATAAAACAAAACACTTACCCAGCGGCTCCGAGGCTTAGGAGCCCCTATCTTGGGTTGCTTCGGCGCCTTTTTAGTCGGGACGGGAGAGGAAGTTCGAGTGCGCTTCGAGGTCTGCGCAACTGCCTTGCCGCGGATGCTCACGGGTCATGGGTCTGCTTGGAGCGCCTTTCAGTGCGAGGCGGAGAGTCGACCTCCTCGCCGTCGCTTGAATCCTCACTCTCCTCCTCGTCATCGTCATCAGATCTCCAATCACCACTTTTCGCCCCCACTTGCCTCTCCCTCCTGGTCCTGCTCTCCATTGGGCATTGAGTACGTGTCAATATAAACCTGCAAGGCAAAGGATAACATAGACATCAGTCGGACATGAAGACTATTACAAATCAGAATGAAGAAACACTCAACAGTGAAGCACTCGACAGTAAAAGACAGACCTTTTCACGTTCATGACCAATGCAGAATGGTTGAACTCTTCTGGACCCCCGGGGATTATCTTTGTTCCCAGTGATGCCTTGCAACCACAGCTCCACCGTCTCTTCGGTGACCTCCTCCGGGTGGATCCGAGTGGTATCCTCAATGCCCGAGTACATCCACATAGGATGATTGCGGGCCTGGAGAGGCTGGATGCATCGACTGTGAAACACTTCCAGCAAGTCCATACCAGTCACGTCGTCCCGAACTAGTTGGACCACTCGCTCCATCAGGATGCTCACCTCTACTTTTTTTGCTGGAGTTACTTTCAAGGAAGTGGGTTGTTGGACTCTTTCCATGGAGAAGGGAGGGAGACCGGTTGACTAACCGGGAGTCGGTTGGTCCTTGCAGTAGAACCAGGTCGACTACCACCCTCTAACTGACTCAGGAAGGATCACAGCTGGAAAAGCACTCTTGCTTCTCATATGTATACCTCGGCCTCCGCACATCTAGATCACATGAGTCTTCTCCTCGTTCGGGTTAGCTTTTTTCACTGAATGAGAGCAACATGTGAAGATATGTTTGAAGAGACACCAATGCGGTCGATAGCCCAAGAAATTTTCGCACATAGAAACGAACGCAACAAGATACGTGATGGTGTTGGGGGAAAAGTGATGAAGTTGGGCACCGAAGAAGTTCAGAAAACCCCAAAAGAAAGGATGGGGAGGCAGAGAGAATCCACGGTCGACGTGAGTCGCAAGGAGGACGCACTCACCCTCCTGCGACTGGGGCTCGGTCTCGTTGCCGGGAAGCCTCCAAGATCCATGGGCGATCAAACCTCCAGAGGCCAGATCCTCCACATCCTCCAACTAAATAGTGGAGCGGATCCAGTCGCCCTGGATCCAGCCGGGCGGCAGACCGGACCTCGAGGAGGATCCCCCCGACTCGTCTTCTTGCCCTTCGGCTTCCCCGTTGTCGTCGCCTTCTTGGCATGCTCCAGAGCCGTCATCTTGTCCTTCTCCATCGTCGTGGACTGCTCACAAGTGGTGCGGTGGTCTCGAGAGTGGTGGAGGACAAGGTGTAGAAACAGAGGAAGGAGAAGGAGAATGGGGAATGTTGTGCAGATGCACCAGCCATAGAGTCTTTTATTTGCCCGTTTCTGAGTGACTAACATGCGGGCCCAAGAAATTATGTCAAATCTCGCAACAGCCGCGCGCTTGGTACGTGGATAAAAAGGCGGCATGAAAATCGAGGCTCCCTTGCCTAATCTGTCCCGATTACTGCGGCGCACTCCGCCCCGCGCGCTTCCCAACATTTCGAATCCCGTGAGATCCGAAGACGGCAGCACAGTCAATCACGCCAAAGATTTCATTCCGCTTCAACACTCGAAGCATTCCAGAATGAGTTCACTCGACAAATTCTAAATGGATCAAGGCGACCGAAAATAAGGTTGAAGTTTCAAAGTGGTTCACCTTCCTAAGCAAGATGCTCCCGAAGCATAAAAAATTGGGTCGGAACTATCTCCAACCTTTTCTTCCTTCAGACCTCAATCCATTCGGGGGCTATTGACGATGACATGTACCTAGGGTAGGGTAATAGGCTTGACCTAGACACCCTCCCCAAGGACACTACTCAAAGATCAACATCATTCAAAGCACAGTAATTCCCACCGACTGGAATCTCCTTAGTGTGCAATTCACTCGACCAACAAATCCACTCGGATAACCCAATTCCATTCGACCAATGTATCACCATTCGACAATACAAGAAACCACTCGGAAGACAGAAGACCTAAAGTCACTCAGGATGGCAACGGTCAGGCATTCACTCCACAGTGTTAATGATCATTTATATGTCTTTATTGCTGGCACTACCAGTAACACCTCGTCTTTATGTACATTGAACCTTGTATAACTGAGGGCTGGGGGTCCGGCGCACTCTATATAATCCACTTCCCTCCTCAGGTACAAGGGTTCGCACCCCTTAACTTCACGCATAATCCATTCGACCGCCTCAGGGCACCGAGATGTAGGGCTATTACTTTCTCCGTGAAGGGCCTGAACTCGTAAATCTTGCGTGCACAACCTCATCATAGCTAGGATCTTGCCTCCTCTTATGTACCCCCTAATCTACTGTCAGACTTAGAACCACGACAGTCACTCCGAGTATCGGAGAGGTATCTCTGGGCCCTCTCTATAATACACATCATAAGCTTGCAAGCAAATGACTAAGGAGTTAGTCACGAGGTGATGTATTACGGAACAAGCAAAGAGACTTGCCGATAACGAGATTGAACTAGGTATGAAGATACCAACGATCGAATCTCGGGTAAGTAACGTACCGATGGACAAAGGGAATTACATATGTTGTTATAATGGTTCGACCGATTCAGATCTTTGTGGAATATGTAGGAATCAATATGGGCATCCAGGTCCTGCTATTGGTTATTGACCGGAGAGGTGTCTCGGTCATGACTACATAATTCCCGAACCCGCGGGGTTGCACGCTTAACGTTCGTTGACGCTAGAGTAGTATTGGGATATTTGATGAGTGGTAACCAAATGTTGTTCGAACTCCCGGATGATATCCCGGATGTCACAAGGAGTCTCGGAATGGTCGAGAGGTAAAAATTTATATATGAGAATTGGGAAGTCATATTTTGGGTTCCGGCAAAAAGTGCAGTTTTTTCGGTATTGTACCGAGAAGCTTCTAGAAGGTTCCGGAGGATTCTAGAAGTCCACAAATGGGTCCACCACGACCCAAGGGCTAGCATGGGCTGTGGGGAGGTGCCCCGGCCTTATTGGGCTAGGCGCACCAAGTCCTCAAAAGCCCATGTGGCTAGGGAAGGCAAAAAAAGAAGGAGTCCTAGTAGGAATAGGATTGGACTTAGAGTCCAAGTCCTCTCCCCCTTAGCTGCGCCCTAGGGCTTGGAGGGGCTGTTTCCCACGCCCCTCCACCTATATATATATATAGGACAACACTATTCTAATCCCATGATTAGAATAGTTATTTGGATCACGTCAGGCCCTATATAGAGCGATCGGGTTGTTCCCGAACTGCCCAACTCGCTATAGAAAAAAAACCGCCCCACCATCCTGAAGGAAATATGCCCTAGAGGCAATAATAAAGTTATTATTTATTTCCTTATATCATGATAAATGTTTATTATTCATGCTAGAATTGTATTAACCGGAAACATAATACGTGTGTGAATACATAGACAAACAAAGTGTCACTAGTATGCCTCTACTTGACTAGCTCGTTAATCAAAGATGGTTATGTTTCCTAACCATGAACAAGGAGTTGTTATTTGATTAACGGGATCACATCATTAAGTGAATGATCTGATTGACATGACCCATTCCATTAGCTTAGCACCCGATCGTTTAGTATGTTGCTATTGCTTTCTTCATGACTTATACATGTTCCTATGACTAGGAGATTATGCAACCCCCGTTTACCAGAGGAACACTTTGTGTGATACCAAACGTCACAACGTAACTGGGTGATTATAAAGGATCTCTACAGGTGTCTCCAAAGGTACATGTTGGGTTGGCGTATTTCGAGATTAGGATTTGTCACTCCGATTGTCGGAGAGGTATCTCTGGGCCCTCTCCGTAATGCACATCACTTAAGCCTTGCAAGAATTGTAACTAATGAGTTAGTTGTGGGATGGTGTATTACAGAACGAGTAAAGAGACTTGCCGGTAACGAGATTGAACTAGGTATTGGAATACCGACGATCGAATCTCGGGCAAGTAACATACCGATGACAAAGGGAACAACGTATGTTGTTATGCGGTCTGACCGATAAAGATCTTCGTAGAATATGTAGGAGCCAATATGAGCATCCAGGTTCCGCTATTGGTTATTGACCGGAGACGTGTCTCGGTCATGTCTACATTGTTCTCGAACCCGTAGGGTCCGCACGCTTAAGGTTACGATGACAGTTATATTATGAGTTTATGCATTTTGATGTACCGAAGGTTGTTCGGAGTCCCGGATGTGATCATGGACATGACGAGGAGTCTCAAAATGGTCGAGACATAAGGATTGATATATTGGAAGCTATGTTTGGATATCGGAAGTGTTCCGGGTGAAATCGGGATTTTACCGGAGTACCGGGAGGTTACCGGAACCCCCCGGGAGCTATATGGACCTTAATGGGCCTTAGTGGAAGAAGAGGAGAGGCAGCCAGGGCTGGGCCGCGTGCCCCTCCCCCCTACTCCGAATAGGACAAGGAGAGAGGGGGTCGGCGCCCTCCTCCTTCTCTCTCTCTCTTTTCCCACCTCGCGAATCCTATTACAACTAGGATTGGGGGAGAAGTCCTACTCCCGGAGGGAGTAGGACTCCTCCTGGCGCGCCCTATGATGGTCGGCCGGCCTCCTCCTCTTGAGCCTTTATATACGGAGGCAGGGGCACCCCAGAGACAGAAGTTGATCCACATGATCTTATTCTTAGCCGTGTGCGGCGCCCCCTGCCACCATAGTCCTCGATAATATTGTAGCGGTGCTTAGGCGAAGCCCTGCGACAGTAGTACATCAAGATCGTCACCACGCCGTCGTGCTGACGGAACTCTTCCCCGACACTTTGCTGGATCGGAGTCCGGGGATCATCATCGAGCTGAACGTGTGCTAAAACTCGGAGGTGCCGTAGTTTCGGTGCTTGATCGGTCGGGCTGTGAAGACGTACGACTACATCAACCAAATGCTTCCGTTGTCGATCTACAAGGGTACATAGATCACACTCTTCCCTCGTTGCTATGCATCACCATGATCTTGCGTGTGCGTAGGAAATTTTTTTGAAATTACTACGTTCCCCAACACATCCCACGACCGCTCATCCCTAACCTCCCCCGATCCCCTACTATCCACCGCGACGGTGCTTCCCTCCCCTGGATCCGGCGCCTCTCGCCGCTGTCTCCTCGGCCTAGGCACGCCTCTCCTCCCGCCGCCTCCTGCATCTCGCCGCCCCCGTTCCTTCACCCTACAACGCGCCGCCACCATGCATCTCGCCGACACCGCCACCCTCCCTGGATCTTGCCACCACGGCCGCGGGCTTCCTCCCCCACGGCCGACGTTCCTCCTCCCCAACGGCCGCCGCCTGTCATCACCCCCCCCCCGCACCTCCTCTCCGTCACAACTCCCGTCACCACCCTCCAGCCCCGACACCTCCTCTGCCGCCCTTTCTCTCAGATCCGTCACCAGCCCCGGCGCCTCAGATCCCCACTGCGAAGCAGTTCCCATGCAGGTCTCTCCGTGCTACTGCAGGTCGACTATGCCGTCGCCGAAGTTCACTGATCAGAGCTCCGGTCAGATCCGTCACCGGTGCATTGTCTTGGTTAGTCTCCGATGCTGCCCTGCATCTCCTCCTGTTCCGGCTGTCCATGGCCACCTCTCGTGTGCCTCCTCCTCCCAGGTCACTCCCGTTGGGTCGGGATAGGATCCTCGTGTGTACTGCGCCCAGCCGTCACCGTGGACTACTCCAAATCGTCACTGTGAAGAGCTTCCGAAGCTTTCCTACATGTTGATGTATCCCGCATGCACATCTTCAACCTCCTTCATGTATCTTTTTTGTTTAGGAAAAGTGGTCAATGAAATTTATATTCCGAGAAGTTCATATATTATTGTGTGGAAAGGTCGTGTATTAGAATTACCTAGTAAGTGAAAAAATGGCAGTGTGTTCATCTTCTTTCAGTCAGTGTTCATATGTGTTCAGTACATGTTCATACGTATTTTGTTTGTTTCCGCAACTCTTATGTGAAATGGCTCTACACTAAGCACGTCCGCAGGGCTGTGGCCTGCTGCCACTGGTGAGTTCATGTCCTAGCGATGTGTGCATGTGCTGATGGTGTGAGTGCGTGATGTATGTCTGTGCACACGAACTGGAAAAGTTTCAGATCTTGTTTCCTGCTCGTGTGCACTACAAGTGTTTGTGTTTATGCTCCAAGGAAGAAAACATGTTATTTTTAACCAAGAACATAATTTAAAACACACACTTGGGCAACCAAGCTATCTATGTTTTTCTATCACAAAAAAATCATGCCAAGGCAGATTGAAAACTTCATATATGGATTACAAAAAGATTTTGCATGGGGTTCTAGTTTGTTTATTTATCGATTCAAAACTTTCATGAAGTTCGATGTCTTCAAAAAAGGATTTTGAGCAAAGAATGATTTACCCATTAAATAAATATAGAAGTTCAAATTAAAATAACAGTGTAGTTCAAAGTTAAAAAGACTAAAATTTTGCTTCAAAAAAATAAAATCCTAGAAGTTCAATTTAGAAAAAACAATCATTTGATTTTCATCTTTTCAAAAAACCCCGAGAAGTTCAGTCTAAGGAACCAAAGAAGTGCGAATTTAAAAACTCAAATTTTCCTTTGTGCTAAACAAATAAAAATTGAGAATTTTAAAATAAAAAAACAGAGTAGTTCGATGTATACGGAAAAAACAAATTATTTTTGTTTCTAGGAAAAATAGAAGTATGAAAGTTCAATTTTAAAAAATTTGTTTGATGCTTATTTGAAAACATATTTTTTTTCTAAGAATAAGACTAAGAAGTTCAAATTAAGAAAACTGAGAAGTTCGACGTGTATAAAAAGCTCAGATTTTTTCTCTTTACTAAAGAATAAAATGAAGAACTTCAAATTAAAATAAAAGGAACAACTAAAAAAAGTTTACAAATTGTTGATCTTTATTAAAAAATCTAGGATTTTCATAGATATCCGTTTTTGTTAAATTATCAATGATGAAGTTCATATTGAGAAGGTAGTCAAATTTGGTGTTTATTTAAAAATTGAAAATAATTTTTTACTAAAAAAATATAAAAAGCTAAAGTTCAAATTGAAATAACATAGAAGTTCGGAGTTTATTAAAACCTAGCATTTACCTGTTCAAAAAATAAAAAAAACACCATTTTTTGCACTTTTAAAAACAACTCATAAATGGAAAAAATGGTTGCTAGAAGTTCAAGTGCTCGGTCCGAGAAAGTTCAAAAATTCTTGTGAGAGAGGTTGAACAAAAATACGTGACAGAAGTTTAAGATGAAAATAGCAGGAAGTTCAACTACTATACAAAATGCATTTCAGATAGGAATATAAGAATATAAAACAAAAGGCTTAAAAGTTTTGTTGCAAAAAGTTCACGTGCTCCTCCCGGTGAAGTTCAAGATCGCTAGTGCGAGACGTCCGACCTTCAATTACATGTAAAAACAAGCAAAAATGATGTTGTTTTGCCATTTTTAAAACTGCTTTCAAACGACAAAAATTTGTAACGTATGTCTAATGAAAAAGATGTTCAAAACAAGTCTTATCATGTTCAAAAAATGCTCTTAACTAGTCATGATTTGTTAAAAAAATCCTTTCCAATGCTATCATTTGCTCAAATTCGACGAGTGCTTTGGAGTTAAGGACAACTTTTTTACAGAGAAGTTCAAATTGAAAATGGCAAGAAGTTCACGTGCTGCATGGTGTGTGTTTTCATATGAGAAAAAAGAATAAAAAGTTAAAGTATAAAAATTTCACTGCTAGAAGTTCAGGTGCTCAACACGGGGAAGTTCAAAAACTTCTGTGAGAGAGGCAATCGGCACTATATATCAGTTGTGCAACTCTGATGAACAGGTGAGAAATTACGAACAAAAACACATGGTAGAAGTTCAAGTGAAAACAGCGGGAAGTGCAATGATTATAGAAAACTTAGATTTTTCTTGTTATTAAAGAATGAAAAAAAGAAGTTTAAAAATAAAACAACAAGAAGTTCAACTTTTAAAAATAGAGTGCTTCAAAATTTCATAAAAAGATTAAAGAAATAAAATCAGGAAGTCCATATTAAAAAGATGAAGAAGTTTGATGATTATAGAAAACTCAGATTTTCCTCGTTATTAAAGATTGGAAACAAGAAGTTCAAAAATAAAAAACAAGAATTTCAACTTTTAAAAATAGAGCGCTTCAAAATTTTAGAAAAAAGGATTAAGAAATTCAGATAAATATTTATAAAAAACTTAGATATTTTCACGTAACCGAGAGAAGTTCGATTGATAACTGCCAGAAGTTCACGTACTACACGGTATGCATTTTGTATTAAAAAAAGAATAGAAAAACAAAGACTAAAAGTTTTGTTGTTATAAGTGCAACTCCTCGGTCAAAGAAAGTTAAAAAAAATTATTGTGAGAGGGGTTTGTACAAAAGGAGTATCATTTGTGTAACACTAACGAATGGATATGAAAATTACAAATGAAAATACGTCACAGAAGTTCAACGTGAAAACAGCATGAAGTTCAACTACTACGCTGAATGAATTTCAGATGGAAAACTTTTAAAACCATCGCGAGTATGAAAAAATGATCAACATGGAAAAGTTATGTGCTTACAGCAGCTTTCCACCGGTATATCACTTGCTTAATTCTGGTGAGTGGATGGAGAGTTACGAGCAGTGGATGGAGACCTACGAGCAAAAAAATCACGTGAAAAACAGAGTGAAGTTCAGGTACACGCACCGAGAAGTTCAGGTTCTTCACGCGGTGCATTTTCGAAGAATCTGTTTCGCGATAGAGGCAGAACGAATGATCCCGCCGTTTTCCAAATTACTTGAAAACGGCAAAGAATCAGAGAAAACCATCAACATGAAAAAGTTTTGCATTTTCTGTAGCTTTTCAACGGTATATTATTTGTCCAATTCCGATAAAGTTTGTAGAAATTATGGCGAAAATATGTTTTTCGCCATTTTCGAAACTGACTTAAAACTGTAAAGCATTGGGAGAAACAATACATACCAAAAAGTTTCGCATTTGTTCAATCTTTCAAACGCCATATCATTTGCTGCATTCGGACGCATGGTTAAAAAATTAGCTCGAAAATACGAACTCGGTAGGACTTGGACCATTTTCTAAATTACTCTTAAACCATTCAAAATTAGAAAAAAACTTTCAAGATGAAAAAGTAGCGCATTTTTATAAGCTTTCCAACGCCATATTATAAGCCTCCATTGGATTATCCGTTTAGAAATGACATCGAAAAAACGAACTCAGCTGTTTGGTTTACGAAATTTTACGTTTTTTCAAATTACTTTTTAACCATAGGGAATTAGAGAAAACTTTCAACATGTGGAAGGAGCGGTTTTGTAGCAGCTTTCCAACACCATATTATATGCCTCATTCCGATAAACGGTTTAGAAATGCGATCGAAAATACAATTCACGTTTTTTATGCGAAGAGAAAACAGTTTTCAAAACTGCTCTTAGACCGCTTACATTTTGTCAAAAATTTAACTTGGGTCATGATACTGGTTTCCATAGCTTTCCAACGGTATATCGCAAGCCCCATTTTGGCAATGTTGGCGGAAGTTCAACCTAGTTCACAGGGAAGTTCAACATACTAATAGCGGGGCAGGTCAGGTTGTGATCAGAATATTATTCTGATCTCGTGATCAGAATAGTGTTTATGTGTGTGTGTGTGTGTGTGTGTGTGTGTGTGTGTGTGTGTGTGGGAGGGGGAGCCCCAAGAGGACACACCAAGCCCTTGGCGCCCCTCTCTCTCCCGTTACTCCATAGTTCCACCGCCTCGTCCCGGTGACGCTTAGCGAAGCGCTGTCAGTGCTCCACCACCACCATCACCACCGCGTCGTCGTTTTGGTTGTGATCCTATCTAATTCTCCTCTCCCGGTTGCTGGATAAAGGAGGAGACGTCATCAAGCTGCATTTGTGCTAAACTCAGAGGTACCGTCCGTTCAGCACTAGATCGGTTGGATCATGATCGGATCGCGAAGAGTACGACTACATCAACCGCGTTGTTAAACGCTTCCGCTTACGGTCTAGGAGGGTATGTAGACACACTCTCCCCTCTCGTTGCTATGCATCTCCGTGGATATATCTTGCATGTGCATAGAAAATTTTTGTTTTCCATGCAACGTTTCCCAATAGTGAATACAATTATTGTGTAATAAATATCTGCATTCCAAAACTCTAGCATAAGTTGCGGACCAACCGCGCGATTCCCCTTTTTTGAGGGGTTGATGAGGACAAAGGTCGTTTTCTTAAACATGAGTAAATTCATAGTCGGGAATGGTTGCACTACTAGATTCTGGGAAGATACTTGGTTGAAGGAGACACATCTAGCCTTGCAGTATCCGATGCTATATAATATTGTATAGCGAAAATACATCTTCCTGAGTGCAATATTATGTTCTGTTCACTTAAACTTTCAGTTCAGGCGGGTACTGGTGGGGGAACGTTGGGATAGATGGTTACATTTAGTGCATAGGTTGATGGAGATCGATGTGTTTAATGTGTCATATACATTTCGTTGAAAACTTTTGGTTTCAGGCGTTTTGTCAATCAAATTTATGTATGTCGACTTGATTAAGATTGGACCAATCCCAAGGTCGATTCATATTTGAAAACTTAAGGTGCCATTAAAAATCAAGGTGGAGGCGGAGATGGGACTGAAAGAACTACTTCGAGTGGAGGAATTGAAGTGGGCCTTGCGAGCTAAAGTTCGCAAAATCATCCAAGGATATGATAACACTCAATTCTTTCATATGATTGCGAATGGCAAGCACCGAAAGAAGAGAATGTTTCAGCTTGAGTAGGATGAGGGGACGATTTTAGGACAGGAAAATCTAAAATTATATATAACCAATTACTATAACCAGTTGTTTGGGCCTCCGGAGGATAACTTCGTATCCTTGGATGAGTCCAGGGTTGAGGATGTCCCTCAACTTGCTGCGGATGAGAATGATGTTTTGACCGCCCCATTTACGGAGAAAGAGGTGTTTGAAGCTATTCCTCAAATGAAGAATAATAAGGCTCCAGAGCCGGATGGGTTCCCGGCGGAGTTTTATAAAAAGTGCTGGCATATTGTTAAAGGGGATTTGCTACCGATGTTCCATGATTTATTCTCTGGACAGCTTTAGTTGTTTCAATTAAATTTTGGAACAATAACTTTACTTCCTAAGAAAATAGAGGTCATACCAATTGAGTAGTTCTGGCCGATTTGTCTTCTTAATGTAAGTTTCAAAAATTTCACCAAGGCTGGGACTAATAGGCTTACGCAAATTGCGCACTCTGTGGTGCAGTCATCCCAAATTGCTTTCATGTCGGACAGAAACATCCTAGAAGGGGTTGTCGTCCTACATGAAACGCTCCATGAAATCCACACGAAAAAACTAGACGAAGTTGTTTTCAAAGTGGATTTTGAGAAAGAGTACGATAAGGTCAAATGGCCTTTTCTTCAACAGGCCTTGCGTATGAAAGGTTTTTATCAGGCCTGGAGACACCAGGTAGACTCTTTCACGCAAAAAGGGAGTGTTGGAATTAAAGTGAATGATGACATATGTCACTACTTCCAAACACACAAAAGTCTGAGGCAAGGAGATCCGATGTCACCTATTCTGTTCAACATAGTGATCGATATGTTGACAATTCTAATAGGAAGGGCTAAGGATGCTGGTCAGGTAGGTGGCCTCGTTCCGCACTTAGTTGACGGAGGTGCTTCTATCCTACAATACGCTGATGATACTATCATCTTCATGGAGCATGACTTGGAAAAAGCGCGAAACATGAAGCTGGTGTTATGCTTATTCGAACAATGACTGGGTTAAAGATTAACTTCCATAAAAGTGAATTGTTCTGTTTTGGAAGAGCTAATGAAGACCAAGATGCGTACAAACAATTATTCGGGTGCGAATTGGGGGCTTTATCTTTCACGTGTTTAGGTAAACCAATCCACCATCGTAAACTGACAAACAGAGAATGGAAGTGCATTGAGGATCGATTTGAGAAGAAACTGAGCTGCTGAAAGGGCAAGCTGATGTCATATGGAGGCTGATTAATTCTCATTAATTCGGTTCTCATGAGTATGCCCGTGTTTCTCTTGTCCTTTTTCGAGGTACCAGTTGGAGTTCGGAAAAGGCTTGACTTCTATCGATCACATTTTTTCTCGCAGAGTGATGAACTAAAACAAAATACATACTCGCTAAGAGGGATATCATTTGTAGGCCAAAATACCAAGGGGGTCTAGGTATTAAAAATCTTGAGGTGAAGAACAAATGTCTTCTCAGCAAGTGGTTGTATAAGTTATCTGTAGAGACAGATGCCACATGGGCTCAGATTTTGCATAATAAGTATCTTCATTCTAAAACCTTGTCCCAGGTGACAGTGAGGCCAACTGATTCGCCTTTTTAAAAAGGACTGATGAGAGTTAAATCACTCTTTTTTAACAGGACAAAGTTTATAGTTGGAAACGGTACCACTACGAGATTCTGGGAGGATACATGGCTAGGGGAGACACCCCTTGCACTCCGGTATCCTTCTCTTTATAGCATTGTTCAACGAAGAGACGCTTACGTTGCAACAGTACTACAGTCCACTCCTCTCAATATTCAATTTAGGAGGACGCTAGTGGGAAACCGTTGGGAAGCCTGGCTCCATCTTGTGAGAAGATTGATGGAGGTTCAGCTTTCCCAACAGTCTGATTAGCTGTGCTGAAAACTAACTAAGAATGGTGATTTTTCGGTTAAATCCATGTATTTGGATGTTATCAACTCTAGCGCTATTCCTCGTTCGAAACATGTTTGGAAAGTGAAAGTACCTTTGAAAATTAAAGTGTTTATGTGGTTTGTGCATAAACAAGTCATTTTAACAAAGGATAATTTGGCAAAACGCAACTGGACAGGATCTACGAGATGTAGTTTTTGCGATCATGATGAATCCATCAAACACCTCTTTCTTGACTGCTCTTTGACAAAAAAATTGTGGCGGACGGTTCACATAGAATTTAATATTACTCCTCCGGATACTATCAACACGTTATTTGGGACGTGGCTAGACGGGATAGATTCCAAAACAGCGAGACACATCCGTGTAGGAGTATGTGCTTTATCATGGGCAGTCTGGAACTACAGAAATGATTTGGTCTTTAACAGAACAACAAATATTCATTTTTTGCAGGTTATATTCCGAGCCATTTCGTTGATCCATATGTGGTCGTTACTCACTCCGACGGAGGCCAGGGAGCGTATGGTTACTGGATCTACCCCATGGGAGATGGTAGCACGGGCTATTTTCAACCGGTTTGGATGGCGGTCGTGTAATAGGATAGGCAATTAGTGATTCTATCTTTTTATGCTAGCCGGTTGTGGCTTTTCTATTACTTTTTAGCTCTCTGTGAGCCTTTTTAGTTCTTTGTTCGAGACATGAAGACTTGTGTTGAACCTTTTGCTTATTAATTATTATGGCCGTATGCATCATTCTAGTGCAGAGGCCGGGGATCACTCCCTTTTCGAAAAAAATTAAAAATCAAGGTCTTTATGTTGTTTGTGCACAAGGAAATGATTTTGACTAAAGACAACTTCATGAAACATAGATGGGAAGGTAGCAAATGATGTTGTTCTTGTGATCAAACCGAAATGATTTAACATATTTTTCTCAAATGCCCATTAACCAGGTTATTATGGCATACAATGCATCTGTCTTTTAATGCCTAACTACTTAATAGCATCTCCAATTTGTTTGGTACCTGGTTAAATAGGGTAGAGCCTAATACTACGGCACAAAATCGAGAGAGAGTTTGTGCATTACTTAGTTATTTAAAACTGTCAAAAGGACGTTATTTTTATCCAAAGCAATATCACAAATCTTTTGCAGATTATCTTCCGGGCGTCTAGATAGATCCGTATGTTGTCGTTACTCCCGTGTGGAAGTCAGGAAGAATATGACCATTGGGTGTAACCAATGAAAGACGGCAGCATGGGCTATATACAACCGAGTGACGATCCAATAACTAGATAGGTGTTTACGCATCCTGTCCTATATTTACATATTGTGACATTTTGTTTTATGACTTGCTTTTGTTTTCGTTCCTTGATGCAGAGGCTACGGAAAATCCTTCTTTTTGAAAAAAAATGGACTGCCGATAGTGCAATGCATAGGTTGAAGGCAGGCTACATCTCTTCTTTACTTCTCCGCTGCACAGTGTGTGTGGCGTGCTCTCGGCATCAACCCGTTCACCACCACACCCCCTTCGATGACCTTTGACCAGCTACTCCACCGTCAGGCTTACCCAGCTCACCAACCACCTTCGTGGTGCTCATTACACTGTGGAAAATATGGGATCCAAGGAATGAAAAAGTTTCAGGCAATAGGATCCACCTAGGTCTAAATATCATGGATGATTCACGCTCTGGTGAAACCGCTTGAAAGCAGCTCAACTTAGGGGCCACGCCTAATACCCCTTTGTAAACGTCCTCTCTAAACTCCTTCGCAACTCGCAAACCATTCTAATCTAGTCGAATGGTATCTTGTGCAGTTATGCTGTGTGTTACAGTCAAAGCTGCAGTTAGCATCGAAAAAGTAAATGATCATTATTCTTTGTTGGGTCTGTCTAGAACACATCTAGATGTGACATAACTATATCACAGCTAAACTGATGGCGGCGTGTTCCTCGTGCTCGGATGATGGTTTGTCTCCGGGTGAAATCCTAGGTCCGGTGTTGGATCGGCGTGATGGCGGCGTGTTTGACGTCGTTCCTCTGTTGGGAGCATCATGTTTGGAGACATTTCCTGGAAGCTCTTTGCGGCGCTCCTCCGGTGCTCGCCGCTGTCCAAGGTGAAGCTCCAGGCGCAATGTACGAATTCATCGATGAGTCCAAGACGAAGCTCTTCCTGGGATCGACCAAGTCCCACTATCCACCCCCTGCTTTCAGGGTGGATGGTGCGTTGGCAAGGGAAGTTGTAGTTGGAGCTGCTGCTGTCTTCGGAGGTGATCGGCGTTGTTCGAGACGCGGCGGTGATGCTTAGCTTAGGACATGTGCTTCGGTCGTGTAGTCGTGTTGTTTGTGGTGGGTGTAGCTCTCTGCAGCTATTAGGGCTGCAGTTTTTCCTTTCTCTTTTGATCTTCGGATCTTCATCATGTTGTTCTTCCGCTGCTTTCTGCTAAATCTGAATCAAGCCAGCATTTTGCTGGATCTTTCAAAAAAACAGCTAAACTGATGTCCACTCTGTTTATGGTTTATTTATTTCTTGTTTCTATATTATATATTTGTGAAAGCTTAGATGTGACATTTTTAAAAAACATCTAGATATGAATTAGACAAACTGTTCTTTGTTTTAGTTTCAGAACTGTACAGTTGCACAGTTATGCTGTTGTCTCTCAGTATCGAAATTGTTTGGTCCAGCCCATCATCTGTCCCCCTGCTGAAGCACTGTCTTGTTGGTCACTAGTGTTTCTTATGTTTTATCTACACTTTTCCTATACTACAGTACATACTAAGGTGTGATTTTAAGAGCATCTCTAGTGGCTTGTGTATCCCATAGTCTATGTCAAATATAGACCATCAGAGGCCAAAAAATGTGTCCAGCGGCTTGTGTATGTGCTAGTCTAAATTTTAGACATCCACCCGAATCGCTACGCATTGTTCATATTTAGACGACGGAGCGAGGACGTCCAAACAGAGCTGCCCCTTCGCGAGCTCGCTCCCGCGCCGATCTGGAGAAGTTGGAGACAAGAAGACGGCCACGCCACTGCCCCGAGGAGCTCGCCGTCGCTGAGGTACGCTCTGGTTTTTCCGATTCGGAGAGAGGGAGAGTGATTGAAGAGACAGGGCAGGGAGATGGGGCCGATGGATCTGAGGCCAAATCCGGCCACCGCCGCCGGCCACTGTCGCCCTTGCGGATGGGGCAGGGAGATGCGAGAGAAGGGGCAGGGGGATGGGGCTCCGGTTGCGAGCGCGGCGCCGGCGGCGAGCATGTGCGCGAGCGGCGGGTACGCCGGCTACGAGCGGCTGGTGTGAGGGGGATGCGCGAGCTGCGGGGGCGAGCGTGTGCGCGAGCGGCTGGGGCGCCGGCTGCGAGCAGCGGCTGTGAGGCGCGAGCGGGTGGGGCACGAGCGCGAGCGGCTGTGAGGCGCGAGCGACTGGGGCGCCGGCTGCGAGCAGCGGCTGCGAGCAGTAGCGTGCGCGCGAGCGCCAGCTCTCTGAATATTGATGCTGCTCCCTGTATCTGAATATTGCTGCTGCTCCCTGTATCTGAATATTGGTATTGTTCTCTGAATATCTGAATATTGCTACTGCTGCTCTTTGTGTGCAGATGGAAAACTCATATGAGCTGGACTCACAGATCAACAACTCCTCATTTCTGGACATGATGAATGTAGGATCGAGTGACACAAATTGTTATGGAACAGCAGATTGTAGCCCACTTGCGGAATAAGTGACGATGCCTCCACAAAAGGGGGAAAAAATCTGCGAAACCAAAATCAGCAAAAGGAGCCTCCACAAAAGGGAAAAATTGGTCAACTGTTGAGGACTTGGTGTTGATTCAAGCATGGGCAAACACTAGTCTGGATGCGGTGACCGGGACCGATCAGAATTCAAGTACATATTGGGGTAGGATTTCAGATCACTACGACGCTCACAAAAAACCGTCATGGCCGGAGCGTGGTTCTAATGGACTCACTTGTCGTTACAACGTTATTTCAGCGCTCACAAGCAAGTTCTGTGCATGTATTCAACAGATATTAAATAGAAATTGCAGCGGAATGACTCTCTCTGATAAGGTATGCATCTATCTTCTAATTCGCTTCTAATATACCATGTGTTGTATGGAAGTGTTAACTCTTCATTTCCTTTTTCAGGAAAGAGATGCACACCGCATGTACATTGAACTGGATGAGAAAAAGAAGCCATTTACATTAATGCATTGCTACATAGAGTTTGAGATGTATCCAAAGTGGCAGACACGTCCGCTTCCTCAGAAAAAACAAAAGAAGACCTCGGATGCAAGTCCGGTTACAACCTCCAACGATGAAGACTTCGGCGCATGCACTGATGCTCTTGAAGAAGAGCTAAGACCTCCTGGTATGAAGCATGACAAGAATGAACGTTTGAGGAAAGGTAAAACTTCTGAATCCAATGATAGTGGTTGCAAGTTATCATTAGAAAGTGTGTGGGCACAGAAGATAGAGAAGGATGATATCAAAGAGGCCACAAAAATTGCTCGCTACGCGAGAGCTTTTGAATTGCAAGAGAAGCAGATTGCATTGCAAGAGAAGGAGGATGCACGGAAACAGTTTGAATTAGATGAGAAAATCATGCTCATGGACACATCTCATATGAGTGATGCACATAAGCAATTCTACAAGAATAAACAAGATGAGATCATTGCTCGCTGCCAGAACACATCTGGTTAACCTTCATTTGTTGTTCTGTCTACTATTTCTTATCACTTGAACTATTTGTCACTTGAATTATTTGTCACTTCAACTATTTGTGACTTGAACTATTTGTCACTTCAACTATTTCTTATGCATACATGAAAAACTAGATGAAAGGAAATAGACTACAAAGTTACTTGTACTACATCATTCGTGTCCAAACTTCTGCCAGAGGTGCTCAACTAGATCATCTTGAAGCTGAGAATGTTCATCTTTGTTTCTAATTTGCTGATGCATCTGAATAAATGCACTCAGCTCTTCCGCATGAGTAGAGGACACCCTGACTCTTTCTCCCATTGCCTCATAAGTGTTGTTTTGCTGACCAGTGTGTCGTTCGTCTTCAACTGTCATATTGTGCATTATGACACAAGCTTTCATGACATCACCGATTTCTTTACGTTTCCATCCTTTCGCAGGTCCTCGGACAATGGCAAAACGGGATTGCAGAACTCCAAAGGCTCGTTCCACATCCTTTGTTTGACCCTGGTAAACGGGATTGCAGAACGTTGAAGAACATTCAGATCGTTGTTTGACCCTAGTAAACCAAAGAAAGCATGCCAAATCCAAAGATCTTGGGAAGCAACTGCTTCCAAGATCATTGTGGGCTCTTTCACATGACCTTTAAACATGCCATGCCATTTTTTGGGCAATTTTTCCAGCCCCAATGCATACAATCTATACTCCCTAACATACCAGGGAATCCTCTTTCCTCCCCTATTGCAAGTAATCTTGTAGTATCTTCTTCATTTGGAGATATCAGGTATTGGTCCCCAAAGACTTCACAAATTTTGATCACAAACTTCTTGCAAGCCTCTAGATTAGTAGCTTCTGCAGACCGGATGTAGTCATCGGCACTATCAGCTGCTATTCTATAAGTTAGCATTCGCATTGCTGCGGTCATCTTTTGCAACGGATGCAACCTAAGAAGTCCACAAGCACTTCTTTTTTGCGTAAAATAACCATCATAATCATGTTGAAGTATAGTTTCAGCTATGCGATTAAACAAATTACGAGACATCCTAAACCTGTTCGTAAAATGTAAATGAAATAGGGAGGTGAAAAATAGGCAAACATTAAGTAAATGTACTAATTACGAACCTTCGCCGAAATAAGTTTTCGGGATAGCGAGGACTTTCTTTGAAGTAGTCATTCCATAGTAGAACAAATCCTGCATCTCTTGCTCGATTGATTGTCTGACGTCCATGCTTGGAACCGCCATGGCGTCGACGATTCCTCTGCTCTTCCTTCTCGCGCTCTGCGAATGCTAGAAGAATGAGTTCGTCGTCGTCAGATGAAGACGACGACGAATTCATGAGCATATCCAAAGAAGAAATGTTTTCACTCATCATTCTGTTGTGTGAGAGAAGACAAAGGAATTCAGGAGAGGAATGAGAAGGCACAATCAGGATTGGTGAATGAGAGGTGGGAGGGATGGTATATATAGACCTGGAATATAGCCGTTGGAAATAGTCGTTGGAAAAGTAGCTGTTGAAAATATAGCCGTTGGAGACATAGACTACCAAATTTAGACAATCCACTGAAAAACTGAGGTTGTCTAAAATGAAAAAAAATTACATCATTGTGTATGTGAAGATATAGACTACCAAATTTACACAAGCCACTAGAGATGCTCTAACTAGTGCAAAAGTACAGAGGTACATCAAAAGCGTCCATTTTGCAAAGCTCATATCTTACGATAATAATTATTATATGTCACAGTTCAGCGATGCTACGTCAAGATGCACAGGGGCACAGTTCGACAGAAGACTAGCTTTTGTACACAGCTCCTCTCTGTATACAACAACACTGCAAAATCACACGAGGAGGTACTAGCATCTAGGAGCATCGCTTAGCCAAGATCAGGCACGATGAAGAAGTCCTCGTCGTCGGGGATCTCGACGCGGGCCTTCTTGCTCTGGCGCACGCCGGCGGTGGCGGCGACTCTGCTCGGCCTGTAGTAGGCCGCGTCGTCTGCCGCCTGCGAGGCGAAGAACTCGGGGACCTCCATGGTCGCCCTGCCGCCCTTGGGCGCGTGGTCGTGGAAGAGCTCCATGTCCGCGGTGAACCACTCCAGCTCCTTGAAGGCGAGAGGCGAGTCCTTGTGCAGCTGCAAATTAACACGACGTATACCATGAGAACAAGATCGAGACGGAACCCTAAGCAAGGCAAGCACAGAGCACAGAGATGATCGTATCGGTGGTGGGGTTGGATTGCTACCTTGTCGCTGGACTCGTAGTCCGAGAACTGCAGGAGCTCGTCGACGGCCCAGTCCTGCGGCAGGAACTGCGGCGGCGAGGGGACCTGCTGCGCGCGGGCGGCGGGCTGGGGCTCGCAGGAGACCTTGGGCGGGGCGTGGTGGTCGGCGTCGTGGGCGGCGCAGGCGGAGACGGGGCCGAGGCCGACGCGGATGCCGGTGGCGAGGTAGCGCTGGTGGTTCCCGGAGAGCGTGCCGGGGACGTGGATGGGCTCGTCGCAGTCGCGGCAGAAGAGCGCCCGGTCCTCGACGCAGAAGATGAAGGCGGCCTTCTCCTGGCAGATGTCGCAGCGCGGGAGCTTGGCGCCGAGCGCGTCGAGCGGGAGCCTCTGGTGCTTGCTGGCGAGCTTGTTAGCGGCGTGGATCTCCACGTCGCAGCGCGCGCACAGCGCCGCCTCGTCCGCGCAGCACACCACCGTGGCCGCCGCGACGCCGCACGAGTCGCACTGGATCTTCATGCCTCCGCCTTCTTGCTTTCTCGCTGGCCGGAGAGCGCTTTTGCTAGGCTGAGCCGGAGAAGAGATAAGGCTGCTGCGAGGAAGAAGGGGAGGTGGGACTGGCGAGGAGGAGGAGAGGGATCCAGAAGCAGGCGAGCGCGAGTGGTGCATATAAGCGCAGGGCCGAGCACGCAACCGCGCGGGGACAATCAGAGAGCGCCGCACCGAGCAAGAGGGAGGGAGACGAGCTTGTGGTGGGAAGCTGGCCGCGGGAAACTCGTGGACGCGGGGGAGTTGCACCCCACCGAAAAGCAACAGGGTACGGGCCGGGATTTTGATTTGGTTTGATATTTTGATCCGCTCTCCGCTGACTCGGCACATGCACCCTATTAGGCGAACTCCACCGCGCGACTCTATCCTATCTGCCCCGTCCGTTTGGGGTAAAAGGAAGAAAAAAACGACCCAGCGCGCGGGAGCGAACGGATTTTTGTCCGCTTTGTGTCCGCTTTCGACCCATCCTCAGCCCAAATTTGCGCTGGTTTTGGGTGAAACGGACAGCGCGCGGACGCGCGGGACGCGCGCGCTTGTCCTCCCCTGGCCCGCCTGTCGGTGGGAGAAACCAAAAACCCCCCGACGACCATTTGGCGCCATTTCCCC
>NC_041390.1:409859340-409884470 GCF_002162155.2 Triticum dicoccoides | reverse complement strand
GAGTTCGGCGGCCTGGCCGTCGACCCGACCGCAAAGGTGAAGAAGAAGGCGCCAAGGAAGCCGCGGTCGGAGTACACGCCGGAGGAGATCGCCAAGTTGGACGCGGAATCGGCGAAGAGGAGGGAACGGAGAGCGGCCGTCAAGATGAATGCCGCCGCGGCCAAGTTCACCGCCCAGCGCGAGGAGCTGGAGGCCGCGCGGCGCAAGGCCGCTACCGACGAGAAGGAGGATCTCGTCAACAAAGCGCACGCCATTCTCATGCTTGGCATGGGCCGTCCGGCGGGGTTCCATGCAGCGGCCGTCGGCCCGGCGAGCACAGGCTCGTCGGTCGCCCGGCCTACGCACTGCCAGTCGCCGACGTCGCGCGCCGCGCCCATGTCGCCCGGCTTTCCTCCACCCAGGCACGACGGCCAGACCCGTTTCTCGGCGTCGCCGGACGTGGGCTTGTTCGCGCCGTCCACACCACGCCCCGCGGCCGTCATCGACCTCAACGTGACGCCTGGGTCCAGCAGCGGCGGGCGGCCTTCCGTCGAGATACAAAGAAAGCAGGCGCGTGCACCGTTCACGGCACCATGCCGGCCCCCGCGTGTTGTTTGACGAAATGCCAACCTCAACGCCGACGGTGGACGACCCCTTCTACAACCAGTACATGGAGGACGTGATCTTCCAGGATGGGCATGGTCGTGCCTACGACCCCGATGAGACCCAAAGTCAGGATGGCCGCGCCCAGTACGTGCCCGATGAAGAGGCCGACGACCGTGCTGACTATGACCATGGTGATTCATGGCATGAAGACGATGACATCTATGTTAAAGGTGAAGATGAAGATGAAGCCAATGATGTTGATATTAGTGGCGCTCCATTGTTCATAGACGAGCTCACCCAAAGAGCGGAAGCACAAAAGAAGCGGAAGAGCATTTGCACTGGTTCATATACACAAGATGAGGACAAGTTGATTTGCTAATGTTGGATGGAGATTAGCCAAGATCCAAGGACCGGCGCGCAACAAAAGGGCATTGTTTTTTGGACGAGAGTCCACAAAACATTCCATGAAAGGAAGATGTTTGAGCCCTACCAAATTACAAGCAACCGTGGCATCGGTTCGATTCAAAAAAGATGGTTGTTCATCCAACAAGAGTGCAACAAGTATTGTGCCGCATTTGAGAGCGTTGAAGCACGGCCCGTGAGTGGTCTCGGCGTTGGAGACATGGTATGATCTTCTCTTTCTAGCCCTTGCTACGGCCATGAGACTTCGGCCGTGTATATGTTTGCATGTTCACTTGTTGTTGATCATGTGGTGTAGGCATTTCAATCTTTGGAGGCATTCAAGGCCCGGCACAATGACAAGCCATTCACTCTTACGCATTGTTGGACGATCATCAACAATTGCCCTAAGTTCAAGGATCAATACCGTGAACTTCAAAGGAAGAGAGGCAAGAAGACGGCCAAATTCGCCGGAGGTGGGGATGGCGAGGCGTTGAAGAGGCCGAGGGGCAAGACCAACTCAAAGGTGGACGACATACGTGACGCCTCATCCATGGCCTTGCATGAGACTTTGCATGGCATGATGTCATATAAGGATGTGAGGGATAAGAAGAAGCAGCAAAGCAAGAACGAGCAAATGAAGCAATACCTAGACCTCCAACGACAGAAGTTTGAGATGGAGGAGGCGGCCAAGAAGAGGAAGATAGATATGGAGGAGGCGGCCCGGCAAAGGAAGCTCGACATGGAAGAGGCCGCCCGGCAAAGGCAGCTCGACATCGAGGCCGACAACGTCAAGGCCAGGCAGAGGCAGCTCGACATCGAGGCCACCAATGCCGCCACCAAAGCGAAGGAGGTGGCCCTTGCGATCATGAGCGTGGACTTGTCGAAGATGAGCGACAAGACGAGGGTCTGGTTCGAGGCCAAGCAGAAGGAGATGCTCGACGCCGAAGGCCTGAACTAGGTCGTCCGATCGGCGTGGCCGTTCTTTTTGGAGGCTGGCATGGGTGCCGCCCGCCCGCTGGGCCGCTGGCAGTGTGCCGGCGAAAAAACATTTATTTTGGAGGCCGGTTGTGTTGCCGGCCGCTGGCTGTGTTGCCGGCGAGGACAACTATTCATTTTGGAGGCTGGCTGTGTTGCCGGCCGCTGGCTGTGTTGCCGGCGATGGTCGTGTAGGCCGCTGGCTTTGTTGCCGGCGTGATGAACTCGGGTCGTGAACTGGGGCTTGTCATTGGAAACGTCTCTTTTTTTAAATAGACGCGGACAGGATGGGGCAAAAGAATGCGACCGCGCGCTGGGCGCACGGCCACCGCATCCCAGGACAGGCCCGGACACGACTCCAAATCTCTACCCAAAGGGACAAAAACCGGATAAAACGGACGTCTATTTGGGGTCGCGGTGGAGTTGGCCTTATAAAAATCTACGAGGAACGTGTGGTTGTAGAGCCAGTCTGCTGCCTGCTTTGCTTCTTCTTCTTTTTTTTAGAGAAAACACCTCCTATTTGTTAACAATTAATCAAAGGGTTATTACAATAATTTCTTACAACAACAACAGCCATGCAGGACGGAAAACTATTATAAAGAATATCCTCCGACCTATTTTCAATGCTAAATTTCGCAATCTGATGTGCAACCCTCCGATTGATTTTCTTCAACTTAAAATTGTCACGGCATGGAGGAGTTACATGTAAGGCCCGCTGCATGTGAGAAGTATCAAACAGATTTTGGTATCATGTGATTATGGTTATGATATTTGTATTTTGTAATTCATAGTAATAAACAGATTTCTGAGTTTTGAAAATTGTGGGTTCATATGGTAACGTACTATAGCCTTGTGTGCGACAATTTCATTTGTAATCCTGCAAAAAAAATCATTTGTTATTTTCACTCAGCTCAGACATTATCTTGTACATATCAACCTTGTTTATGGGGTTTACAGATCTTGTATATGTGTGAATATTTCAATTTTTTTGGAACTTGCTAACATGATTTTCATTAGATTACGATATCATAATCATAAGATCCTAGCACGAGAGAATTCTTGTTCTGATGCACGCAAACTTGGAAACTGTCCCAACTACATAACCTAACATTGTTACTGCCTTTGTTTTCATCAAGTTATAAGAAATCAATCCATTTTAAGGACAACATGGTGTTTTGTGTCAAGGGTATCTTTGATTCGCGAGGTTTTGAAAACACGAGAATAGTGTAGAAATGCATGTTAACGACAAGTAGTGATGTTCCCAACATATGTTGTCTCTCTTTTCTTAACTTGAAGGTCTGGTATTGTTATCGACATGGCTATTGAGTTGAAGTACTCATGGTCTTTTTGAAACATGGGAGTCTATTCATGCAGGAATATAGAAAACATAGGATTGAGATGTTATAACTCTCTACAATCTTACAAAGGAACACAAGGGATTCCAAAGAACCAATGCATGCCTACTCGTCAAAAGATTTCACCCTTTGTTCTTCGGGTGGAAACTACAACTTATGTCATTTGCATCGTTTCTGGTCCACAGAGACTTGTGAATGTCTGCAGACATGACTCTTGGGATGCTCTACGTAAATTTTGCAACTATATGAAGATAAGATTGTTTGTGTTAGGTGTAAAGAAAATAAACCTGTTAGGTCTACCATCTTGTTGGAAACCATAGAAAATTAGGAAGTAATACATCAATTAACATAATTATTTTTAATTGCATTCCTACCAAGTGGTGTACGGGCCTGGATTTTGATTTGGTTTGATATTTTGATCCGCCATGTGCTGACTCGGCACATGCACCCAAGGGGAAATTCATGTGATAAAAATCTACGAGGAACGTGTGGTTGTGGCAGTCTGTTGCATGCTTGCTTCTTCTTTTTTGAAAACACCTCCCATTTGTTAATAATTAATTAAAAGGTTATTACAATAATTTCTTACAACAACAATAACAACAACAACCATGCAGGGTGGAAAATTATTGTATGGAATATCCTCTAACCTACTATCAATGTTAAATTTCGCAATCTGATGTGCGGCCTCATTGGCCCTCCGTTTGATTTTCTTCTACTTAAAATTATCAAGGCACAGAGGAGTTACACGTAAGGCCCGCTGCATGTGAGAAATATCAAACAGATTTTGGTATCATGTGATTATGGTTATGATATTTGTATTTTGTAATTCATAGTATAAATCAGATTTCTAAGTTTTGAAAATTGTGGATTCATATGGTAACGTACTATAGCCTTGTTCGCGACAATTTCATTCTTTATCCCACAAAAAAGATCATTTGTTATTTTCACTCAACTTGGACACTATCTTGTACATATCAACCTTGCTTATGGGGTTACAAATATTGTATATGTGTGATTTTTTGAACTATTTTTTTGGAACTTGCAGACATGATCTTTCATTATATTATGATATCATATAATCCTAGGACCAGAGAATTCTTGTTCAGATGAATGCAAACTTGGAAACTGTCCCGACTCCATAACCTACCATTGTTATTGCCTTTGTTTTCATCAAGTTATAAGATACCAATCCATTTTAAGGACAACACGGTGTTTTTTGTCAAGGCTATCTTTAATTCGCAAGATTATGAAAACCCGGGAATTCCGCAGAAAAGCACGTGTAAGAACTAGTAGTTGAAAGATCGAGGATGTCGCCTAGAGGGGGGTGAATAGACGCTTTAAAATAATTACGGTCTAGGCTTGAACAAATGCGGAATAAACCTAGCGGTTAATTTGTCAAGCACAAAACCTACAACAACTAGGCTCATCTATGTGCACCAACAACTAATGCTAAGCAAGATAAACAACTAAGAGATAGCAAGATATATGACCAAGAACAATATGGCTATCACAAAGTAAAGTGCATAAGTAAAGGGCTCGGGTAAGAGATAACCGAGGCACGCGGAGACGATGATGTATCCCGAAGTTCACACCCTTGCGGATGCTAATCTCCGTTTGGAGCGGTGTGGAGGCACAATGCTCCCCAAGAAGTCACTAGGGCCACCTTAATCTTCTCACGCCCTCGCACAATGCAAGATGCCGTGATTCCACTAAGGGACCCTTGAGGGCGGTCACCGAACCCGTACAAATGGCAACCCTTGGGGGCGGTCACCGAACCCGTACACTTTGGCAACCCTTGGGGGCGGTCACCGGTACCCGTCAAATTGCTCGGAGCGATCTCCACAACCTAATTGGAGACCCCGACGCTTGCCCGGAGCTTTACACCACAATGATAGAGCTCCGAACACCACCAACCGTCTAGGGCCCCCGAGCACCCAAGAGGAACAAGCTCAAGGGTACCAAGCACCCAAGAGTAATAAGCTTCTCAACTTGTAACTTCCACGTATCACGTGGAAAACTCAAACCGATGCACCAAATGCAATGGCAAGGGCACACGGAGTGCCCAAGTCCTTCTCTCTCAAATCCCACCAAAGCAACTAATGCTAGGGAGGAAAGTGAGAGGAAGAACAAGAAGGAGAACACCAAGAACTTCAAGATCTAGATCCAAGGGGTTCCCCTCATATAGAGGAGAAAGTGATTGATGGAAGTGTGGATCTAGTTCTCCTCTCTCTTTTCCCTCAAAAACTAGCAAGAATCCATGGAGGAATTGAGAGTTAGCAAGCTCAAAGAAGGTCAACAATGGGGGCAAAAACGAGCTCAATAGATAGGGAACCATTAGGGAAGAAGACCCCTTTAAATAGGTCCCCACGAATCTGCCCGTTATGAGTAGAATAACATAGGAGCGGTACAACCGCTATGAGCATCGGTACAACCGATAACAGGCAATAAGCGGTACAACCGGCCCACAACCGCCCAACATCCGCACCACAATAGAGACTAGTCCGGTGGTTGAGCGGTACATGGACGGTACAACCTCCGGACCAATTCTGGAGCGGTACAACCGCTCCAAACACCGATTGTACTGGTCAACCAGTACAACCTCTCCATGGGGCGATACAACCTCTCTATGTAAAACAGGTGAAATCAAAACAGCCACAACTTTCGCATACGAGCTCTGAATTCGATGAAATCAAGTTTGTTGGAAAGCTAAGGACAAGAGTAAACACAATCTTGATAGAAATATCAAGAAATAGCAATTGAGAAAATACCCAAAATAAAATGGTGAGAACCCTTTCTCAACTAAGACCGGTTGTAACATCCCAAATTTTCAATTTGGAATGTTATACATTAGATCATCTATGCATATCATATTTTAATTTTTGCATTTTGGTAGATCCTAGAAATTCTACGCAACTCAAGGACCCACGGAGAGAGTTGGGGATTTCGTTATTTTCATATTTGAGTTTTCTCAAATTTTGAGAATAGGATCATTTGATTTTGTTATTTTATCGTCAATTATTCTATTACAAAAATATGAGAGAGGGAATAAAATGACTTTCCCAAAATAAAGAAATATTAAGGATTTAATAATAAAATCAAATAAAATTTTATTTCGAAGTTTTTCGTTATTTTATTTGAATTTAGGAAAAATGTGCATTTTTCAAAATTGCATTTAGGCCCCAAATAAATGTCCACCTTGTGCGGCTTGATCTTAGAAGCCCGAGAAAATTTATTTCGGGATTTTTGGAGTCAGTTTAGTATTTATTTTTATTTTTCTTCTGCGCGTAATTATTTAAAAAAACGAACCGACCTAGGGGCCGTGTCCGACCCGGACTCTCGGCCCGCTAGGCTTTATAAGCCGGGGGGAAGCCCAGCCACCCTCAGCCCACGCCCCCCGAACCCTAGCCAGCGCCGCCCCGCCGCCGCCGGCGCCCGCCGCCGCCGCCGCCGCGCACCCGCCGTCGCCGCCTCACGCCGCCCGAGGTGCGCCTCGGTATCCGCGCCGGTTTATTTATTTATTTAATTTTTTTTGAAAAACCGTCCGGTTTTTCCGTCGGTTTTTTTAAATTCGGTTTTTTTAATAGATCAGTTTTTCCGATTTATTAATTTAGCGAGCGTTCGTCCGTTCGTTCGTTCTAGTGAACGTTCGTCATTTTTCTTTTTCTCGGATTTAATCCGCGATTTTTCTGATCGCGATTCCTGATCCGATTTTCTTTTTCGTATAACTTTTCGCTCGTTTATCGGAATCAGGCGATTCAAGCGCCTGGAGTTTCGTCTCAAAACCCTCTATCCGTTTAACCAACTTAAACAAGTTTTTGCTACTGTAAAATTTGCCTTAGATCCAGATTAGTAGAATGAACTTGTTTTCTTTCGCCGTTTGACTTTCGTTGCTTCGTTCGATTTGATTCTTTTTGCAAACCGGAGTTCTTAAGTTGAACCTTCTGGTTAGATCTCTTATTTGAGTTTTACATGCGCATTAGATGAGTACTTATTGTATGCACGTTTGTTTCTTTGCGATAGAGTATCCGGAGTGCGCCGCCTGTTACTTTGAATCGCTAGGTTTCCCGGATCATCAGCAAGGCAAGTAACACTTTGATCATACCTTCTCTACTACCCAGTTTTATTGCATTAGATCAATCCACACACATTGCATGATTAGGATCTAATTAAATTGTGGGATGGGAAGTAGATGAGGTAGTACCTATTACCAGTTTATTTTTCAAACCTTTGGGAGTTACTTCTACGTTTGCTTATCATGCCATGCTATGCTAGTAGATGTGGATTAGGTGAGTGAAATCCATTGACAGATGTGAGATTGTTAATTAATGGTTTATCTAAGGTGGCAACTTAAACACACATCTGGGTGGATTGAGGCACCTGGGTATTCCAGGACTTGCCTGTTTTCTTTTGGACCGCCACCCAGGCTCAAAGGGATCATAAGACTATTCATACTAGAAACTTTCGTGTGCAGCCACAAGCTATTATGGGCCCTAGCATAGTTGACTAAGTTGTGCGAACTCTTACAGTGGTAGACTAGCAGATGTAGGGGATGTAGGTGGTACGCTCTACCCGATCGTAAGGTGCTAGTGCTTCTGAAAGACTATGTCTCGGTCATCCGTCTTCTCAAACACCCTGTAGTGCGAGAAACCAAATGGAGGCGATCGAGTCTTGTGGAGAAAAGTGCGCAAACCTCTGCAGAGTGTAACAAACTAATCATGATTAGCCGTGTCCCCGATTATGGACATCTTGAGTATCTAGTACTTGGATTATCATGTGAATCTCAACATGTTACTCTAAATTTTTTGTTGGGTTATGTTTAATGATGATGCTTAATTGGGATTGAGAATGCTGTCAACCATTCTCAATGTTTAACAACTACCATGATAGTTAAATAAAATTATTCCTTTGAAGTAGGGAAAAATTGGCTTTACGCAAAAACTGTAACCATAGAGCTTTCCACTAGCCAAATATGCATATAGTATAGCTGTTTCATTCCATTACTCTCTATGTGTTACCTTGCCAGCATATTCCATGTGCTGACCCGTTTTCGGGCTGCAACATTAATGTTGCAGACTTTTTAGACGATGATTAAGGAGTTTTTAGGTCGTGATTCTATACTCAGTGATGCCGTTGGAGTTGATGGACTCACTTATCTTCCAAGCCTTCCGCTGTTATCGTTATTAGATGGCCTTAAGCCATATTTATTGTAATAAGTTCTCTTCTGAGACACTCGATGTAATAAGTGTGTGATTGCTACTCTGCTATAAATCCTCCGAGTACTATGTGGTGTCAGCATTACTGATCCAGGGATGACACCGGAGCACAGAGATCAGACTGTTTGAGGTCTGGTCGCTACAGAGATGGTATCAGAGCACACGCTGACTGTAGGACACGACCACTAAGCTAAAAGACCTAGATCACTATTCACTCTCTTCTCTTCTGACTCCTTATCTTTTCTACTCTTTAGGATGGCGGATGCAAGGAACAAGTTCACACAACCAGATGAAGATACACCCTTTGGACGACACTTGAAGGAAGTCACTAGATACCTGAACATAGGAGTACCAAGCTTCACGGGAACCTACAACGCCACTTTACCTGAAGAAGAGCGCTGGATGATTCAAGTTCAAGTTCCAGGAAGGACGTTCATGCCAGTCACTGAGCCCATAGAGTTTTCTTTTGATGCACCTGTTGGGTTTCGTAGTAATTTCAAAAAATTTCCTACGCACACGCAAGATCATGGTGATGCATAGCAACAAGAGGGGAGAGTGTTGTCTACGTACCCACGCAGACCGACTGCGGAAGCGTTGACGCAACATAGAGGAAGTAGTCGTACGTCTTCCCGATCCGACCGATCCAAGCACCGTTACTCCGGTACCTCCGTGTTCTTAGCACACGTACAGCTCGATGACGATCCCCGGGCTCCGATCCAGCAAAGCGTCGGGGAGGAGTTCCGTCAGCACGACGGCGTGGTGACGATCTTGATGTTCTACCGACGCAGGGCTTCACCTAAGCACTACAACGATATGACCGAGGTGGAATATGGTGGCAGGGGGCACCGCACACGGCTAAGGAACGATCACGTGGATCAACTTGTGTGTCTAGAGGTGCCCCCTGCCTCCGTATATAAAGGAGCCAAGGGGGAGGGGGCCGCCGGCCAGGAGGAGGGCGCAGGAGGAGTCCTACTCCTTCTGGGAGTAGGACTCCCCCCCCCCCAATCCTAGTTGGACTAGGATTCCCCGAGGGGGAAAGAGAGAGAGGGGGGCCGGCCACCTCTCCTAGTCCTAATAGGACTAGGGGAGGAGGGAGGCGCGCGGCCACCTTGGGCTGCCCCTTTCTCCTTTCCACTAAAGCCCATAAAGGCCCATATGGCTCCCGGGGGGTTCCGGTAACCTCCCGGTACTCCGGTAAAATCCCGATTTCACCCGGAACACTTCCGATGTCCAAATATAGGCTTCCAATATATCAATTTTTATGTCTCGACCATTTTAAGACTCCTCGTCATGTCCGTGATCACATCCGAGACTCCGAACTAACTTCGGTACATCAAAATGCATGAACTCATAATAACTGTCATCATAACGTTAAGCGTGCGGACCCTACGGTTCTAGAACAATGTAGACATGACCGAGACACGTTTCCGGTCAATAACCAATAGCGGGACCTGGATGCCCATATTGGCTCCTACATATTCTACGAAGATCTTTATCGGTCAGACCGCATAACAACATACGTTGTTCCCTTTGTCATCAGTATGTTACTTGCCCGAGATTCGATCGTCGGTATCCAATACCTAGTTCAATCTCGTTACCGGCAAGTCTCTTTACTCGTTCCGTAATACATCATCCCGCAACTAACTCATTAGTTGCAATGCTTGCAAGGCTTATATGATGTGCATTACTGAGAGGGCCCAGAGATACCTCTCCGACAGTCGGAGTGACAAATCCTATTCTCGAAATACGCCAACCCAACATCTACCATTGGAGACACCTATAGAGCTCCTTTATAATCACCCAGTTACGTTGTGACGTTTGGTAGCACACAAAGTGTTCCTCCGGAAAATGGGAGTTGCATAATCTCATAGTCATAGGAACATGTATAAGTCATGAAGAAAGCAATAGCAACATACTAAACGATCAGGTGCTAAGCTAATGGAATGGGTCATGTCAATCAGATCATTCAACTAATGATGTGACCTCGTTAATCAAATAACAACACTTTGTTCATGGTTAGGAAACATAAACATCTTTGATTAACGAGCTAGTCAAGTAGAGGCATTAGATGAGTACTTATTGTATGCTTGTTTGTTTGTCTATGATAGAATACCCGGAGTGCGCCGCCTGTTACTTAGAATCGCTAGGTTTCCCGGATCATCAGCAAGGCAAGTAACACTTTGATCATACCTTTCCTACTACCCAGTTTTATTGCATTAGATCAATCCTCACACATTGCATGATTAGGATCTAATTAAATTGTGGGATGGGAAGTAGTTAAGGTAGTACCTATTACCTATTTACTTACAAACCTTTGGGAGTTACTTCTACGTTTGCTTATTATGCCATGCTATGCTAGTAGACGTGGATTGGTTGAGTGATATCCATGATAGATGTGAATTTGTTAATTAATGGTTTATCTAAGGTGGCAACTTAAACACACATCTGGGTGGATTGAGGCACCTGGGTATTCCAGGACTTGCCTGTTTTCTTTTGGACCGCCACCCAGGCTCAAAGGGATCATGAGACTATTCATACTAGAAACTTCCGTGTGCAGCCACAAGCTATTATGGGCTCTAGCATAGTTGATTAAGTCGTGTGAACTCTTACAGGGTTGACTAGCAGATGTAGGGGAAAGTAGGTGTAACGGTCTATCCATCGTAAGGTGCTAGCACTTCTGAAAGACTATGTCTCAGTCATCCGTCTTCTCGAACACCATGTAGTGCGAGAAACCAAACGGAGGTGATCGAGTCTTGTGGGGAAAAGTGTGCAAACCTCTGCAGGGTGTAATAAACTAATCATGGTTAGCCGTGTCCCCGGTTATGGACAATCTTGAGTATTTAGTACTTGGATTATCATGTGAATCTCAACATGCTACCCTAAGTTAATTTTGTTGGGCTTTGTTAATGAAAATTTTAATTGGGATTGAGAATGATGTCAACCATTCTCAATGTTTAACAACTATCATGATAGTTAAATAAATTTGTTCCTTTGCAGTAGGGGAAAATTGGCTTTACGCAAAACTATAATCGTAGAGCTTTCCACCAGCCAAGTATGCATATAGTATAGTTGTTTCATTTCATTACTTTCTATGTGCTACCTTGCCAGCATATTCCATGTGCTGACCCGTTTCGGGCTGCAACGTTAATGTTGCAGACTTTTCAGACGACGATTAAGGAGTTTTTAGGTCGTGGTTCTATACTCAGTGATGCCGTTGGAGTTGATGGACTCACTTATCTTCCAAGCCTTCCGCTATTATTGTTTTTAGATGGCCTTAAGCCATATTTATTGTAATAAGTTCTCTCTTGAGATACTCGATGTAATAAGTGTGTGATTGCTACTCTGTTATAAATCCTCCGAGTACTGTGTGGTGTCAGCATTACTGATCCAGGGATGACACCGGTGCACAGAGATCAGACTGTTTGAGGTCTGGTCGCTACAGAGATGGTATCAGAGCACACGCTGACTGTAGGACACGACCACTAAGCTAAAGACCTAGATCACTACTCACTCTCTTCTCTTCTGACTCCTCATCTTTTCTACTCTTTTAGGATGGCGGATGCAAGGAACAAGTTCACGCAACCGGATGAAGATACACCCTTTGGACGTCACTTGAAGGAAGTCACTAGATACCTGAACATAGGAGTACCAAGCTTCACCGGAACCTACAACGCCACTTTACCTGAAGAAGAGCGTTGGATGATTCAAGTTCAAGTTCCAGGAAGGACATTCATGCCAGTCACTGAGCCCATAGAGTTTTCTTTTGATGCACCAACTTGGAGTCTAGGAAAGAGCATGGCAGCTCACATCGCCATGGGACGCATTGGAGAAGTCTACCGCAATGATCTCAAGGATACTATCTACCAGATTTGTGGGCGCCGAGATGTGCACTGGGAGATGATCAGCATCAGAAAGGATAGATCAATTGCAGCTTTTATCCAGGAGTTAAACCAGCACATTCGACAACAGGAGAACCAGATGTGCGCCGACATGATAGATCTGAAGAAGGCTAAGACAAGAATCAAGGAGCTGGAGGAAGAACTCAAGGCTACACGTGAAGATTATGAAGAGGAAATTGAAGTATTGTTGGATAAGAATGCCGACCTAACTATGAAGCTAGCAGTATTTATGGGAGACCCTACACCAGTAGATGAAGACGAAGAACCCAAGGAGATTAGCCCGGAAGACTACATCATCATCGACGACACAGACTCGGACCCAGACAAAAGCGATGAGGACTATGTTGATGAAGCTGGAGCAGATATCATGGAGTCTGCAACCGAAGAATATTTCTAGTAGACCACCTCATCAGTAGTAGTAGTCCACTATGTAAATATAGTAGTCCGAGCACTTTTGCGATAGTTAGATCGATTGTATGCCCTTGTTTGATTGAATGAAGTGAATTGTTTGCTTTTGCCTCGTGTGCATATGGATAGTGTTTTCTCTTTAGACCCCCTCTATTCTTACATCTCATATTTTCTAAACCCTCAGATGCCTCCGAGACGTGACCCCGGATTTACCTTTCCACCGAAGCTCACCCAGTTGATCCAGCAGCCGAACACTTTGATGCAGTTGCTAGTCCAGAATCAGAATCAGGGGAACAACAACAACAACCCACCACCACCACCACCACCACCTGTTGATCACTTAGCCCGTTTCCTTAGGCTAAATCCGCCGGTGTTTTCCAGTAGCACCGAGCCGATAGTAGCAGATGATTGGCTCCGCAAGACAGCTAGAGAGTTGACCACAGCAGGATGCATGGATGTGGAGAAGGTGAAGTTTGCCGCACATCAGCTTGAAGGACCCGCAGCATCATGGTGGGAGAATTTCACAGCCACTTTCCCTGTCAACACTGTCACATGGGACCAGTTTCAGCAGGCCTTTCGTACTGCCCATGTTTCAGCAGGAGCTATGGCCATGAAGAAGCATGAGTTTCGCAACTTGCGCCAAGGAGGACGGACAGTAGGCCAGTATGTGGAGGACTTTAGTAAATTAGCACGTTATGCCCCAGATGACGTTGCTACAGATGCAGCTAAGCAGGAGAAGTTTCTGGAAGGATTGAATGATGAGTTGAGCATGCAGTTGATGGTAGCAACCTTCAACAACTACCAGGAGTTGGTAGACCGTGCTCTTATGATTGAAGGCAAGCAGCAGCAAATTGAGAATCGCAAGAGGAAGTATGGACAAGGGAAGTACAATTCTGGAGCTCAGCAGAAGCCACGTTTTACCCCTAGACCGGGAGGACATTTTCAGCATACCCATGGGGGAGGTAGCTCGCACAATCACAATGGCACCAGGAATGGTAATGGGAATGGAGGAAGCAATGGCCAGAATCGCACCAACCCATCAACCCCAGCCAAGAAGGACCTGAGCCAAGTCACTTGCTTTAAGTGTTCGAAGACAGGACATTATGCAAATGAATGTCCTGAATTACAAAATAGAAATAGCAATGGAAGCTCTGGGAAGAAGCCAAACCCTTTCAACAGGGAACAGGTGAACCACGTAAACGTGGAAGAGGTTGAAGAGCAGCCCGATGCCGTCATCGGTAAGTTTTTGGTTAAGTCATTTACTACACTCGTTTGTTTTTGATACTGGTGCATCGCATTCATACATATCAAGGGGATTTGTGGATAAGTATAACCTGCCCACTAAGGTTCTTAGAACCCCTATGCTAGTAAGCTCACCAGGAGCGGAGTATATGGCCAGTCAAGGATGTTTTCAAGTGCCATTGAGTATAGGTAGGCATGTGTTTCCCTCGGATTTAATCATTTTGGAATCACAAGGATTGGATGTAATTCTGGGTATGGATTGGCTGTCGATGTACGGAGGAAACATCGATTGCGCCAGTAAGACAATTTTGCTTACCACCCTAGAAGGGAGAAGGATCAAGTATGTATCCCGGCATGTGCCAAAAGGGACTCAAGTAAATTGTTTAACAGGAGTAGTGCAGGAGCAAGTACCAGTGGTAAGGGATTTCCTTGAAGTATTTCCAGAAGAGTTGCCAGGCATGGCACCAAATAGAGATATTGAGTTTTTGATTGAGCTATTGCCAGGCACCGGGCCAATATCGAAGAGACCATATAGGATGCCAGCAAAGGATTTGGTGGAAATTAAGAAGCAGATTAAGGAGTTATTGGATAAAGGATATATTCGCCCAAGTTCTTCGCCTTGGGGATCGCCTGTACTTCTAGTGGAGAAGAAGGATGGATCATTAAGGATGGTTGTTGATTATCGAGGATTGAATGAAGTAACGATCAAGAATAAGTACCCACTACCAATGATTAATGATCTGTTTGATCGATTGCAAGGAGCTAAGGTATTTTCCAAGATTGATCTGCGATCAGGATACCACCAGTTGAAGATTCGAGAACAGGATATTCCTAAGACAGCTTTTACCACCAGGTATGGGTTATACGAGTATACCGTTATGTCATTTGGTCTGACTAACGCACCTGCCTATTTTATGAACATGATGAACAAAGTGTTTATGGAGTTCTTGGATAAGTTCGTCGTGGTGTTCATTGATGATATCCGGGTTTACTCGAAGAATGAAGAAGAGCATAAGGAACATTTGCGATTGGTACTTGAAAAGCTCAGAGAACATCAGTTGTATGCCAAGTTCAGCAAATGTGAGTTTTGGCTGAAGGAAGTAGGGTTTCTCGGACACGTTATATCCGGAGAAGGAATACCAGTTGATCCCACAAAAGTTGATACCATGACCAAGTGGGAAGCACCAACCACGGTTGGAGAGATCCGGAGTTTTCTTGGACTCGCAGGATACTACCGGAGATTCATTGAGAATTTCTCAAAGATTGTGAAGCCTATGACGGAGTTATTAAAGAAGGAAAGCAAGTTCATATGGACGAAGGAATGTGAGGCTAGTTTCCAGGAGTTGAAGAAACGTTTGGTTACCTCACCAGTGTTGATTTTGCCAGACTGGACCAAAGATTATGAGGTGTATTGCGACGCTTCACGTCGAGGACTTGGAGTAGTGCTTATGCAGGAAGGGAAAGTCGTTTCATATGCCTCAAGACAACTGAAGCCTCATGAGTTGAATTATGCTACGCATGATTTGGAGTTAGCAGCCGTAGTGCATGCATTGAAAACATGGAGACATTTCCTCATTGGAAACCATTGTGAGGTGTACACGGATCATAAGAGTTTGAAGTACATTTTCACGCAGAAGGAGTTAAACCTCAGACAAAGGAGATGGTTGGAGCTCATCAAGGATTATGATATGAAATTGCATTACCATCCCGGAAAGGCTAATGTAGTAGCTGACGCATTAAGCCGTAAGAGCCACGTCAATACATTAATGACGGGAGAAATACCAAGGGAGTTAGCAGAAAATCTTCGTGAACTATGTTTGGAAATAGTTCCGAGAGGCTATGTAGCAGCATTGGAGATTCAGTCAACTTTGATGGATAGAATCAGAGAAGCTCAGAAGATTGACAAGGAGATTGCCTCTATTAAGGAGAAACTTAGCAAAGGAAAGGCTAAAGGATTTCGTGAGGATGAGCACGACACCCTATGGTTTGAAGACCGTGTTTATGTGCCCAATGACCCGGAGATTAGGAAATTGATTCTGCAAGAGGCACACGATTCACCATATTCAATTCATCCGGGAAATACCAAGATGTATTTGGATTTGAAAGATATTTTCTGGTGGACCGGAATGAAGAAGGATATTGCAGAGTACGTAGCAGTTCGTGATGTATGTCAGAGAGTAAAGGCAGAGCATCAGAAGCCAGCAGGATTGTTACAACCATTGTCGATACCCGAATGGAAGTGGGATAAGTTAGGCATGGATTTTATCACGGGATTACCCAGGACTCGTTCAGGCTATGACTCAATTTGGGTTGTAGTTGATCGATTGACGAAGGTAGCTATTTTTATCCCGGTAAAGACCACTTACACCAGTGCTAAGTTGCCAAAGATATACATGACCAGGATCGTATGTTTGCATGGAGTTCCGAGGAGTATCGTATCAGATAGAGGAACCCAGTTTACCTCAAAGTTCTAGAAACAGTTGCATGAAACTTTGGGTACCAGGCTAGAATTCAGTACAACTTTTCATCCACAGACAGATGGACAGACCGAGAGAGTCAATCAGATTTTGGAGGATATGCTGAGAGCTTGTGCGCTAGATTACGGATCTAGTTGGGACGACAATTTTCCATATGCAGAGTTCTCTTAAAACAACAGTTACCAAACCAGTTTGAAGATGGCCCCTTTCGAAGCATTATACGGAAGGAGGTGCAGGACACCATTGTCGTGGGATGAAGTTGGAGACCGCCAGTTGTTTGGACCTGACTTGATTAAAGAGTCTGAACAGAAGGTGAAGTTGATTCGCGATAGGCTCAAGGTAGCTCAGTCCAGACAGAAGAGTTATGCAGATTCTAAACGCAAGGAGACAGTTTACGAAGTGGCAGATAGATCTTATCTTCGAGTATCTCCACTTCGGGGAACAAAGCGTTTTGGTGTTAAAGGAAAGTTAGCGCCACGATTTGTAGGACCATATCGAGTTTTGGAGCGTATGGGAGAAGTGGCCTACAAGTTGGAATTGCCCGAAGGATTGTCAGGAGTTCATGATGTGTTCCACATTTCCCAGTTGAAGAAGTGCCACGCGGAGATGGCTGACATACCTTTGAGAGATACAGTGCCATTGGAAACTATTCAGTTGGATAACGATTTGACCTACGAGGAGAAACCAATTAAGATTCTCGAGTTTGCCAGCCGAGTCACTCGCAGCAAGCTTATCAAGTTTTGCAAAGTTCAGTGGAGCCACCACACGGAGGACGAAGCCACCTGGGAATGACAGGAAGATTTGCCCAAGGACCACCCTCACCTATTTTCTAGCCAACCCGAATCTCGAGGGAGAGATTCATCTTAAGGGGTGTAGGTTTGTAACATCCCAAATTTTCAATTTGGAATGTTATACATTAGATCATCTATGCATATCATATTTTAATTTTTGCATTTTGGTAGATCCTAGAAATTCTACGCAACTCAAGGACCCACGGAGAGAGTTGGGGATTTCGTTATTTTCATATTTGAGTTTTCTCAAATTTTGAGAATAGGATCATTTGATTTTGTTATTTTATCGTCAATTATTCTATTACAAAAATATGAGAGAGGGAATAAAATGACTTTCCCAAAATAAAGAAATATTGAGGATTTAATAATAAAATCAAATAAGATTTTATTTCGGAGTTTTTCGTTATTTTATTTGAATTTAGGAAAAATGTGCGTTTTTCAAAATTGCAATTTAGGCCCCAAATAAATGTTCACCTTGTGCGGCTTGATTTTAGAAGCCCGAGAAAAATTTATTTTGGGACTTTTGGAGTCTGTTTAGTATTTCTTTTTATTTTTCTTCTGCGCGTAATTATTTAAAAAAATGAACCGACCTAGGGGCCGTGTCCGACCCGGACTCCCGGCCCGCTAGGCTTTATAAGCCGGGGCGGAGCCCAGCGAGCCTCAGCCCACGCCCCCCGAACCCTAGCCAGCGTCGCCCCGCCGCCGCCAGTGCCCGCCGCCGCCGCCGCCGCCCCGCCGCCGTGCCGCCCGCCGCCGATGCCGCCGCCTCACGCCGCCCGAGGTGCGCCTCGGTATCCGCGCCGGTTTATTATTTTATTTTTTTTCGAAAAACCGTCCAGTTTTTCTGTCGTTTTTTTAGATTCGTTTTTTTAGTAGATCGTTTTTTCCTATTTATATATTTAGCGAGCGTTCGTCCGTTCGTTCATTCTAGTGAACGTTCGTCGTTTTTCTTTTTCTCGGATTTAATCCGTGATTTTTCGGATCGCGATTCCTGATCCGATTTTCTTTTTAGTATAACTTTTCGCTCGTTTATCAGAATCAGGCGATTCAAGCGGCTGGAGTTTCGTCTCGAACCCCTCTATCCGTTTAACCAATTTAAACAAGTTTTTGCTACTGTAAAATTTGCCTTAGATCCAGATTAGTAGAACAAAGTTGTTTTCTTTCGCCGTTTGACTTTCGTTGCTTCGTTCGATTTGATTCTTTTTGCAAACCGGAGTTCTTAAGTTGAACCTTCTGGTTAGATCTCTTGACTTTTACCTGTGCATTAGATGAGTACTTATTGTATGCTTGTTTGTTTGTCTGCGATAGAATACCCAGAGTGCGTCGCTTGTTACTTCGAATCGCTAGGTTTCCCGGATCATCAGCAAGACAAGTAACACTTTGATCATACCTTTCCTACTACCCAGTTTTATTGCATTAGATCTATCCTCACACATTGCATGATTAGGATCGAATTAAATTGTGGGATGGGAAGTAATTGAGGTAGTACCAATTACCTGTTTACTTACAAACCTTTGGGAGTTACTTCTACGTTTGCTTATTATGTCATGCTATGCTAGTAGACGTGGATTGGGTGAGTGATATCCATGCCAGATGTGAGTTTGTTAATTAATGGTTTATCTAAGGTGGCAACTTAAACACACATCTGGATGGATTGAGGCACCTGGGTATTCCAGGACTTGCCTGTTTTCTTTTGGACCGCCACCCGGGCTCAAAGGGATCATGAGACTATTCATACTAGAAACTTCCGTGTGCAGCCACAAGCTATTATGGGCTCTAGCATAGTTGATTAAGTCGTGCGAACTCTTACAGGGTTGACTAGCAGATATAGGGGAAAGTAGGTGTAACGGTCTATCCATCGTAAGGTGCTAGCACTTTTGAAAGACTATGTCTCGGTCATCCGTCTTCTCAAACACCATGTAGTGCGAGAAACCAAACGGAGGCGATCGAGTCTTGTGGGGAAAAGTGCGCAAACCTCTGTAGGGTGTAATAAACTAATCATGGTTAGCCGTGTCCCCGGTTATGGACAATCTTGAGTATGTAGTACTTGGATTATCATGTGAATCTCAACATGTTACCCTAAATTAATTTTGTTGGGCTTTGTTAATGATATTTTTAATTGGGATTGACAATGCTGTCAACCATTCTCAATGTTTAACAACTACCATGATAGTTAAATAAATTTATTCCTTTGCAGTAGGGAAAAATTGGCTTTACGCAAAACTATAACCGTAGAGCTTTTCACCAGCCAAGTATGCATATAGTATAGTTGTTTCATTTCATTACTCTCTATGTGCTACCTTGCCAGCATATTCCATGTGCTGACCCGTTTCGGGCTGCAACGTTAATGTTGCAGACTTTTCAGACGATGATTAAGGAGTTTTTAGGTCGTGGTTCTATACTCAGTGATGCCGTTGGAGTTGATGGACTCACTTATCTTCCAAGCCTTCCGCTGTTATCGTTTTTAGATGGCCTTAAGCCATATTTATTGTAATAAGTTCTCTCTTGAGACACTCGATGTAATAAGTGTGTGATTGCTACTCTGTTATAAATCCTCCGAGTATTATGTGGTGTCAGCATTACTGATCCAGGGATGACACCGAAGCACAGAGATCAGACTGTTTGAGGTCTGGTCGCTACACCGGTAAAAAACTCCAACACCGAAAACACAAAAGAAGATGCATATGAAATCGGTTTTCAATGAACTTGAGCTTGTCAAGAAGATGATCATGAGATCCAAATCTCACAAGGAGAAAACCCAAACTAAAACCAGGAGAGATGATGCAAGGATGCAATGGTTTGAGCTCTCGACGAACGATACGATCAAGCTACTCACTAGAGAGCCCCCCTTGATAGTACGACAATCGATCCTACAACCCGGTCTCCCAACTACCACTATGAGACCGGTAAAATAGAAAACCTATCAAGGGCAAACATTTGCCTTGCACATAGTCCACTTGAGCTAGATGATGAAGATCTTTACTTTCTCAAGTTAGACCACCTTTCTTGATTGTGTTGGCTCGATGAAGACTAGTTGATTGCTCCCCCATACTCCACTATGGGTGAGCCACTCTTCGGCACATCTTCACAATTCCATTGACACCACAATGGACGGGAAGCTTCAAGCTTGATTGCTCCCCCATACTCCATTATGGGCGAGCCACTCTTCGTGTTGCTCCACTTTAACTTGCACACTACAAACTTGATGACGATCACCACTTGATGTCATCCTCCATGGGTTGTATGAGATCTTCCTCTTGACGCAAGACCATGAAAACAAAGCTAACCCCCCAAAGAACTCTCGCGTAGACCATGGGTTAGTACACAAAGCGTAATGGACAATGCTTACCATACCATGGGATCACTTGATCCCTCTCGGTACTTCTTCTACGCTTTGTGAGTTGATCAACTTGATTCACTCTTGACTTAGTCTTGATCAACCTTGAATCTTTCCAACTCTCTTCATTTGGATGATGTCTTGAAGGTAAACATGAATGATCACACAATCTTCTTCTTCAAGACATGCTTGCAATAATCTCAACTCTCACATGACCAATCTTTGGTTAATTCCTTCAAAAGCACTTTGGCCATCTCATAAACTTCTTGAAACTAACACATGGATTTCAAGACAATCCTATGGACAAATCCTTCAAATATAACTCGAGGCAACTGTTATTCCATAGAGATTGTCATCAATTACCAAAACCACACATGGGGGCACCGAATGTCCTTTCAATCTCCCCCATTTTGGTAATTGATGACAATCACTTTCAAGAGACTTTATATAAGGAATTATGCATCACCATGCAATGCAACAACCAATAATGCATGTGTACGAGATGAAAATGCTTAGGAACAAAATCAAAGCAAGAAGAAATAACTCTCTAAACTTATCCACAAAACTCTCTGAAACTTATCCCCCATTGGCATCGATTGCCAAAATGGGAGAAAAGCTTAGAAGGCCAAAAAAATGTTTCTCCATAAATTGTGTATTTCTCAACAAGAGAGTGGAATGCAATACACATATCCAACGGTAAATATACTTGGAGGAAGACAAACTATATTGAGGCTCAAAGATTGCAAAAGAAAGATATGCCACAAAGACATAACAAAGAGAGAAACAAGCAATCAAAATATATCAATTGAAGAAAGCTATCAAAAGATACCAATTGAACAAACTAGACCAAATATCCTACGAGCCACATGAATAAAGGATATTATGATATGAGCAAATGAGTGATCTAAAGAAACTAGAGGATCTCCCCATGATTTGTGCACACATAAGAATTTTTGAATTAGGATACAAAGTGCACAAAATAGGATCATAGCTCCCCCAAAATCAATAGAAACTCACAACAAGTGCAAGTGAGCATATAGGAAACAAAGCCTAGCACTTGCACCAAACAAATTGTTGAGCAACATGTAAAAGAGGCAACTTAAGAATAGGCTCAACCAAAATGATGTGTGTGAGTCATGACAAAGCACTTGAGACGACTAATATAAGGATGAGCATAAAGCATCAACATAGTCTTGCATAAATGAGATACACGGTGCATGACATGTCCTCCCCACACACACCCAACAGGCAAATGTGTTCACAAGCTCACTAAAATGTGAATTAACAATAAGGCTTGCGACAACCCATTATGAAGATAGAAGATGAAAGCCTCATCAAGACAAGGATACCAATTAAGATGGAAAAAGCCTCGTAAAGACAAGCATGAGGAAAATAATCTTCACCACAAAAGAGTGCAACAAGATGCAACGAGATAAGACCCGCACTCAAGATAAATCCTTTCACGAAACCACCAAGGAAAAACGTGGACGTGAAGGAATAAGGATATCAACTAGATATGTAACTTTACTCAAGTGTATAAGATTCTAGGTAGATCAAAATCATGAAGATATCAATCCACAAAGAAGGATGTACACATGAAATAGTTACAAAAAGGAAATAACAAGATATCCACATGGAAGTCATACATATACCAATAAGATATTTGCTTGGAAGCATAGCACATGGCTAGATATTGTCTTATTGCATATCAAAGAATTCCACACATGAACATCAAAGACATCACAACTAGCAACAAGAGATCATTGTTGGGATGCTTTGAGAAATGAAACATGTATCACAAGATATGAAATGAATATCATGCCAAGATGCAACCTACAAAAGGTTGAATGCACGAGAGGAAAGCATGAATAGATACTTGTTACCGAGAAAGCATTGTAAGGATGTAGAAAATACCAATTGAAGGTATTAGATAGTAGTTCATTGAATATCCTAGCTTGACTCCAATAAGCACATGGTGACAACACCTTCCTTGTGAGTGAGCCGAGCATCCAATGCATCTCCAATTGTTCCTAGAACAACAGCACAAACAAAATGGTACCCATACTCATTGGGACCAAAGAGTTAGAGAGCCAACAATACATAGGACAAACTCCACATAGATATGTGCATATAGAAAAGGAAATGAATTTCATGCACATCTCCCAATTAGAGACTTGGTGGAGTTTCCCTTAATATTGGGTCAAAGAAGGAAAGCATGCCCAAGAAACTACATGAAGTTAATATGCATGCTCAATACTTTCAAGAACTGATACCAATTGACAAGGAAATACCAAGTGAAGAAGAGATACCAAATGAATAAAACATCACTTGGAGGATATCCATAAGAGATACATCAAGGAATGAGATATCCATTGATACCCACTAAATAAAAGATATCAAACCCCCAAAAGAGAGGATGGTTCCAAACAAACCAAGATCTCTACAAAGTTTCATGATGGCACAAAGTACCAAAAAGAAACGACTTGCCTTCCACCAACACACACTTGATAAGGATCACAAGATGAGTGTTGTAGCGACCAGACCTCAAACAGTCTGATCTCTGTGCTCCGGTGTCATCCCTGGATCAGTAGTGCTGACACCACACAGTACTCGGAAGATTTATAGCAGAGTAGCAATCACACACTTATTGCATCGAGTGTCTCAGAAGAGAACTTATTACAATAAATATGGCTTAAGGCCATCTAATAACGATAACAGCGGAAGGCTTGGAAGATAAGTGAGTCCATCAACTCCAACGGCATCACTGAGTATAGAACCACGACCTAAAAACTCCTTAATCGTCGTCTGAAAAGTCTGCAACATTAACGTTGTAGCCCGAAAACGGGCCAGCACATGGAATATGCTGGCAAGGTAACACATAGAGAGTAATGGAATGAAACAGCTATACTATATGCATATTTGGCTGGTGGAAAGCACTATGGTTACAGTTTTTGCGTAAAGCCAATTTTTCCCTACTTCAAAGGAATAATTTTATTTAACTATCATGGTAGTTGTTAAACATTGAGAATGGTTGACAGCATTCTCAATCCCAATTAAGCATCATCATTAAACATAACCCAACAAAATTAATTTAGAGTAACATGTTGAGATTCACATGATAGTCCAAGTACTAGATACTCAAGATGTCCATAACCGGGGACACGGCTAATCATGATTAGTTTGTTACACTCTGTAGACGTTTGCGCACTTTTCCCCACAAGACTCGATCGCCTCCGTTTGGTTTCTCGCACTACAGGGTGTTTGAGAAGATGGATGACTGAGACATAGTCTTTCAGAAGCACTAGCACCTTACGATCGGGTAGACCATACCACCTACATCCCCTACATCTGCTAGTCTACCACTGTAAGAGTTCGCACAACTTAGTCAACTATGCTAGAGCCCATAATAGCTTGTGGCTGCACACGGAAGTTTCTAGTATGAATAGTCTTATGATCCCTTTGAGCCTGGGTGGCGGTCCAAAATAAAACAGGCAAGTCCTGGAATACCCAGGTGCCTCAATCCACCCAGATGTGTGTTTAAGTTGCCACCTTAGATAAACCATTAATTAACAATCTCACATATGTCAATGAATTTCACTCACCCAATCCACGTCTACTAGCATAGCATGGCATGATAAGCAAACGTAGAAGTAACTCCCAAAGGTTTGAAAAATAAACTGGTAATAGGTACTACCGCATCTACTTCCCATCCCACAATTTAATTAGATCCTAATCATGCAATGTGTGTGGATTTATCTAATGCAATAAAACTGGGTAGTAGAGAAGGTATGATCAAAGTGTTACTTGCCTTGCTGATGATCCGAGAAACCTAGCGATTCGAAGTAACAGGCGGCGCACTCCGGATACTCTATCTCAAAACAAACAAACGAGCATACAATAAGTACTCATCTAATGCACAGGTAAAACTCAAATAAGATATCTAACCAGAAGGTTCAACTTAAGAACTCCGGTTGGCAAAAGAATCAAATCAAACGAAGCAACGAAAGACAAACGGCGAAAGAAAACAACTTCGTTCTAGCAATCTGGATCTAGGGCAAATTTTACGATAGCAAAATCTTGTTTAGGTTGGTTAAACGGATAGAGGGTTTCGAGACGAATCCCTAGGCGCTTGAATCGCCTGATTCCGATAAACGAGCGAAAAGTTAAACTAAAACAAAAATCGGATCAGGAATCGTGATCAGAAAAATCGCGGGTTTAATCCGAGAAAAGAAAAACGAAGAACAGATTAACGAACGAACGTTCGTTATCTGAAACTAAACGATGAACGCGTTCGTTAAAATGAACGAATCGGTGAACATTCACTAATTAAATAAACCAGAGAAATAAACTGATCTAGGGTTTCGAAAAAAAAACCGAGGCGGTTATTTTTTTTATATTTAAAAAAACGAACGGCGAACGGCGGCGGCTATACCTCCGGCGAGGTAC
>NC_041390.1:409789299-409859110 GCF_002162155.2 Triticum dicoccoides | reverse complement strand
AGGGGCGGCGGGGCGGCTCGGTATTTAAGAGAGGGAGGGGTGCTGCCTTGAGGGAGGGGGCATGACGGCGGCCCCGAGCCGGACTCGGGCGGCGGCGCGGTTTCGGTCTCCTGGAGGGAGACGCACGCGGCGGGGTGGGCCGTCGGCTGGGCCTTGGCCCAGTCGACGCGCGGCGCGTTATATATATATATATTCCTCTTGGAAGAAAAGAAAAAAAGAAATACTAAACGGACTCCAAAATTTCCGAAATAAATTTTCACGGGCTTCTAAAATCAAGCCTCACAAGGTGAACATTTATTTGGGACCTAAATGCAATTTTGAAGAACGCATTTTTCCCTAATTTCAAATAAAACACTGAAAAACTCCGAAATAAAATCTTATTTGATTTTATTATTAAATCCTCAATATTTCTTTATTTTGGGAAAGTCATTTTATTCCCTCTCTCATATTTCTGTATTAGAAATAATTGATGATAAAATAAATAAAATCAAATGATCCTATTCTCAAAATTTGAGAGAACTCAAATATGAAAATATCGAAATTCCCAACTCTCTCCGTGGGTCATTGTAGAATTTCTAGGATCAACCAAAATGCAAAAGAAATATGATATGCATTGATGATCTAATGTATAACATTCCAAATTAAAATTTGGGATGTTACAAACCTACCCTCCTTAAGATGAATCTCGCCCTTGAGATTCGGGTTGGCTAGAAAATAGGTGAGGGTGGTCCTTGAACAAATCTTCCTCTCGCTCCCAGGTGGCTTCATCCTCTGAGTGGTGGCTCCACTGAACTTTGCAAAACTTGATAACCTTGTTGCGAGTAACTCGGTTGGCAAACTCAAGGATCTTAACTGACTTCTCCTCGTAGGTCAAATCGTTATCCAACTGAATAGTTTCCAAAGGCACTGTATCTCTCAACGGTATGTCAGCCATCTCCGCGTGACACTTCTTCAGCTGAGAAACGTGGAACACATCATGAACTCCTGACAATCCTTCGGGCAATTCCAACTTGTAGGCTACTTCCCCCATACATTCTAGTACTCGATATGGTCCTACAAATCGTGGTGCTAACTTCCCTTTAACTCCAAAACACTTTGTTCCCCGAAGTGGAGATACTCGAAGATAAGCTCTATCTCCAACTTCGTAAACTGTCTCCTTGCGTTTAGAATCCGCATAACTCTTCTGTCTGGACTGGGCTACCTTGAGCCTATCGCTAATCAACTTCACCTTCTGTTCAGACTCTTTAATCAAGTCAGGACCAAACAACTGACGGTCTCCAACTTCGTCCCATGAAAACGGTGTCCTGCACCTCCTTCCGTATAAGGCTTCGAAAGGGGCCATCTTTAAACTGGTTTGGTAACTGTTGTTGTAAGAGTACTCTGCATATGGCAAATTGTCGTCCCAACTAGATCCATAATCTAGCGCACAAGCTCTCAGCATATCCTCCAAAATTTGATTGACTCTCTCGGTCTGTCCATCTGTCTGTGGATGAAAAGTTGTACTGAATTCTAGCCTGGTTCCCAAAGTTTCGTGCAACTGCTTCCAGAACTTTGAGGTAAACTGGGTTCCTCTATCTGATACGATACTCCTTGGAACTCCATGCAGACATATGATCCTGTTCATGTATATCTTTGCCAACTTAGCACCGGTGTAAGTGGTCTTTACTGGGATGAAATGAGCTACTTTCGTCAATCGATCGACTACAACCCAAATTGAGTCATAGCCTGAACGAGTCCTGGGCAATCCCGTGATAAAATCCATGCCTAGCTTATCCCACTTCCATTCGGGTATCGGCAATGGTTGTAACAATCCTGCTGGCTTCTGATGCTCTGCCTTTACTCTATGGCATACATCACAAACTGCTACATACTCCGCAATATCCTTCTTCATTCCGGTCCACCAGAAAATATCCTTCAAATCCAAATACATCTTGGTGTTTCCTGAGTGAATCGAATATGGTGAGTCGTGTGCCTCTTGCAGTATCAACTTCCTGATCTCCGGGTCATTGGGCACGTAAACACGGTCTTCAAACCATAGGGTGTCGTGTTCATCCTCACGAAATCCTTTAGCTTTTCCTTTGTTCAGTTTCTCCTTTATAGCGGCAATCTCTTTGTCAGCTTTGTGAGCTTCTCTGATTCTATCCATCAAAGTTGACTGAATCTCCAATGCTGCTACATAGCCTCTCGGAACTATTTCCAAACATAGTTCATGAAGATTTTCTGCTAACTCCTTGGGCATTTCTCCCGTCATTAATGTATTGACATGGTTCTTGCGGCTTAATGCATCAGCTACTACATTAGCCTTTCCGGGGTGATAATGCAATTTCATATCATAATCCTTGATAAGCTCCAACCATCTCCTTTGTCTGAGATTCAACTCCTTCTGGGTGAAAATGTACTTCAAACTCTTATGATCCGTGTACACCTCACAATGATTACCAATGAGAAAATGTCTCCATGTTTTCAATGCATGCACTACAGCTGCTAACTCCAAATCATGCGTGGCATAATTCAACTCATGAGGCTTCAGTTGTCTTGAGGCATATGAAACAACTCTCCCTTCCTGCATAAGCACTGCTCCAAGTCCTCGACGTGAAGCGTCGCAGTACACCTCATAATCTTTGGTCTGGTCTGGCAAAATCAACACTGGTGAGGTAACCAAACGTTTCTTCAACTCCTGGAAACTAGCCTCACACTCCTCTGTCCATATGAACTTGGTATCCTTCTTCAACAACTCAGTCATAGGCTTCGCAATCTTTGAGAAATTCTCAATAAATCTTCGGTAGTATCCTGCGAGTCCAAGAAAACTCCGGATCTCTCCAACTGTTGTTGGGGCTTCCCACGTGGTCACGGTTTCAACTTTAGCGGGATCTACTACTATACCTTCTCCAGATATAACATGTCCGAGGAATCCTACTTCCTTCAACCAAAACTCACATTTGCTGAACTTGGCATATAATTGATGTTCTCTGAGTTTTCCAAGTACCAAACACAAATGCTCCTTATGTTCCTCTTCATTCTTCGAATTAAACCAGGATATCATCAATGAACACTACGACGAACTTATCCAAGAACTCCATAAACACTTTGTTCATCATGTTCATAAAATAGGCAGGTGCGTTAGTCAGACCAAATGACATAACGGTATACTCATACAGCCCATATCTGGTAGTAAAAGTTGTCTTCGGAATATCCTGTTCTCGAATCTTCAACTGGTGGTATCCTGATCGCAGATCGATCTTGGAAAATACCTTAGCTCCTTGCAATCGATCAAATAGATCGTTGATCATTGGTAGTGGGTACTTGTTCTTGATTGTTACTTCATTCAATCCTCGATAATCAACAACCATCCTTAACGATCCATCCTTCTTCTCCACTAGAAGTACTGGCGATCCCCAAGGTGAAGAACTTGGGAGAATATATCCCTTATCCAGTAACTCCTTAATCTGCTTCTTAATTTCCACCAAATCCTTTGCTGGCATCCTATATGGTCTCTTTGATATTGGCCCTGTGCCTGGCAATAGCTCAATCAAAAACTCAATATCTCTATCCGTTGGCATGCCTAGCAACTCTTCTGGGAATACATCAGGGAAATCCCTTACCACTGGTACTTCCTCCTGCACAACTCCTGTTAGGCAATTTACCTGGGCCCTCTTTGGCACATGCCGGGATACATACTTGATCCTTCTCCCTTCTGGGGTAGTAAGCAAAATTGACTTACTAGCACATTCAGTATTTCCTTCATACTTTGATAACCAATCCATGCCTAATATCACATCCAATCCTTGAGATTCCAATACTATTAGGTCTGAGGGAAAAACATAGTTACCAATCCTTAATGGTAACCGATCACACCATAGACTAGCCACATATTCTGCTCCGGGCGAGGTTACTAACATGGGTGACCTAAGGGCTTGGGTTGGTAGGTTATACTTATCCACAAATCCCCTTGAGATGTATGAATGCGATGCACCAGTATCAAAAAGAACTAGTGCAGTAAATGACTTAACCAAAAACTTACCTATTACTGCATCAGGCTGAGCTTCAACCTCCTCCACGCTAACGTGGTTCACCTGTCCCCTGTTGAAAGGGTTCGGCTTCTTCCCAGAACTTCCATTGCCATTTTGGCCTTCAGGACATTCATTGGCATAATGTCCGGTCTTCGAACACTTATAGCAAGTGACTTGGCTCAAGTCCTTCTTGGCTGGGGTTGAGGGGTTGGTGCGGTTCTGGCCGTTGCTTCCTCCATTGCCATTACCATTCTTGGTGCCATTGTGATTGTGCGAGCTACCTCCTCCATGGGTATGCTGAAAATGTCCTCCTGGTCTAGGGGTAAAACATGGCTTCTGCTGAGCTCCTGAATTGTACTTTCCTTGTCCATATTTCCTCTTGCGATTCTCAATTTGATGTTGCTTCCCTTCAATCATAAGAGCATGATCTACCAACTCCTAGTAGTTGTTGAAGGTGGCTACCATCAACTGCATGCTCAACTCATCATTCAGTCCTTCCAGAAACTTCTCTTGCTTAGCTGCATCCGTAGCGACGTCATCTGGGGCATAACGTGCTAACTTACTAAATTCCTCCACATACTGGCCAACTGTCCGTCCTCCTTGGCGCAAGTTACGAAACTCACGCTTCTTCATGGCCATAGCTCCTGCTGAAACATGGGCAGTACGGAAAGCCTGCTGAAACTGGTCCCATGTGACAGTGTCTACTGGGAAAGTGGCTGTGAAATTCTCCCACCATGATGCTGCGGGTCCTTCTAACTGATGTGCGGCAAACTTCACCTTCTCCGCATATGTGCATCCTGCTGTGGTCAACTCCCTAGTTGTCTTGCGGAGCCAATCATCTGCTACTATCGGCTCGGTGCTACTGGGAAACACCGGTGGATTCAGCCTAAGAAAACGGGCTAAGTGGTCAACAGGTGGTGGTGGTGGTGGTGGGTTGTTGTTGTTGTTCCCCTGATTCTGATTCTGGACTAGCAACTGCATCAATGTGTTCTGCTGCTGGATCAACTGGGTGAGCTCCGGTGGGAAGGCAAATCTGGGGTCACGTCTCGGAGGCATCTGAGGGTTTAGAAAAGATGAGATATAAGAATAGAGGGGGTCTAAAGAGAAAACACTACCCATATGCACATGAGGCAAAAGCAAACAATTCACTTCATTCAATCAAACAAGGGCATACAATCGATCTAACTATCGCAAAAGTGCTCATGCTACTATATTTACATGGTGGACTACTACTACTGAGGAGGAGGTCTACTAGAAATATTCTTCGGTCGTTGACTCCATGATATCTGCTCCAGCTTCCTCAACATAGTCATCATCGCTACTGTCTGGTTCCGAGTCGGTGCCGTCGATGATGATGTAGTCTTCTGGGTTAATTTCCTTGGGTTCTTCGTCTTCAGCTACTGGTGTCGGGCCTCCCATAAATATTCCAATCTTCTTGATCAGGTCGTCATTCTTCTCCACCAATACTTCAATTTCTTCTTCATAATCTTCACGTGTAGCCTTGAGTTCTTCCTCCAGTTCCTTGATTCTAGTCTTAAACTTCTTCAGATCTATCATGTCGGCACACATATGGTTCTCCTGGCGTCGAATGTGCTGGTTTAATTCCTGGATAAAAGCTGCGATTGATCTATCCTTCCTGGTGCTGATCATCTCCCAGTGTTCATCTCGGTGCCCACAAATCTGGTAGATAGTATCCTTGAGATCCTTGTGGTAGACTTCTCCAATGCGTCCCATGGCGATGTGAGCTGCCATGCTCTTTCCTAGACTCCAAGTTGGTGCTGAAGGAAATATGCCCTAGAGGCAATAATAAAGTTATTATTTATTTCCTAATATCATGATAAATGTTTATTATTCATGCCAGAATTGTATTAACCGGAAACATAATACATGTGTGAATACATAGACAAACTTAGTGTCACTAGTATGCCTCTACTTGACTAGCTCGTTAATCAAAGATGGTTATGTTTCCTAACCATGAACAAAGTGTTGTTATTTGATTAACGAGGTCACATCATTAGTTGAATGATCTGATTGACATGACCCATTCCATTAGCTTAGCACCCGATCGTTTAGTATGTTGCTATTGCTTTCTTCGTGACTTATACATGTTCATATGACTATGAGATTATGCAACTCCCGTTTGCCGGAGGAACACTTTGTGTGCTACCAAACGTCACAACGTAACTAGGTGATTATAAAGGAGCTCTACAGGTGTCTCCAATGGTAGATGTTGGGTTGGCGTACTTCGAGAATAGGATTTGTCACTCCGACTGTCAGAGAGGTATCTCTGGGCCCTCTCGGTAATGCACATCACATAAGCCTTGCAAGCATTGCAACTAATGAGTTAGTTGCGGGATGATGTATTACGGAATGAGTAAAGAGACTTGCCGGTAACGAGATTGAACTAGGTATTGGATACCGACGATCGAATCTCGGGCAAGTAACATACCGATGACAAAGGGAACAACGTATGTTGTTATGCGGTCTGACCGATAAAGATCTTCGTAGAATATGTAGGAGCCAATATGGGCATCCAGGTCCCGCTATTGGTTATTGACCGGAAACGTGTCTCGGTCATGTCTACATTGTTCTTGAACCGTAGGGTCCGCACGCTTAATGTTACGATGACAGTTATTATGAGTTTATGCATTTTGATGTACCGAAGTTAGTTCGGAGTCCCGGATGTGATCACGGACATGATGATGAGTCTCGAAATGGTCGAGACATAAAAATTGATATATTGGAAGCCTATATTTGGACATCGGAATTGTTCCGGGTGAAATCGGGATTTTACCGGAGTATCGGGAGGTTACCGGAACCCCCCGGGAGCCATATGGGCCTTTATGGGCTTTAGTGGAAAGGATAAAGGGGCAGCCCAAGGTGGCCGCGCGCCTCCCCCCTCCCCTAGTCCTATTAGGACTAGGAGAGGTGGCCGGCCCCCCTCTCTCTCTTCCCCCCTCGGGGAATCCTAGTCCAACTAGGATTGGGGGGGGGAGTCCTACTCCTGGAAGGAGTAGGACTCCTCCTGCGCCCTCCTCCTGGCCGACGGCCCCCTCCCCCTTGGCTCCTTTATATACGGAGGCAGGGGGCACCTCTAGACACACAAGTTGATCCACGTGATCGTTCCTTAGCCGTGTGCGGTGCCCCCTGCCACCATATTCCACCTCGGTCATATTGTTGTAGTGCTTAGGCGAAGCCCTGCGTCGGTAGAACATCAAGATCGTCACCACGCCGTCGTGCTGACGGAACTCCTCCCCGACGCTTTGCTGGATCGGAGGCCGGGGATCGTCATCGAGCTGTACGTGTGCTAAGAACTCGGAGGTGCCGGAGTAACGGTGCTTGGATCGGTCGGATCGGGAAGACGTACGACTACTTCCTCTATGTTGCGTCAACGCTTCCGCAGTCGGTCTGCGTGGGTATGTAGACAACACTCTCCCCTCTCGTTGCTATGCATCACCATGATCTTGCGTGTGCGTAGGAATTTTTTTGAAATTACTACGAAACCCAATAGTGGTATCAGAGCCAGGTTTTATATGTTGATGTTATATGCACGAGTAGAACACAAGTGAGTTGTGGGCGATATAAGTCATACTGCCTACTAGCATCTCATACTTTGGTTCGGCGGTATTGTTGGACGAGACGACCCGGACCAACATTACGCGTACACTTACGCGAGACCGGTTCCCCCGACGTGCTTTGCACATAGGTGGCTTGCGGGCGACTGTCTCTCCAACTTTAGTTGAACCAAGTATGGCTACGCCTGGTCCTTGCGAAGGTTAAAACGGAGTCTATTTGACAAACTATCGTTGTGGTTTTGATGCGTAGGTGAGATTGGTTCTTGCTTAAGCCCGTAGCAGCCACGTAAAACTTGCAACAACAAAGTAGAGGACGTCTAACTTGTTTTTGCAGGGCATGTTGTGATGTGATATGGCCAAGACATGATGCTAAATTTTATTGTATGAGATGATCATGTTTTGTAACCGAGTTATCGGCAACTGGCAGGAGCCATATGGTTGTCGATTTATTGTATGCAATGCAATCGCGATGTAATGCTTTACTTTATTACTAAACGGTAGTGATAGTCGTAGAAGCATAAGTTTGGCGAGACGACAACGATGCTACGATGGAGATCAAGGTGTCGCGCCGGTGACAATGGTGATCATGACGGTGCTTCGGAGATGGAGATCACAGGCACAAGATGATGATGGCCATATCATATCACTTATATTGATTGCATGTGATGTTTATCTTTTTATGCATCTTATCTTGCTTTGATTGATGGTAGCATTATAAGATGATCTCTCACTAAATTATCAAGAAGTGTTCCCCCTGAGTATGCACCATTGCCAAAGCGTGCCCAGACACCACGTGATGATCGGGTGTGATAAGCTCTACGTCCATCTACAACTGGTGCAAGCCAGTTTTTGCACACGCAGAATACTCAGGTTAAACTTGACGAGCCTAGCATATGCAAATATGGCCTCGGAACACGGAGACCGAAAGGTCGAGCGTGAATCATATAGTAGATATGATCAACATAAATGATGTTCACCATTGAAAACTACTCCATCTCACGTGATGATCAGTTATGGTTTAGTTGATTTGGATCACGTGATCACTTAGAGGATTAGAGGGATGTCTATCTAAGTGGGAGTTCTTAAGTAATTTGATTAATTGAACTTAAACTTATCATGAACTTAGTACCTGATAGTATCTTGCTTGTTTATGTTGATTGTAGATACATGGCTCGTGTTGTTGTTCCGTTGAATTTTAATGCGTTCCTTGAGAAAGCAAAGTTGAAAGATGATGGTAGCAATTACACGGACTGGGTCTGTAACTTGAGGATTATCCTCATTGCTGCTCAGAAGAATTACGTCCTGGAAGCACCGCTGGGTGCCAGGCCTGCTGCTAGAGCAACACCAGATATTATGAACGTCTGGCAGAGCAAAGCTGATGACTACTCGATAGTTCAGTGTGCCATGCTTTACGGCTTAGAATCGGGACTTCGACGATGTTTTGAACGTCATGGAGCATATGAGATGTTCCAGGAGTTGAAGTTAATATTTCAAGCAAATGCCCGGATTGAGAGATATGAAGTCTCCAATAAGTTCTATAGCTGCAAGATGGAGGAGAACAGTTCTGTCAGTGAGCATATACTCAAAATGTCTGGGTATAATAATCACTTGATTCAGATGGGAGTTAATCTTCCAGATGATTGCGTCATTGACAGAATTCTCCAATCACTGCCACCAAGCTACAAGAGCTTCGTGATGAACTATAATATGCAAGGAATGAATAAGACTATTCCCGAGCTCTTCGCGATGCTGAAAGCTGCGGAGGTAGAAATCAAGAAGGAGCATCAAGTGTTGATGGTTAACAAGACCACTAGTTTCAAGAAAAAGGGCAAAGGGAAGAAGAAGGGGAACTTCAAGAAGAACGGCAAGCAAGTTGCTTCTCAAGAGAAGAAACCCAAGTCTGGACCTAAGCCTGAAACTAAGTGCTTCTACTGCAAGCAGACTGGTCACTGGAAGCGGAACTGCCCCAAGTATTTGGCGGATAAGAAGGATGGCAAGGTGAACAAAGGTATATGTGATATACATGTTATTGATGTGTACCTTACTAGAGCTCGCAGTAGCATCTGGGTATTTGATACTGGTTCTGTTGCTAATATTTGCAACTCGAAACAGGGACTACGGATTAAGCGAACACTGGCAAAGGACGAGGTGACGATGCGCGTGGGAAATGGTTCCAAAGTCGATGTGATCGCGGTCGGCATGCTACCTCTACATCTACCTTCGGGATTAGTATTAGACCTAAATAATTGTTATTTGGTGCCAGCGTTGAGCATGAACATTATATCTGGATCTTGTTTGATGCGAGGCGGTTATTCATTTAAATCAGAGAATAATGGTTGTTCTATTTATATGAGTAATATCTTTTATGGTCATGCACCTTTGAAAAGTGGTCTATTTTTGATGAATCTCGATAGTAGTGATACACATATTCATAATGTTGAAGCCAAAAGATGCAGAGTTGATAATGATAGTGCAACTTATTTGTGGCACTGCCGTTTAGGTCATATCGGTGTAAAACGCATGAAGAAACTCCATACTGATGGGCTTTTGGAACCACTTGATTATGAATCACTTGGTACTTGCGAACCGTGCCTCATGGGCAAGATGACTAAAACGCCGTTCTCCGGAACTATGGAGAGAGCAACAGATTTGTTGGAGATCATACATACAGATGTATGTGGTCCGATGAATATTGAGGCTCGTGGCGGATATCGTTATTTTCTCACCTTCACAGATGATTTAAGCAGATATGGGTATATCTACTTAATGAAACATAAGTCTGAAACATTTGAAAAGTTCAAAGAATTTCAGAGTGAAGTTGAAAATCATCGTAACAAGAAAATAAAATTTCTACGATCTGATCGTGGAGGATAATATTTGAGTTACGAGTTTGGTGTACATTTGAAAAATTGTGGAATAGTTTCGCAACTCACGCCACCCCGAACACCACAGCGTAATGGTGTGTCCGAACGTCGAAATCGTACTTTACTAGATATGGTGCGATCTATGATGTCTCTTACAGATGTACCGCTATCGTTTTGGGGTTATGCTTTAGAGACGACCGCATTCACGTTAAATAGGGCACCATTAAAATCCGTTGAGACGACGCCTTATGAACTATGGTTTGGCAAGAAACCAAAGTTGTCGTTTCTTAAAGTTTGGGGCTGCGATGCTTATGTGAAAAAGCTTCAACCTGATAAGCTCGAGCCCAAATCGGAGAAATGTGTCTTCATAGGATACCCAAAGGAGACTGTTGGGTACACCTTCTATCACAGATCCGAAGGCAAGACATTCGTTGCTAAGAATGGATCCTTTCTAGAGAAGGAGTTTCTCTCGAAAGAAGTGAGTGGGAGGAAAGTAGAACTTGACGAGGTAACTGTACCTGCTCCCTTATTGGAAAGTAGTACATCACAGAAAACTGTTTTTGCGACACCTATACCAATTAGTGAGGAAGCTGATGATGATGATCATGAAACTTCAGGACAAGATACTACTGAACCTCGTAGATCAACCAGAGCAAGATCCGCACCAGAGTGGTATGGTAATCCTGTTCTGGAAATCATGCTGCTAGATCATGATGAACCTACGAACTATGAAGAAGCAATGGTGAGCCCAGATTCCGCAAAATGGCTTGAAGCCATGAAATCTGAGATGGGATCCATGTATGAGAACAAAGTATGGACTTTGGTTGACTTGCCCGATGATCGGCAAGAAATTGAGAATAAATGGATCTTCAAGAAGAAGACTGACGCTGATGGTAATGTTACTGTCTACAAAGCTCGACTTGTCGCAAAAGGTTTTCGACAAGTTCAAGGGGTTGACTAGGATGAGACTTTCTCACCCGTAGCGATGCTTAAGTCTATCCGAATCATGTTAGCGATTGCCGCATTTTATGATTATGAAATTTGGCAGATGGATGTCAAAACTGCATTCCTGAATGGATTTCTGGAAGAAGAGTTGTATATGATGCAACCGGAAGGTTTTGTCGATCCAAAGGGAGCTAACAAAGTGTGCAAGCTCCAGTGATCCATTTATGGACTGGTGCAAGCCTCTCGGAGTTAGAATAAACGCTTTGATAGTGTGATCAAAGCATTTGGTTTTATACAGACTTTCGGAGAAGCCTGTATTTACAAGAAAGTGAGTGGGAGCTCTGTAGCATTTCTGATATTATATGTGGATGACATATTACTGATTGGAAATATATAGAATTTCTGGATAGCATAAAGGGATACTTGAATAAGAGTTTTTCAATGAAAGACCTCGGTGAAGCTGCTTACATATTAGGCATAAAGATCTATAGAGATAGATCAAGACGCTTAATTGGACTTTCACAAAGCACATACCTTGACAAGATTTTGAAGAAGTTCAAAATGGATCAAGCAAAGAAAGGGTTCTTGCCTGTGTTACAAGGTGTGAAGTTGAGTCAGACTCAATGCCCGACCACTGCAGAAGATAGAGAGAAAATGAAAGATGTTCCCTATGCTTCAGCCATAGGCTCTATCATGTATGCAATGTTGTGTACCAGACCTGATGTGTGCCTTGCTATAAGTTTAGCAGGGAGGTACCAAAGTAATCCAGGAGTGAATCACTGGACAGCGGTCAAGAACATCCTGAAATACCTGAAAAGGACTAAGGATATGTTTCTCGTATATGGAGGTGACAAAGAGCTCACCGTAAAAGGTTACATTGATGCAAGCTTTGACACTGATCCGGACGATTCTAAATCGCAAACCGGATACGTGTTTACATTAAACGGTGGAGCTGTCGGTTGGTGCAGTTCTAAACAAAGCGTCATAGTGGGATCTACATGTGAAGCGGAGTACATAGCTGCTTCGGAAGCAGCGAATGAAGGAGTCTGGATGAAGGAGTTCATATCCGATCTAGGTGTCATACCTAGTGCATCGGGTCCAATGAAAATCTTTTGTGACAATACTGGTGCAATTGCCTTGGCAAAGGAATCCAGATTTCACAAGAGGACCAAGCACATCAAGAGACGCTTCAATTCCATCCGGGATCTAGTCCAGGTGGGAGACATAGAGATTTGCAAGATATATACGGATCTGAATGTTGCAGACCCGTTGACTAAGCCTCTTCCACGAGCAAAACATGATCAGCACCAAGACTCCATGGGTGTTAGAATCATTACATTATAATCTAGATTATTGACTCTAGTGCAAATGGGAGACTGAAGGAAATATGCCCTAGAGGCAATAATAAAGTTATTATTTATTTCCTTATATCACGATAAATGTTTATTATTCATGCTAGAATTGTATTAACCGGAAACATAATACATGTGTGAATACATAGACAAACTTAGTGTCACTAGTATGCCTCTACTTGACTAGCTCGTTAATAAAAGATGGTTATGTTTCCTAACCATGAACAAAGTGTTGTTATTTGATTAACGAGGTCACATCATTAGTTGAATGATCTGATTGACATGACCCATTCCATTAGCTTAGCACCCGATCGTTTAGTATGTTGCTATTGCTTTCTTCATGACTTATACATGTTCCTATGACTATGAGATTATGCAACTCCCGTTTGCCGGAGGAACACTTTGTGTGCTACCAAACATCACAACGTAACTGGGTGATTATAAAGGAGCTCTACAGGTGTCTCCAATGGTAGATGTTGGGTTGGCGTATTTTGAGAATAGGATTTGTCACTCCGACTGTCGGAGAGGTATCTCTGGGCCCTCTCGGTAATGCACATCATATAAGCCTTGCAAGCATTGCAACTAATGAGTTAGTTGCGGGATGATGTATTACGGAACGAGTAAAGAGACTTGCTGGTAACGAGATTGAACTAGGTATTGGATACCGACGATCGAATCTCGGGCAAGTAACATACCGATGACAAAGGGAACAACATATGTTGTTATGCGGTCTGACCGATAAAGATCTTCATAGAATATGTAGGAGCCAATATGGGCATCCAGGTCCCGCTATTGGTTATTGACCGGAAACGTGTCTCGGTCATGTCTACATTGTTCTCGAACCGTAGGGTCCGCACGCTTAATGTTACGATGACAGTTATTATGAGTTCATGCATTTTGATGTACCGAAGTTAGTTCGGAGTCCCGGATGTGATCACGGACATGATGAGGAGTCTCGAAATGGTCGAGACATAAAAATTGATATATTGGAAGCCTATATTTGGACATCGGAAGTGTTCCGGGTCAAATCGGGATTTTACCGGAGTACCGGGAGGTTACCGGAACCCCCCGGGAGCCATATGGGCATTTATGGGCTTTAGTGGAAAGGAGAAAGGGGCAGCCCAAGGTGGCCGCGCGCCTCCCCCCTCCCCTAGTCCTATTAGGACTAGGATAGGTGGCCGGCCCCCCTCTCTCTCTTTCCCCGTCGAGGAATCCTAGTCCAACTAGGATTGGGGGGGGGAGTCCTACTCCCGGAAGGAGTAGGACTCCTCCTGCGCCCTCCTCCTGGCCGGCGGCCCCCTCCCCCTTGGCTCCTTTATATATGGAGGCAGGGGGCACCTCTAGACACACAAGTTGATCCACGTGATCGTTCCTTAGCCGTGTGCGGTGCCCCCTGCCACCATATTCCACCTCGGTCATATCGTTGTAGTGCTTAGTCGAAGCCCTGCGTCGGTAGAACATCAAGATCGTCACCACACCGTCGTGCTGACGGAACTCCTCCCCGGTGCTTTGCTGGATCGGAGCCCGGGGATCGTCATCGAGCTGTACGTGTGCTAAGAACTCGGTGGTGCCGGAGTAACGGTGCTTGGATCGGTCGGATCGGGAAGACATACGACTACTTCCTCTACATTGCGTCAACGCTTCCGCAGTCGGTCTGCGTGGGTATGTAGACAACACTCTCCCCTCTCGTTGCTATGCATCACCATGATCTTGCGTGTGCGTAGGAATTTTTTTGAAATTACTACGAAACCCAACAGGTGCATCAAAGGAAAACTCTATGGGCTCAGTGACTGGCATGAACGTCCTTCCTGGAACTTGAACTTGAATCATCTAGCGCTCTTCTTCAGGTAAAGTGGCGTTGTAGGTTCCCGTGAAGCTTGGTACTCCTATGTTCAGGTATCTAGTGACTTCCTTCAAGTGTCGTCCAAAGGGTGTATCTTCATCCGGTTGTGTGAACTTGTTCCTTGCATCCGCCATCCTAAAGAGTAGAAAAGATAAGGAGTCAGAAGAGAAGAGAGTGAATAGTGATCTAGGTCTTTTAGCTTAGTGGTCGTGTCCTACAGTCAGCGTGTGCTCTGATACCATCTCTGTAGCGACCAGACCTCAAACAGTCTGATCTCTGTGCTCCGGTGTCATCCCTGGATCAGTAATGCTGACACCACACAGTACTCGAAGGATTTATAGCAGAGTAGCAATCACACACTTATTACATCGAGTGTCTCAGAAGAGAACTTATTACAATAAATATGGCTTAAGGCCATCTAATAACGATAACAGCGGAAGGCTTGGAAGATAAGTGAGTCCATCAACTCCAACGGCATCACTGAGTATAGAATCACGACCTAAAAACTCCTTAATCATCGTCTGAAAAGTCTGCAACATTAATGTTGCAGCCCGAAAACGGGTCAGCACATGGAATATGCTGGCAAGGTAACACATAGAGAGTAATGGAATGAAACAACTATACTATATGCATATTTGGCTGGTGGAAAGCTCTATGGTTACAGTTTTCGGTAAAGCCAATTTTTCCCTACTTCAAAGGAATAATTTTATTTAACTATCATGGTAGTTGTTAAACATTGAGAATGGTTGACAGCATTCTCAATCCCAATTAAGCATCATCATTAAACATAACCCAACAAAATTAATTTAGAGTAACATGTTGAGATTCACATGATAATCCAAGTACTAGATACTCAAGATTGTCCATAACCGGGGACACGGCTAACCATGATTAGTTTATTACACCCTACAGAGGTTTGCGCACTTTTCCCCACAAGACTCGATCACCTCCGTTTGGTTTCTCGCACTACATGGTGTTTGAGAAGATGGATGACCGAGACATAGTCTTTCAGAAGTGCTAGCACCTTACGATGGATAGACTGTTACACCTACTTTCCCCTACATCTGCTAGTCTACCCTGTAAGAGTTCGCACAACTTAGTCAACTATGCTAGAGCCCATAATAGCTTGTGGCTGCACACGGAAGTTTCTAGTATGAATCGTCTTATGATCCCTTTGAGCCTGGGTGGCGGTCCAAAAGAAAACAGGCAAGTCCTGGAATACCCAGGTGCCTCAATCCACCCAGATGTGTGTTTAAGTTGCCACCTTAAATAAACCATTAATTAACAATCTCACATCTGTCAATGGATTTCACTCACCCAATCCACGTCTACTAGCATAGCATGTCATGATAAGCAAACGTAGAAGTAACTCCCAAAGGTTTGAAAAATAAACTGGTAATAGGTACTACCGCATCTACTTCCCATCCCACAATTTAATTAGATCCTAATCATGTAATGTGTGTGGATTGATCTAATGCAATAAAACTGGGTAGTAGAGAAGGTATGATCAAAGTGGTACTTGCCTTGCTGATGATCCGGGAAACCTAGCGATTCGAAGTAACAGGCGGCGCACTCCGGATACTCTATCGCAAACAAACAAACGTGCATACAATAAGTACTCATCTAATGCATAGGTAAAACTCAAATAAGAGATCTAACTAGAAGGTTCAACTTAAGAACTCCGGTTGGCAAAAGAATCAAATCGAACGAAGCAACGAAAGACAAACGGCGAAAGAAAACAACTTCATTCTAGCAATCTGGATCTAGGGCAAATTTTACAATAGCAAAATCTTGTTTAGGTTGGTTAAACGGATAGAGGGTTTCGAGACGAATCCCTAGGCGCTTGAATCGCCTGATTCCGATAAACGAGCGAAAAGTTAAACTAAAACAAAAATCGGATCAGGAATCGCGATCAGAAAAATCGCGGGTTTAATCCGAGAAAAGAAAAACAAAGAACAGATTAACGAACGAACGTTCGTTATCTGAAACTAAACGATGAACGCGTTCGTTAAAACGAACGAATCGGTGAACGTTCACTAATTAAATAAACCAGAGAAATAAACCGATCTAGGGTTTCGAAAAAAAACCGAGGCGGTTATTTTTTTTATATTTTTTTTAAAAAACGAACGGCGAACGGTGGCGGCTATACCTCCGGCGAGGTACTCCAGCGGGCGGGGCGGGGCTCCGGTGGCAGCGGCGGCTATGCGGGGCGGCGGGGCGGCGTAGCAGTGGCAACAGCGGCGGCAGCGTGCGGCGCGCGGCGGCGGGGCGGGGTGAGGTGAGGGGCGACGGGGCGGCTCGGTATTTAAGAGAGGGAGGGGGTGCTGCCTTGAGGGAGGGGGCACGGCGGCGGCCCCGAGCCGGACTCGGGCGGCGGCGCGGCTCCGGTCTCCTGGAGGGAGACGCACGCGGCGGGGTGGGCCGTCGGCTGGGCCTTGGCCCAGTCGGCGCGCGGCGCGTTTTTTTATATATATTCCTCTTGGAAGAAAAGAAAAAAAAGAAATACTAAACGGACTCCAAAATTTCCGAAATAAATTTTCACGGGCTTCTAAAATCAAGCCTCACAAGGTGAACATTTATTTGGGACCAAAATGCAATTTTGAAAAACGCATTTTTTTCCTAATTTCAAATAAAACACCGAAAAACTCCAAAATAAAATCTTATTTGATTTTATTATTAAATCCTCAATATTTCTTTATTTTGGGAAAATCATTTTATTCCCTCTCTCATATTTCTGTATTAGAAATAATTGATGATAAAATAAATAAAATCAAATGATCTTATTCTCAAAATTTGAGAGAACTCAAATATGAAAATATCGAAATCCCCAACTCTCTCCGTGGGTCATTGAGTTGCGTAGAATTTCTAGGATCAACCAAAATGCAAAAGAAATATGATATGCATTGATGATCTAATGTATAACATTCCAAATTGAAAATTTGGGAGGTTACAAGTGTTTATAGAAAGTAGGATAGCTCCCCTAAGACTAGTGCATTATAGAGAAATTGCATTTAAATACAAAATGCACAAGGTGGGATCACCACTTTCACTATATCAAGAAAACACTAGACAAGATCAAGAAATAAACAAGATCCACAAGTGGTATGGAAGACAAAGGGAGTAGATACAAACCTTGGCAAGAGAAAAGGCAAATAAAAGCAAAAGTCAATGTAAAGATGATCAATAAATTCTACCAAAAAAGTGAGTACCAATTGTCAAAAGACAAGAAGTATTTGGAAATAATTCCCGGTGGTAGAGAATAAGGATATCCAACATCATATTTACACCAAACACAACCAAATTGAAACTTGTAGAGCCAACATGCCGCCTAAGAACAAGATAATTTACAATATCAATTCTAGGTGACAATATCTCAAATGTACACATTTTCTAGGCTTGTAATATGCACATAGCATATTATTCCCCCATAATGTGATATCAATAAAAACTTAACAAGAGGCAATAAGAGTATCCAACAATAGATAATTAATGGACTATTTTTGAATTTGAATTTCTCATGAAAAGACATACCACATAGCGACTAGATAATCTTGTAATATCAATACTAGATGGTATTCCTCATGTACACACATTTATAGGATTGTGAGGTGTACAAACCAAATCACTCCCCCATAATGGGATATTCCATTAATCTCTCACAAGAGCCAACTAGGATACAAACAAGAAGCATAAAGGCTCAACGCACGACACACATGTACATGATGTGTAAACCAACACACACATACTTGATTGCTCAAGATAAGCAAGTTGGAAACACAAAATATACAAATACATGCAAGGAACAAAACCAAAACATGCAAAGGGGCAAGTAACTTTCAATGTAAACAATTGAAGTAAAGTTACCGCAAGGAGGCACATTGGATATAAGATAGAAACTTGATAACCCAATTGACTTGGCTTGAGACAACAAGAATGATGAAGTCCCCTTAATTCTTCATGATGTAGCCAAGTCTCCAATGACCTCCAACAACACCTATTGATCAAGTTTTAGCTTGTTGGTCCCCAACCAAGTTGGGTCCTAAGAGGTTAGTCACGATAGGCTTGGCTACCCAAATGGTTCCTTTCTTGACACCACTTTGAGTACCAACAAACTTGGCAAACACATTGCCAACCTTAACCTTCCCAAGAGAATAGATATCATCAATAATAATTGGGTTGGATAAGTTACCACTAGTGCATGAAGAAGCGGTGTGACCTTTCTCACGATATAAGTAGCAACGTCTACTCTTCACTCTCTTCTCACTTGATTTCTCAACAAGAGAAGCATTAACTTGAGTCTTCTTGGGAAGTGGCCTTTCTTCAACTTGAGGTTGAGCATGAGATTGAACTTGTGGCCTCTTCCCTAGTTGCTTGTCACTAATGGCCTTCTTCTTCAATGGCAAGATCTAACATGATGCCCTTCAATTTTGCACTTGAAGCAAAAAATCTTGGCCGAATTCTTGACTTGTTCTTGGCCCTTCTTCTTGATCATCTTGGACTTCTTCTTCTTATTGGAGTTGAATCCAAGTCCACCTTTGTCATTGGGGGATTTTTGCACACTCAAGATATTGTCGAGTGTGGATTTCCCTTCATGACTCTTTTCCAAGTCTTTCTTCAAACAAGTGACTTGGGTCTTGAGCTCTTTGATTTCCTCTACGTGGTTAGCCTCAACACAAGTACTAGAGGAAGTATAAGCTTCATCGTTAGAGCAACAAGGCAAGGAAAGCAATTCATCACAAGATGTACCAATATTGTGAGTAGATGAATTGCAAGGACTAGCACATGGCAGTATAGCATTTTAACTAGAAGTGGTGCTAGTATCCACATGAGGCTCACTAGATGTTACCTTAGCAAGCATGGCCTCATGAGCTATCTTTAGCACATTATGGGATACTAGAAGATCATCATGAGAGCTTGAGAGCTTTTCATGGCTTTCTTCCAATTTCCCATAATTGCTAGATAGCAACTCAAGTTGAGCCCGTAGCTCAACGTTCTCCTTCAAAATGGATGATGCACAAGTAATAGAGTTAGTAGCACAAGCATCATCATTAACAGCAATAGGAGAGGACAACTTGACAAGCTCTTTTAAATAAGAAGCTTCAAGTTGATCATGAGACTCGGTGAGTTTGATGAGCTCACCCTTGATGACCCTTGAGCCGTTTTCGAGGTGCTCAAAATCCTCAAGGAGTCTAGCATGAGCAACTTCAAGCTTAGCATTTTGAGTTTAAAAACATTGGCCACCTCAAGAGCTCTATCATGATATTCCTTCACTCTAGATAATTCTAGAGCAAAAGTCTCCTCAAGAGATTCCTTGGTGGTTTGTTCAAGTTCAAGAGCTTGAGAGAGGTCCGCAATCTCATTAGCGTAATCACGCTCATGACCTTCCATTTTATCAATGGTGATCTCATGCTCCTCAAGACAAGATTCCAACTCATCAATATATTTCTTGCCCTCAATAGCAATAGACATGATTTCCATGAAGTTGGAACGAGCAATTTTATTCTTAAGAAGAGCTTTAAAATCATTTCCCCCTTAATTTTTAAGGAGGCAACATCATCATTCTCTTCATCATCATCACTCTTGCCATCATCAATATCATCACAAGATATATTGGGATTCAAAGTGGGAGATACCTTTGAAGCCTTGGCCATAAGGCAAAATGCAATAGATGATGATGTAGGATCCCTTGAAGCACCATTCAAGACCACATCTTGTTCCATGGAGTGTTGGGTTTCCTCTACATTGTTAGCATAACAATTCGAGGAAATATATGCATTTTTATCATGGCAACAAGACATAGTAAACATATCATCATGAGATTTAGTCAAGCAATTTCTACATGATATGCAAGGACTATCAACACAAGCATGTGAAACATTTGGAGTGCTCGGAGTGCTAAAGTCCAAAGATGAAGCATTGCAATAAGAAAGTGATGAAGGATTATCAACAATAAGCCCACTATCATCATTGCAATGTACACCACTACTCACCATGTCATTACCTTGTGGCAACCCACATGTAGGTGAAGTAGAAGAAGTTGAGAAGGCAACACGGTCGGAGGTGAAGGGAGAACAATCATCCCCACAAATCTTGGACACACCATATTTATCTTGAAGCTTTGTCCACAACTCATGGGCATCCCGAAACGGCATGAGTTGAAATATAACTACATTGCTCAAAGCATTGAAAAACACATTAGAAGCTTGAGCATTGAGATAAGAGTTTTTCTCATCATATAAAGATAATCTTTGGGGATCCTTTGGAGGAGAAAAACTCATATCTAAAATTCGCTCTAAATTTGGGTCCATGACCCTAAAGAGATTAAGCATGCGAATTACCCACATCAAAATTTGTGCCATCGAAACTAAGAGTGTCAGAGAATCATAATCCCCTAGTCGACATCTTTACTCTCTAGGCGGTAAAGCCTAATAAAGAGAGACGAGGCTCTGATACCAATTGAAAGATCGAGGATGTCGCCTAGAGGGGGGGTGAATAGGCGCTTTAAAATAATTACGGTCTAGGCTTGAACAAATGCGGAATAAACCTAGCGGTTAATTTGTCAAGCACAAAACCTACAACAACTAGGCTCATCTATGTGCACCAACAACTTATGCTAAGCAAGATAAACAACTAAGAGTTAGCAAGATATATGACCAAGAACAATATGGCTATCACAAAGTGTTGGAAATATGCCCTAGAGGCAATAATAAATTGATTATTATTATATTTCCTTGTTCATGATAATCATTTATTATCCATGCTAGAATTGTATTGATAGGAAACTCAGATACATGTGTGGATACATAGACAACATCATGTCCCTAGTAAGCCTCTAGTTGACTAGCTCGTTGATCAACAGATGGTTACGGTTTCCTGACCATGGACATTGGATGTAGTTGATAACGGGATCACATCATTAGGAGAATGATGTGATGGACAAGACCCAATCCTAAGCATAGCACTAGATCGTGTAGTTCGTATGCTAAAGCTTTTCTAATGTCAAGTATCATTTCCTTAGACCATGAGATTGTGCAACTCCCGGATACCGTAGGAGTGCTTTGGGTGTGCCAAACGTCACAACGTAACTGGGTGGCTATAAAGGTACACTACGGGTATCTCCGAAAGTGTCTGTTGGGTTGGCACGAATCGAGAATGGGATTTGTCACTCCGTGTGACGGAGAAGTATCTCTGGGCCCACTCGGTAGGACATCATCATAATGTGCACAATGTGATCAAGGATTTGATCGCGGGATGATGTGTTACGGAACGAGTAAAGAGACTTGCCGGTAATGAGATTGAACAAGGTATCGGGTACCGACGATCGAATCTCGGGCAAGTATCGTACCGCTAGACAAAGGGAATTGTATATGAGATTGATTAAGTCCTCGACATCGTGGTTCATCCGATGAGATCATCGAGGAACATGTGGGAGCCAACATGGGTATCCAGATCCCGCTGTTGGTTATTGACCGGAGAGTCATCTCGGTCATGTCTGCATGTCTCCCGAACCCGTAGGGTCTACACACTTAAGGTTCGGTGACTCTAGGGTTATAGAGATATTAGTATGCGGTAACCCGAAAGTTGTTCGGAGTCCCAGATGAGATCCCGGACGTCACGAGGAGTTCCGGAATGGTCCGGAGGTAAAGAATTATATATAGGAAGTGCTATTTCGGCCATCGGGACAAGTTTCGGGGTCACCGGTATTGTACCGGGACCACCGGAAGGGTCCCGGGGGTCCACCGGGTGGGGCCACCTGCCCCGGGGGCCACATGGGCTGTAGGGGGTGCGCCTTGGCCTACATGGGCCAAGGGCACCAGCCCCTAGAGGCCCATGCGCCAAAGGGACAAGAGGAGGGGAGAGTCCTAAAGGGGGAAGGCACCTCCGAGGTGCCTTGGGGAGGATGGACTCCTCCCCCCTTTGGCCGCACCCTTCCTTGGAGGAAGGGGCAAGGCTGCGCCCTCCCCCTCTCCCTTGGCCCTATATATAGTGGGGGGGAGGGAGGGCAACCAAACCTAAGCCCTGGCGCCTCCCTCTCCCTCCCATGACACATCTCCCTCCCCCCGCAGCGCTTGGCGAAGCCCTGTTGGAATCCCGCTACTTCCACCATGCCGTCGTGCTGCTGGATCTCCATTAACCTCTCCTCCCCCCTTGTTGGATCAAGAAGGAGGAGATGTTGCTGCTCCGTACGTGTGTTGAACACGGAGGTGCCGTCCGTTCGGCGCTAGGATCATCGGTGATTTGGATCACGACGAGTACGACTCCATCAACCCCGTTCTCTTGAACGCTTCCACGCGCGATCTACAAGGGTATGTAGATCCACTCCTCCCTCGTTGCTAGATGACTCCATAGATAGATCTTGGTGACACGTAGGAAAATTTTGAATTTATGCTACGTTCCCCAACAGTGGCATCATGAGCTAGGTCTATGCGTAGTTTCTATGCACGAGTAGAACACAAAGTAGTTGTGGGTGTTGATTTTGTTCAATATGCTTACCGTTACTAGTCCAATCTTGATTCGGTGGCATCGTGGGATGAAGCGGCCCGGACCGACCTTACACGTACTCTTACGTGAGACTAGTTCCACCGACTGACATGCACTAGTTGCATAAGGTGGCTAGCGGGTGTCTGTCTCTCCCACTTTAGTCGGATCGGATTCAATGAAAAGGGTCCTTATGAAGGGTAAATAGCAATTGGCATATCACGTTGTGGTTTTTGCGTAGGTAAGAAACGTTCTTGCTAGAAACCCATAGCAGCCACGTAAAACATGCAAACAACAATTAGAGGACGTCTAACTTGTTTTTGCAGGGTATGCTATGTGATGTGATATGGCCAAAAGGATGTGATGAATGATATATGTGATGTATGAGATTGATCATGTTCTTGTAATAGGAATCACGACTTGCATGTCGATGAGTATGACAACCGGCAGGAGCCATAGGAGTTGTCTTAATTTATTTATGACTTGCGTGTCAACATAAACGTCATGTAATTACTTTACTTTATTGCTAACCGTTAGCTGTAGTAGTAGAAGTAATAGATGACGTGACAACTTCATGGAGACACGATGATGGAGATCATGATGATGGAGATCATGGTGTCATGCCGGTGACAAGATGATCATGGAGCCCCAAGATGGAGATCAAAGGAGCTATATGATATTGGCCATATCATGTCACTATTATTTGATTGCATGTGATGTTTATCATGTTTATACATCTTATTTGCTTAGAACGACGGTAGTAAATAAGATGATCCCTCACTAAAATTTCAAGAAGGTGTTCCCCCTAACTGTGCACCGTTGCGAAAGTTCGTCGTTTCGAAGCACCACATGATGATCGGGTGTGATAGATTCTAATGTTCACATACAACGGGTGTAAGACAGATTTACACACGCGAAACACTTAGGTTGACTTGACGAGCCTAGCATGTGTACAGACATGGCCTCGGAACACAGAAGACCGAAAGGTCGAGCATGAGTCGTATGGCAGATACGATCAACATGAAGATGTTCACCGATGTTGACTAGTCCGTCTCACGTGATGATCGGACACGGCCTAGTTGACTCGGATCATGTAATCACTTAGATGACTAGAGGGATGTCTATCTGAGTGGAAGTTCATAAGATGAACTTAATTATCCTGAACATAGTCAAAAGGTCTTCGTAAATTATGTCGCAGCTCGCGCTTCAGTTCTACTGTTTAGTTATGTTCCTAGAGAAAATTTAGTTGAAAGTTGATAGTAGTAATTATGCGGACTAGGTCCGTAAACTGAGGATTGTCCTCATTGCTTCATAGAAGGCTTATGTCCTTAATGCACCGCTCAGTGTGCTGAACCTCGAACGTCGTCTGTGGATGTTGCAAACATCTGACATACACATTTTGATAACTACATGATAGTTCAGTTAAACAGTTTAGAGTTGAGGCACCGAAGACGTTTTAAAACGTCGCGAAACATATGAGATGTTTCGAGGGCTGAAATTGGGATTTCAGGCTCGTGCCCACGTTAAGAGGTATAAGACCTCCGACGATTTTCTTAGCCTGCAAACTAAGGAGAAAAGCTCAATTGTTGAGCTTGTGCTCAGATTGTCTGAGTACAACAATCGCTTGAATCAAATGGGAGTTGATCTTCCAAATGAGTTAGTGATGTTTCTCCGAAGTCATTACCACCAAGCTGCTTGAGCTTCGTGATGAACTATAATATATTAGGGACATATATGATGATCCTTGAGATATTCACGATGTTTGACACCGCAAAAGTAGAAATCAAGAAGGAGCATCAATTGTTGATGGTTGGTGAAACCACTAGTTTCAAGAAGGGAAAGGGCAAGAAGGGAAACTTCATGAAACGGCAAATCAGCTGCTGCTCTAGTGAAGAAACCCAAGGTTGAACCCAAACCCGAGACTAAGTGCTTCTGTAATAAAGGGAACAGCCACTGGAGTAGAATTACCCTAGATACTTGGTAGATGAGAAGGCTGGCAAAGTCGATAGAAGTATATTGGATATACATTGTGTTAATGTGTACTTTACTAGTACTCCTAGTAGCACCAGGGTATTAGATACCGGTTCGGTTGCTAAGTGTTAGTAACTCGAAATAAAAGCTACGAAATAAATGGAGACTAGCTAAAGATGAGCTGACGATATGTGTTGGAAGTGTTTCCAATGTTGATATGATCAAGCATCGCACGCTCCCTCTACCATCGAGATTGGTGTTTGCGTTGAGCATAGACATGATTGGATTATGTCTATCGCAATACGGTTATTCATTTAAGGAGAATAATGGTTACTCTGTTTATTTGAATAATACCTTCAATGGTCTTGCACCTAAAATGAATGGTTCATTGAATCTCGATCGTAGTGATACACATGTTCATGCCAAAAGATAGTAATGATAGTACCACCTACTTGTGGCACTGCCACGTAAGTCATATCGGTATAAAACGCATGAAGAAGCTCCATGTTGATGGATCTTTGGGCTCACTCGTTTTTGAAAGGTTTGAGGCATGCGAACCATGTCTATTGGTGTATATGCATGAAGAAACTCCATGCAAATGGACCGTTTGGACTCACTTGATTTTGAATCACTTGAGACATGCAAATCATACCACATGGGCAAGATGACTGAAAGCCTCATTTTCAGTAAAATGGAACTAGAAAGCAACTTGTTGGAAGTAATACATTTTGATGTGTGCAATCCAATGAGTGCTGAGGCATGTAGTGGATATCGTTATGTTCCTACTTCACAGATGATTTGAGTAGATGTTGAGTATATTTACTTGATGAATCACAAGTCTGAATTACTGAAAGGTTCAAGTAATTTCAGGGTGAAGTTGAAGATCGTCGTGACAAGAGGATAAAATATCTATGATATGATCATAGAGATGAATATCTGAATTACGAGGTTGGCATAGAATTAAGACATTGTGGAAATTGTTTCACAACTAATACAGCCTGGAACACCATAGTGTGATGGTGTGTCCGAACATCATAACTGCACCCTATTGGATATGATGCATACCATGATGTCTCTTATCGAATTACCACAATAGTTTATGGGTTAGGCATTAGAGACAACCACATTCACTTTAAAAGGGGCACCACGTAATTCCGATGAGATGACACTGTATGAACTATGGTTTAGAGAAACCTAAGATGTCATTTCTTAAAAGTTTGGGGCTGCGACGCTTATGTGAAAAAGTTTCAGGCCGATAAGCTCGAACCCAAAGCGGATAAATACATCTTCATAGGACACCCAAAACAGTTGGGTATACCTCCTGTCTCAGATCCGAAAGCAATAAGGGATTGTTTCTAGAATCGGGTCCTTTCTCGAGGAAAAGTTTCTCTCGAAAGAATTGAGTGGGAGGATGGTGGAGACTTGATGAGGTTATTGAACCGTCTCTTCAACTAGTGTGTGGCAGGGCACAGGAAGTTGTTCCTGTGGCACCTACACCAATTGAAGTGGAAGCTTATGATAGTGATCATGAGACTTCAGATCAAGTCACTACCAAACCTCGTGGGATGACAAGGATGCGTACTACTTCAGAGTGGTACGTAATCCTGTCTTGGAAGTCATGTTGCTAGACAACAATGAACCTACGAGCTATGGAGAAGCGATGGTGGGCCCGGATTCTGATAAATGGCTCGAGGCCATAAAATCCGAGAGAGGATCCATGTATGGAAACAAAGTGTAGACTTTGACAGAACAGCTCGATGGTCGTGAGGCTGTTGAGTACAGATGGATTTTAAAAGGAAGACGGACAATGATGGTAAATGTCACCATTAAGAAAGCTCGACTTGTCGTTAAGATGTTTTCTGACAAGTTCAAGGAGTTGACTACGGTGAGACTTTCTCACTCATAGCGATGCTAAGAGTCTGTTGGAATTATATTAACGATTACTGCATTATTTATGAAATCTTGCAGATAGGATGTCAAAACATTGTTTCCTCGACGATTTTCTTGAGGAAAGGTTGTATGTGATACAAACGGAAGGTTTTGTCAATCCTGAAAGATGCTAATAAGTATGCAAAGCTCCAGCAATCCTTCTAAGGACTGGAGTAAGCATCTCAGAGTTGGAATGTATGCTTTGATGATGATCAAAGATTTTGGTGTATACAAAGTTTATGAGAAACTTGTATTTCCAAAGAAGTGAGTGGGATCACTATAGAATTTCTGATGAATATATGTTGTTGACATATTGTTGATTAGAAATGACGTAGAATTTCTGGAAAGCATATAGGGTTATTTGGAAAGTGTTTTTCAATGGAAAGCCTGGATTAAGCTACTTGAGCATTGAGCATCAAGATCTATAAGGATAGATCAAAACGCTTAATGGTACTTTCAAATGAGCACATTCCTTGACATGATCTTGAAGGTGTTCAAGATGGATCAGTCAAAGAAGGAGTTCTTGCCTGAGTTGTAAGGTATGAAGTTAAGACTTAAAGCTCGACCACGGCAGAATAGAGAGAAAGGACGAAGGTCGTCCCCTATGCTTAAGACATAGGCTCTACAGTATGCTATGCTGTGTACCGCACCTGAAGTGTGCCTTGCCATGAGTCAGTCAAGGGGTACAAGAGTGATCCAAGAATGGATCACAGTACAGCGGTCAAAGTTATCCTTAGTAACTAGTGGACTAAGGAATTTTCTCGGTTATGGAGGTGATAAAGAGTTCGACGTAAAGAGTTACGATGATGCAAGCTTAACACCTATCCGGATAGCTCTGAATAGAGATACCGGATACGTATAATGGAGCAACATTTTAGAATAACTCCAAGTAGATCAGTTATTTGAAATGGCTCCAAATAGAGCGTGGTAGCTGCATCTAGGAGATGACATAAAGATTTGTAAAGCACACACGGATCTGAAAGGTTCAGACCCGTTGACTATAACCTCTCTCACAAGCATAACATGATCAAACCCAGAACTCATCGAGTGTTAATCACATGGTAAATGTGAACTAGATTATTGACTCTAGTAAACTCTTTGGGTGTTAGTCACATGGGGATGTGACCTTGAGTGTTAATCACATATCGATGTGAACTAGATTATTGACTCTAGTGCAAGTGGGAGACTGTTGGAAATATGCCCTAGAGGCAATAATAAATTGATTATTATTATATTTCCTTGTTCATGATAATCGTTTATTATCCATGCTAGAATTGTATTGATAGGAAACTCAGATACATGTGTGGATACATAGACAACATCATGTCCCTAGTAAGCCTCTAGTTGACTAGCTCGTTGATCAACAGATGGTTACGGTTTCCTGACCATGGACATTGGATGTCGTTGATAACGGGATCACATCATTAGGATAATGATGTGATGGACAAGACCCAATCCTAAGCATAGCACTAGATCGTGTAGTTCGTATGCTAAAGCTTTTCTAATGTCAAGTATCATTTCCTTAGACCATGAGATTGTGCAACTCCCGGATACCGCAGGAGTGCTTTGGGTGTGCCAAACGTCACAACGTAACTGGGTGGCTATAAAGGTACACTACGGGTATCTCCAAAAGTGTCTGTTGGGTTGGCACGAATCGAGAATGGGATTTGTCACTCCGTGTGACGGAGAGGTATCTTTGGGCCCACTCGGTAGGACATCATCATAATGTGCACAATGTGATCAAGGAGTTGATCGCGGGATGATGTGTTACAGAACGAGTAAAGAGACTTGCCGGTAACGAGATTGAACAAGGTATCGGATACCGATGATCGAATCTCGGGCAAGTATCGTACCGCTAGACAAAGGGAATTGTATACGGGATTGATTAAGTCCTTGACATTGTGGTTCATCCGATGAGATCATCGAGGAACATGTGGGAGCCAACATGGGTATCCAGATCCCGCTGTTGGTTATTGACCGGAGAGTCATCTCGGTCATGTCTGCATGTCTCCCGAACCCATAGGGTCTACACACTTAAGGTTCGGTGACGCTAGAGTTATAGAGATATTAGTATGCGGTAACCCGAAAGTTGTTCGGAGTCCCGGATGAGATCCCGGACGTCACGAAGAGTTCCGGAATGGTCTGGAGGTAAAGAATTATATATAGGAAGTGCTATTTCGGCCATCGGGACAAGTTTCGGGGTCACCAGTATTGTACCGGGACCACCGGAAGGGTCCCAGGGGTCCACCGGGTGGGGCCACCTGCCCCGGGGGCCACATGGGCTGTAGGGGGTGCGCCTTGGCCTACATGGGCCAAGGGCACCAGCCCCTAGAGGCCCATGCGCCAAAGGGACAAGAGGAGGGGAGAGTCCTAAAGGGGGAAGGCACCTCCGAGGTGCCTTGGGGAGGATGGACTCCTCCCCCCTTTGGCCGCACCCTTCCTTGGAGGAAGGGGCAAGGCTGCGCCCTCCCCCTCTCCCTTGGCCCTATATATAGTGGGGGGGGGAGGGAGGGCAACCAAACCTAAGCCCTGGCGCCTCCCTCTCCCTCCCATGACACATCTCCCTCCTCCCGCAGCGCTTGGCGAAGCCCTGTTGGAATCCCGCTACTTCCACCATGCCGTCGTGCTGCTGGATCTCCATTAACCTCTCCTCCCCCCTTGCTGGATCAAGAAGGAGGAGACGTCGCTGCTCCGTACGTGTGTTGAACGCGGAGGTGCCGTCCGTTCGGCGCTAGGATCATCGGTGATTTGGATCACGACGAGTACGACTCCATCAACCCTGTTCTCTTGAACGCTTCCGCGCGCGATCTACAAGGGTATGTAGATCCACTCCTCCCTCGTTGCTAGATGACTCCATAGATAGATCTTGGTGACACGTAGGAAAATTTTGAATTTATGCTACGTTCCCCAACACAAAGTAAAGTGCATAAGTAAAGGGCTCGGGTAAGAGATAACCGAGGCACGCGGAGACGATGATGTATCCCGAAGTTCACACCCTTGCGGATGCTAATCTCCGTTTGGAGCAGTGTGGAGGCACAATGCTCCCCAAGAAGCCACTAGGGCCACCATAATCTCCTCACGCCCTCGCACAATGCAAGATGCCGTGATTCCACTAAGGAACCCTTGAGGGCGGTCACCGAACCCTTACAAATGGCAACCCTTGGGGGCGGTCACCAGACCCGTACACTTTGCCTGTTGGAAATATGCCCTAGAGGCAATAATAAATTAGTTATTATTATATTATATTTCATTGTTCACGATAATCGTTTGTTATCCATGCTAGAATTGTATTGATAGGAAACTCAGATACATGTGTGGATACATAGACAGCACCATGTCCCTAGTAAGCCTCTAGTTGACTAGCTCGTTGATCAATAGATGGTTATGGTTTCCTGACCATGGACATTGGATGTCGTTGATAACGGGATCACATCATTAGGAGAATGATGTGATGGACAAGACCCAATCCTAAGCCTAGCACAAGATCGTGTAGTTCGTATGCTAAAGTTTTTCTAATGTCAAGTATCATTTCCTTAGACCATGAGATTGTGCAACTCCTGGATACCGTAGGAGTGCTTTGGGTGTGCCAAACGTCACAACGTAACTGGGTGGCTATAAAGGTGCACTACGGGTATCTCCGAAAGTGTCTGTTGGGTTGGCACGAATCGAGACTGGGATTTGTCACTCCGTGTAACGGAGAGGTATCTCTGGGCCCACTCGGTAGGACGTCATCATAATGTGCACAATGTGACCAAGGATTTGATCACGGGATGATGTGTTACGGAACGAGTAAAGAGACTTGCCGGTAACGAGATTGAACAAGGTATCAGGATACCGACGATCGAATCTCGGGCAAGTATCGTACCGATAGACAAAGGGAATTGTATACGGGATTGATTGAATCCTTGACATCGTGGTTCATTCGATGAGATCATCGTGGAGCATGTGGGAACCAACATGGGTATCCAGATCCCGCTGTTGGTTATTGACCGGAGAGTTGTCTCGGCCATGTCTGCATGACTCCCGAGCCCGTAGGGTCTACACACTTAAGGTTCGATGACGCTAGGGTTATAGGGAATAGATGTACGTGGTCACCGAATGTTGTTCAGAGTCCCGGATGAGATCCCGGACGTCACGAGGAGTTCTGGAATGGTCCGGAGGTAAAGATTTATATATGGGAAGTCATCATACGGTCACTGGAATAATTCGGGGGGTTACCGGTATTGTACCGGGACCACCGAAGGGGTTCCGGGGGTCCACCGGGAGGGTCCACCTGCCCTGGAGGGCCCTATGGGCTGTGTGTGGAGAGGTACCAGCCCCTTAGTGGGCTGGGTGCCTCCCCCCTTAGGGCCCATGTGCCTAGGGTTTGGGGGAACCCTAAAGGGGGGCGCCCCCCCTTGCCTTGGGGGTCAAGGCAACCCCCCTGGCCGCCGCCCCCTCCTCAGATTGGATCTGAGGGGGCCGGCCCCCCTCTCCCTTGCCCCTATATATATGTGGGGGTGGGAGGGAAGCTGCACCCCAAGTTCTGGTGCAGCCCTCCCCCTCTCCCAAGTCCTCCTCCTCTCCCGCGGTGCTTGGCGAAGCCCTGCAGGATTGCCACGCTCCTCCTTCACCACCACGCCGTCGTGCTGCTGCTGGATGGAGTCTTCCCAACCTCTCCTTCTCCCCTTGCTGGATCAAGGCGTGGGATACGTCACTGGGCTGCACGTGTGTTGAACGCGGAGGCGCCGTTGTTCGGCGCTTAGATTGGAATCAACCGCGATCTGAATCGCTGCGAATACGACTCCTTCATCCGCATTCTTGCAACGCTTCCGCTTAGCGATCTACAAGGGTATGTAGATGCACTCTCCTTCCCCTCGTTGCTAGATTACTCCATAGATTGATCTTGGTGATGCGTAGAAAATTTTAAATTTCTGCTACGATCCCCAACATTGCCAACCCTTGGGGGCGGTCACCGGTACCCGTCAAATTGCTCGGGGCGATCTCCACAACCTAATTGGAGACCCCGACGCTTGCTTGGAGCTTTACACCACAATGATTGATCTTCGAACACCACCAACCATCTAGGGCACCCAAGCACCCAAGAGGAACAAGCTCAAGGGTACCAAGCACCCAAGAGTAATAAGCTTCTCAACTTGTAACTTCCACGTATCACGTGGAGAACTCAAAACCGATGCACCAAATGCAATGGCAAGGGCACACTGAGTGCCCAAGTCCTTCTCTCTCAAATCCCACCAAAGCAACTAATGCTAGGGAGGAAAGTGAGAAGAAGAACAAGAAGGAGAACACCAAGAACTCCAAGATCTAGATCCAAGGGGTTCCCCTCACATAGAGGAGAAAGTGATTGGTGGAAGTGTGGATCTAGATCTCCTCTCTCTTTTCCCTCAAAAACTAGCAAGAATCCATGGAGGAATTGAGAGTTAGCAAGCTCAAAGAAGGTCAACAATGGGGGCAAAAACGAGCTCAAGAGATAGGGAACCATTGGGGAAGAAGACCCCCTTAAATAGGTCCCCACGAATCTGCCCGTTATGAGTAGAATAACATAGGAGCGGTACAACCGCTATGAGCACCGGTACAACCGGTTACAGGCAATAAGCGGTACAACCGGCCAACAACCGCACCACAACAGAGACTAGTCCGGTGGTTGAGCGGTACATGGCCGGTACAACCTCCGGACCAATTCTGGAGTGGTACAACCACTCCAAACACTGGTTGTACCGGTCAACCGGTACAACCTCTCCATGGGGTGGTACAACCTCTCCGTGTAAAACAGGTAAAATCAAAACAGCCACAACTTTCGCATACGAGCTCCGAATTTGATGAAATCAAGTTTGTTGGAAAGCTAAGGACAAGAGCAAACACAATCTTGATAGAAATATCAAGAAATAGCAATTGAGAAAATACCCAAAATAAAATGTTGAGAACCCTTTCTCAATTGAGACCGGTAAAGAAACTCCAAAACCGAAAACACAAAAGAAGATGCATATGAAATCGGTTTTCGATGAACTCGAGCTTGTCAAGAAGATGACCATGAGATCCAAATCTCACAAGGAGAAAAAACAAACTAGAACCAAGAGAGATGATGCAAGGATGCAATGGTTTGAGCTCTTGACGAACGATATGATCAAGCTACTCACTAGAGAGCCCCCCTTGATAGTACGACAATCGATCCTACAACCCGGTCTCCCAACTACCACTATGAGACCGGTAAATAGAAAACCTATCAAGGGCAAACCTTTGCCTTGCACATAGTCCACTTGAGCTAGATGATGACGATCTTGACTTTCTCAAGTTGGACCACCTTTCTTGATTGTGTTGGCTCGATGAAGACTAGTTGATTGCTCCCCCATACTCTACTATGGGTGAGCCACTCTTCGGCACATCTTCACAATTCCATTGACACCACAATGGAAGGGAAGCTTCAAGCTTGATTGCTCCCCCATACTCCATTATGGGTGAGCCACTCTTCGTGTTGCTCCACTTGAACTTGGACGCTGCAAACTTGATGACGATCACCACTTGATGTCATCCTCCATGGGTTGTATGAGATCTTCCTCTTGACGCAAGACCATGGAAACATACCTAACCCCCCAAAGAACTCTCGCGTAGACCATGGGTTAGTACACAAAGTGTAATGGACAATGCTTACCATACCATGGGATCACTTGATCCCTCTCGATACTTCTTCTACGCTTTGTGAGTTGATCAACTTGATTCACTCTTGACTTAGTCTTGATCAACATTGGATCTTTCCAACTCTCTTCATTTGGATGATGTCTTGAAGGTAAACATGAATGATCACACAATCTTCTTCTTCAAGACATGCTTGCAATAAGCTCAACTCTCACATGACCAATCTTTGGATAATTCCTTGAAAAGCACTTTGTCCATCTCATAAACTCCTTGAAACCAACACATGGACTTCAAGACAATCCTATGGACAAATCCTTCAAACATAACTCAATTCAACCGTTAGTCCATAGAGATTGTCATCAGTTACCAAAACCACACATGGGGGCACCGCATGTCCTTTCAGTGGTGATGTTCCCAACATATGTTGTGTCTATTTCCTTAGCCCGAAGGTTTGATATTGTTACCGACATGGCCTTTTTGAAAACATGGGAGTCTATTCATGTAGAAATATAGAAAACATAGGATTGAGATGTTATAACTCTCTACCATCTTACACACAAAGGAACACAAAGGATTCCAGAAGAACCAGTCCATGCCTACTCGTCGAAAGATTTCACCCCTCATTCTTGGCGTGAAAACTACTCCATCCTCTCAAAATATAAGGCGCGCTTTGACTTTTCTAGTCTTCTTGTACAACTTTGACTATGATTTTCAATTATTGTATGTCCACTAAATTAATATAAATATTCATGAAATAAGTATGTTCTGCAAGACAACTGCGACTTTACCACTTATACATATCCAATCCATGCATTTTTATATGTATTAATGGTTAAAGTTCTGCATCAAAGGTCGTGCAAAGTCAAACACGCATTACACTTTGGGAAGAAGGGAGTACAATTAATCTCATCCACATTGTTTGTGGTCCACGGAGACTTGTGAATATGTGCAAACATGACTCTTAAGATGCTCTACATAAATTTTGCAACTATATGAAGATAAGATTGTTCATGTTAGGTCCAAAGAAAAGAAACTTGTTAGGTCTACCATCTTGTTGGGAACCCTAGAAAATTAGGACATAATACATTGGTTAACATAATCATTTGCAATTGCATTCGTACCAAGTGTATCCAACTCTCCATAGAAAAGAATCTATGAATCAGAATGACCATGGGTTTTGCTGCGCTGGGTCTTGCATCCAATGATATGAACACTAACTGTGGACAATACATTCATCGATGCAACCACTCCAACAAAGAGATTGTGCTGCTTAAGCTGGATTTTGAGAATACATTTGACATGCTTAGTCATGACACTATTATGGACATTATGCCAGCTGAAGGATTTCTGACTAAATGGATCCAGTGGATCAATTTGTTCTATTGTACAAGCTACTCATCTATTTGTCATGACTGATGGTCTGCTGCAAACTATGCTTAACGAGGCCATGCAGAATTCTTTGATCCAACCATCCATCCATCATGTCTCTTGTCTAGACTTCCCTGTGATACAATATGCAGATGATATCATTCTTGTGTTGCTTGTTGTTTCTTCTCAACTGCTTCATATCAAGAACCTCCTGCTTCACTTTGTTGCATACACTGGTCTTAGGACAACTACTCCAAATCCACTTTGGTATCCATTAATACCCCCAGCCTCTTATGCCCAATCTTTCCTCAATCACGGGCTACCAGATTGGTCAATTGCCACTATCTTATTTTGGTCTCCCATTGAGCCTTTCAAAGCCAAAGATTGAAGATCTTACCCCCAATGCTCAATAGGATTGCCACAAGACTCAGTGGATGTGCTACTCTACTATAATTTGGAGATAAATTCACTTTGATTAAATCAGTCTTCTCCAGCATGCCAATTTTCTTCAAGTGCTCCCTTGCTACCCCCAAGACAATGGTGCACCAAATTAATTCCTACCTTAAACACGGCTTTTTATAGAAAATATGGTTTTGGGGAGAAAGGCGTGGCTCTGATTTCATGGGATAAAGCTTGTCTACCAAAATCTCATGGTGGTCTTGGCATATTGGATATCACCACTCATAACCAGGCCCTTCTGACGTAATGTCTGCATAACTTTATGAACAAAGAAGACACCCTGTGGGTAAATATTATCTGGGATATCACTTCAGCAAGTCCATGGACTTGATAACTTGGTAGATCTTTTTCATAGATCTTTGTCTATCTAGTATCATCAACAGGTCCTACTCCTCGGTACTGCTATGCATAATAGAGGATATATGTTTGTGCAGTACAAATGGACCTACACTTGGAGCTGGACTAAATATTCCTCCCTTAAGATGTACAAAGCTATGATAGGCCCAAGCCATGTTTCACAAGGTCCTTAAATTGTTCTTGAAATGCTCTGCACAACTCAGACATAAGATATTGTTCTGGCCTCTGCTCTATGACAGACTTGACACGAGGAATTTACTCCATAGAAAATCTATGTACCTAGAGAGTTATGTATGTGCTCTTTGCAATTACCATACTGAAGAAACCCTCACTCACCTCTTCTGGGATTGTGCTTTTGCCAGGGAATGTTGGAGCCACATTATTCCATTCAAGAAACATGACATCTCCAGTTATGATGAAATCTGATTATCCTTTACTGAGATTGCTATGGACATTATACTCACGAGCTGTTGGGGTACTTGGTCTATCGAAAATGGATAGATTTTCAGACAAGTTGCCCCTTATATTCCTACTTGTTTTCACTATCTGAAGGAAGGTCTCTCTCTTTTTGTGGGTGTTTTTTTTTTGCAGGTGCTGAAGGAAGGTCTCTCGGCTACTATTATCAGAGCTAAACTATTAAACGCACAAAAATTATAGTCATGGGACAGATAATCACTTATAGTTTGCTTATATTTCCAAAAACTGGCACTGGCTGATTGCCCCCCTTTGTAATATTTTTTGTACATGTTTATCATTTATAAAAAGATAAACCCATAGAACTATTTTTGTATGGTTCAGGGTTCAAAAAAACAATCATATGTATGTTTGGACTAGCATTTTTGGTCGACTTGGAGATGGGGAGTTTTCCATTTGACTTTAGTAGATCCAGTTAAGATTTTTTTTAATCCTCTTATGGTTATACAAAATCTTGGTGTTTGAATCGAATTGTTCTTAGCTATGATTTTGAAAAAGGCAAGCAAAAATAATACGGATGTACAAAAGTCAATTGTCACTCCCATAGTCTCATACTCCCCGGAAGCGGCCCTCCTCGCATGAATATTCAGGGCCCCTCTTCTATTGTAGCCGCCGAAAACTCTCGTTTTTCTTTCTTTCATCAAATATGACAGCCGAAAAGTTTTTGGCCGCAACTTTGCGTTTGTTTGCTCATGCCGCAACTGGGCAGACATGGAAAAGGGTCCCGCTTTTCTCGGGAATTAGTTCTTTATATAATCGTGAGCACATCAGACAAGAGTGTTTTCATCCAGTGGGCGGATCTTCTCCCGATATGTTAATTCGGCAAAAGTCACGGCTGCTAAGGTGCCACACCATCGCCGTGCTTTTTTTTACCCTTGTGGTAAAAACGGCTGTGCAATTCAGAGATGATGCCGCAGAACTTACAAACGAACAGTATTAGCGAAGTAAAAGAAACGGCATTTGAGAAGCAACACCAGCCGCACGTCCCGTACGGTGCTGAGTCAGGAGCCCGCATTTACGGCCGGATCTGCCGACCGCTGAAGCCCTGTGCTCCATTCACCCATACACAGGCTAGCTGAGCTGACAGGTTCACAGACTACTACTGTGCTAGAGATCTGAATCAGAGCAGAGCTGCCTCTGGGGTCGCTGGTTCCATCAGGGCTTGTGGCTGGCACTGAAGGGCCGGTCCGTTTCCTCTCTGCAATGCATTCATGAACAGAGGGCGACACTGGAGAAAATCCCAACTAGTTGCAAGTTGCAGATGTCTGTCTATGGCTATCCAGGCCACTTGGATTTCCTTGTTCGAAAAGGGGAAAACAACCACTTGGATTTTGGATGGATAACGGTAGCCATGTAAAGTGTTTTTGTCATTTGATAGTTGTGTGCGGCTGAATTCGATCGACCAAGGAAATGGAGTGTCTCAGACTGTCGAGCCAAAGGAACAACGGTCCCTGTGAATGGAAGGAAAAGTGCACCCCGGCAGAGCAGCAGCTTCGGGCTGTTTTGCTTACGTGCAAAACTGACCTGCCGCTCAAAAGACAAAGTAAAATGAGAACGCGTTCATTGTTTTTGAGATAGCTCACCACTCATGTCAAGTGGTAAAATGAGAACGCGTTATCATGAATATTCCCCAGAATAGAAATCTCCCTGCAGGTAAGCTAGACCTTTCACAATGGTCAGCATGTAATTTTGTATGCCATGGCTTTTTTTTCGTTTTAATAAAAATATATATTAAGCCATTGTTTTAGTTTATTTAACCTACTTTTTGGTTAATTAACAAAACCAGACCGTTTGATAACTGCTCGGAGCACTGAAGGGGAAGGATGTGCAATATACTGCAACACACATACCTGTAGTTCTTAACCGAATAACTGATAGTACAAAAAAAATGAATAATAAAGTGTGCCGATTATTTTGGGCCTAAGTATAACGTCCATGTGAGCGAAATCTCTTTTGCATCCCTGGAAGGTTAACCTGTTGCTATATTTCAGTGGCACAATCACCCTCCAATCACATGGTTGGCTGATTCTATTGTTTCCTGTGATTACTCTATACTTCATATGTTATGTTATGTTTTGTATAGGTAAGAAATACATCAGTAACAAGAGATGGAAAAAGAAAGTTACTAAACTGTTCCTTTGGCATGGTAGACATGTTCCCACTTTCTAAGTGGATTGCTTCAATAGCTCAGGGCATGTTATCATAATAATATACTCCCCCCGTTCCAAATTTTTTGCCTTAGATTTGTCTAGATACGGATATGCCTAATACTAAAACATGACTTGATACATCCGTCTCTAGACAAATCTAAGACAAGAATTTTGGGATAGAGGGAGTATAAAAATAACTCTATTGGTCTTTCTTTTTCTATACAATCATCGGGAGGAAAAACAGTCGGATCAAATGAATATGTGTACATTCGGTTCAACATATATTTCCACCTCGACTCGTGATAACTGTGACTTGTATGGTACCTTCAAGATGGATCAACTTTTCAAACAAAACTATTGATTATAGGATCAGGGTCACTCCACCAAAATCGATGACAAAAGACACATAACAGCTGAGCTGGGCGGGCGGGCGGCCCATTCCCGCGCGGGATGCGTGTTTGGTCGCTATCCATCCCCCAACATACGCGCACACTAGGATGCCAAATCCACTAGAGGAGCCAACGCTCATTGGCGAGTGTGGTAGGACGGGTCTAGTTCGTGTCGCGCCATTGCGTTTGTTGTTTGCTGGCTGTAGTTTTTTGTTGTGCCTTTTTTTTGGTTTGTTCTTTCCGGTTTCATATTTTTTTGTTTGGTTTTCTTTCTGTGTTTTCTTTTTAATACATTGTGAACACTTCTTTAACATATGATGAGCATTTTTTGAATACACACCAATCTTTTTAATATTTACTAAACATTTTTAATAAACACTGAAGATTTTTCTAATATATGATGAACATTTTTAATATACGTTGACCATATTTTTAATATATACTGAACTTTTTTAAAAATTATACTGAACCCTCTCAAAGAAATTGTACTGAAAAATATGCTTTTTTGTTTTCTAATAGGGATTTGAATTATTTAGCTCCTTAAAAGAAAACCGTTTCTTTGTTTTTTGAGGGAAACTCGGTTTTTTTGTTGAGAGAAAAAAAGCGCTCGTGCCAGAATGGGCCGCCCCATTTCCCAGGAATGCAGCGCAATCTGTTTATTGGCCCGCCGACGTTTTTCTTCCGTTTCTGTTGCTACGAACTAAGGCCCACAACGCCCTAACAAAAACTGAGGCCCACAAACTAATGAGCCCCATGTGTCAGTGAGGAAGGCATGACATAGGCACCACCCGCATCCAGCAAAGTCCCCTCGCCGCGCCGCCGCCTCCACCGCAGCTCCGCTTCTGATCTCTCCGCCGGTCCCCGAGACCTTCTCGCGCAGTCGGCCATGGCATCGCAGCAGCCATCCCTCGCCATCCTAGGTACGCTGCCTCCTCCCCTCACGGTGCTTTCCCCTAATCTTGCGCCCGTCTGACGTAACGCGCGACTGGGGGCCAACCGCAGTGCGCGAGCCCGACGGCTTCACGGTGTGGCCCGGCCCTCCCTACCCGCCTGGTTCCAGCCCGCCGCAGAGGCTCCCCAAGACGGCGTGCAGCGCCACGTCCTTCTCCAGCGACGGCTCCCGCCTCCTCGCGACGGTGGCCTCGGCCTCGGCTACCGTCTACGACTGCAGCTCGCTCTCCGTCATCAGGTCCTTCGACCTCCCAGGCCTCACCTCCGCGGCGCTCTCGCCCACTGGCTCGTACCTGCAGACCTTCCAGAAGTCGTCTTCGCCGCAGGTCAAAAATGTCACGGTCTGGCACGTTGACACCGCCACGGCGCTCTACCAGCACTACCAGAAGAACTTGTCTAAGGCCAATTGGTTCGTGCTACTAGAACTTTGGTGCTTAAATTATGATTCATGAACCTGGATGCTTAATTATACATGTACAACTTTTAATAGTGAGGCTGAACACTTCATATGATGGAGTGAAGTGCATCTGCAATTGTATCCTTTAGTTCATTGCAGGCATTTCATTGCTAAATAATTGCCCGTGGGTTGCAACGGGAGTCTAAACATTTTAGTAGTAGATGAGATTAAGCACTTATTTGGTAAGAATTTGTTGACTTACCAAAGAAAATATTATTTAGGAGAAAGATCAGATATGAGAGGAAAATTGCCATCTTATTGTTAAGCACTTGTTGACGTGCCAAAGAATATTACTATTTGGGAGAAAAATCAGAGATGGGAGGAACAAAATCAAACAGGAGAAGGGAAGGTGAGACCATATATAGTGAGGTTGGACGAAGGAGAGGTTCGACAAAAGAGAGGGTGAAACAGGAACCTTACGTTCTTTTTAAAGTACTAGAACAATGCCCGTGTGTTGCAATGCGGTATAAATATTCTAGTACGTTAAATTGTGATTTACCTTCCCATAATATGCGATTGTGTAAATAAATGTTCATCAAATTCTACCCGTGATTTACCTTATATGTTGATCATTAGTGATTTACCTGCCCATAATATGTGATTTTGTAAATAAATGTTCATCAAATTCTGCCCGTGATTTGCCTTACATTTTGATTAGAAATTTGATAAGTAAATTAAAGTGAAATTGGTTTACAAGGTAAGTAAATTAAGGTGATTCATTATTATACGGGGAAGGTTGGACGAAGGGGTGGTGGGAAGAAAAGTGAAACGGGAACCTTACATTCTTTTTAAGTAGTAGATAAAAGTAAATATAATATAATATAATATAATATAATATATATATATATATAGAGAGAGAGAGAGATAGAGATAAAAATACAATAGATGTATATGAATGTTCCAAAGCTGCATATACACATAAATATCTCCTATCACCCTTTGTAATGTTTGAAATCACTACTGAATAGGTACGACTATCCTAGATTTGTGGTGCTATTGTTTTAACTTCTAAGACATCCATACCTAGTGTAGTTCAACAAATATTGATTCACACCCGGGGTAATGATTCCAACTAGTCAGGCCTTGGATGCTTCAAAATTTGCATAACTCTTGTTTCTAGGGTGCTACGTAATCTAAACGGACTGTACACCTAAGACCGCTAATTTAATTTAGCCATAGTTTGGAATGGGTGACGAGATGCATAAAGCTTACTGGTGCATGACATGTTGATTAAATTCATAGGCCAATGGTTCAATTTTCTGCGGACGAGTCAGTCGCTTGTCGGATGGCGACCAACGAGATGCAGTTCTTTGACACAAATGATTTCACTAAAGGGATTGTGTACAAGGTAAGATTACCAGGCATAGCTGCATTGCAGCTAGCAAGTGCTCCAGGATCTCATGTTGCTGGATTTGTCCCAGAGGCAAAGGTATGACTTACTTGCTTTTGACTTTTGCAGTGTTTCTACAGTGAATTAATTTCACAAACTCAATGGTTTTGCTATCTTTCTCCTTCCTTTTTTCTTGTAAGTAGGGTGTTCCAGCCAGTGTTCAGATCTTTTCTTGTGACAAGGATGCACAAAACCAAGTTGTTGCCCGCAGGAGCTTTTTTCGCTGTTCAACTGTTCAGTTTCACTGGAACAAGGGGTCTACTGGACTTCTTATTGTTTCCCAAGCTGATGTGGATAAAACCAACCAGAGTTACTACGGTGAAACCAAGTTGCACTACTTGACAACTGATAGGGCCTTTGAAGGAATTGTTCCTCTCAGTAAGTTCTTAGTTTTTGAAATTCTTCACAAGGCTATTTTTTAAAGTCTGGTCACTAATTCTATCAGCAATTTGCAGAAAAGGAGGGGCCAGTGCATGATGTTCAGTGGTCTTCTTCAGGTTCAGAGTTTGCTGTGGTCTATGGATGTATCCTTACTCTTACATGAACCATAATATTTCAGATTTAATGTCTTGCTGTTTTCTGCACAAGTGTTCCTTGACTGAAACTCAGTTATGCCTGCCAAAGCAACAATATTCAACAAAAAATGCAATCCTCTTCATGAGCTTGGTGAAGGCCCTTATAATACGATAAGATGGAACCCCAAAGGGCGATGTATCCTTGCAATGATTTGATCAGCCAGTCGTGCTGTGTTCTCTGGTTTGAGTGGGTGTATATATATAGGGTTGCTAAAGTGCGCTAGAGCGCATTACGATTATAATGCGCTCCGACCCATAGGAGCACGGGCGGGTCACATGTCCTACTCAGCATAACCACCTATTTTTCTTGTGGAGGATAGTAAAATCACAAGAAAGTATAGTAAAAGAATTAATCTTATTACTGATGCATCTGTACGTTCTCCGTCCCACCATATAATTTAGCTACATAGTAATGATCTATGGGGGAAATAGTAACAACATTAATTGGGTTACTGCTTATGCACCGGTTCAGTGCCCATGGACATTTTTCCTTTTTTATTTGATTGCTCATAATTTATTTAGTGTTTTCCGCTCTATACAAGATATTTAGTTAGGACACAACGAATTACTACTAGATCCAACTATATTTACTAGATTCTCGTTTTTTTTTACTAGAAATAAGGTCTAGATGGTAATGGTTTTGATTCTATTACTATGATAGACGGATTACTACATAACCTAATTATTTTACTACCAAACAACTAAGAAAGAAAAATGGTGCAGATTGAACCGATGCAAGTAGTAGTAATGACAGTTAATCTATTACTATGACGAGCGGGAACTTGTGTGTGCAGCCTGTAACGTAATTAATTCTGTTACTTTTTTTCGGATGGCCCATTACTATGTGTACTAATTTTCTAGCGAGACGAGGAACCAGTGGGTGTAGCCGTAATCGATTAATTCAGTTACCATATCTGCCACGTATTTTTACTACCTTAAGAAAATTAGGTGCGTGTGTGGGTGGTCCGTGTGTACTGGCCGAACGGCGCGTGATACGGCCGGAGCGTAGAATTAGAGTTCTACGCTCATGCTCGCTTTAGCATACACACCCTTTGTTATAGTATAGTTATTAGCATAGCAATATGCGTCTAGCAAATTATTAATGTTATTTCTTTCGTGTAAGAAAAAAATCATGTTTAGCTTGGTGATATCCTTAACCCAAGTTTGTTCACCAGTTATTGTTATAGCTGGATTTGGTAATTTGCCTGGTGATATGGTATGTCATTCCGCTAAAATTTGTAGTAGGCAATAGCCTTAACAGTTAGAATGAGTGAACATTCTGACTGGGGAAGTCTTATGTGGTTTAAGAGAACCTATGACAAACTATAAAGCAAAAAAGGGCATCTTTTAATATTTCTAGGACAAACTATAAAGCAAAAAAGGGCATCTTTTAATATTTCTTCAAGTGGTTGCCACATAGCTCACAGGGTATTTTTTGTCCAGGCTTTCTGGGATTATTCAGAAAAGAAGTTGATACAGAAAGCAAAGGCTGAATGGTCTGTCATAAGTGAATGGTCCCCTGATGGTCGCCATTTTATGACTGCTACAACAGCTCCAAGGCTTCAAATAGATAATAGGTACATTTCCTGCAGCTTTAGCATGCTAGTGGAAATGGTTTAGGATCCTTGCATGATTATCTTATATTTCCTGGTGCAGAATAAAAATATTTGACCACACTGGATCTCTGCAGTTTATAAAGGAATTTGAAAAACTGTATCAGGTACGTCGACAGCATATAACCACTTCTCTGTTATCTGTACCCCATTGGTCCTAAACAATTAGTAACGTGTTGAAGAAATATATATGCAAGCCCTCACATTGCACTCATGATTGTTGCTTTTCAATTGTGCAGGTTGACTGGAAACCAGAATCTCCTGAAAGATTTGTTGACATTGCTGAGCTCACGATATCTTTGAATGGCTTAAAAATTGAAGAAACAAAGAAGCAAGGTTCCAGTATTATCTTATGCTCCATGCTAGCAAGTCTGGACAAATTATTTTCTCCTATTGACTTGTCTAGTTTCAGGACAAGGTTCTAAATCGGCACAAACATCAAGCAAGGCAGCAAAACCTGCAGGAGCATACCGTCCACCTCAATCAAAGCACACTGCAGCGCTTCAAGACAAGGTAAATATGAGAGATACATCAAATTCTAGTTATCCTGAAATGCTGGGCTTGCTATCACAAACTATAGAACGAATCACATCTGTTATACGCATCACTGACCCTGTGCTGATCAAATATTGACATTTTGTGGGGAATCAAATTTTGACTTCATTTGCTCGCTTGCCACTTTATACATACCGAAGGGTACGGTGCTGTCTGAGCACACTTTGCAGACTTCCTCATAAGAATTGGGATCTTTGATATGTGGACTAGAATGTCGAAAGAACAGAAAAAATGTGATGCCAAAAAATCATATGAATAATCATGATGGGCATCCTAGGATGAATCCATTCTTCAAAGCGATCTTGCTAAGTGTACCAGTAAATGAATAGGTGCCAGGTTAATAAAACCCAAACTGTTTCCGCCTTCCTCTCGAACTGAGCTATTTCTGGTCGCTCCTGAAGTCCTGCAATGCAGCACACTGCATGTGCATAATGTTGTGGTCAAACAGTAATAGCCTAGTCTTTGAGAGCACATATATATTGCGGGAAGATGTCCCACCAACTCATTTATTACCTAGAGAAACGAGTCGACATTTGGCATTTGTTTGTTTATTCCTGCAGAGTATTTTTAATATACTAGAAAAGAGTATACCATTGCTGCCTGCACCCGCAGGTTAGATTACCAGCATGTGCAATGACATTACGCATTCTACGACATTTCACTGAAATAATACTGTTTGCTGGTTCATGATTTTGTATCGTAACCTGATTACAGCGTTAATGGATACCGTCAGGTTAGATTACCAGCATGTGCAATGACATTACGCATTCTACGACATTTCACTGAAACAATACTGTTTGCTGGTTCATGATTTTGTATCGTAACCTGATTACAGCGTTAATGGATACCGTCAGATCTTGTTTGTTTTGGTTGCTCTGTAATCCCATAACACGGTATTAGACAAGCCTAGTACAAATTTGTTACCGGTCGAAATCATCCGTAATGAAAAGCCGCTATAGTCCCCCCTCGCTTTCTTCTCTGCGATTTATGCTGGTTAAAGCGTCGCTGTCGCGGTGCCACCGCCACCAGCCGTCGACGACCCGTCATTGCAGGCGCCGCCGCAACCAGTCGCTGTCTTTGCAGCCACCGTCGCTGCTGCAAGCTGTTGGCCTCGCTACAATTCGACATCTCCCCCAAGACACGAACGATGTGTCCTCCTTCCTCGCTCCCCATGCGCGGTAGGGAAGCTACAGTGCTACACTGGTGTTCCCTGTGTCCCTTCCTTCTCGGCTTGGACCTGGACACCATGCTTCCAGCTGGTGGTTACGTCGTCCTCGGCTGATACATACCAAACTCTAGTATTCATTAATGTTACAACGTAGGTAGCCAAACAAAATATGATCTTTGCCCATACCATTTACGTTAGATTTGCGTTTGCATTACCAATCTGGAACCAAACACTTAGTTAATTATTATTTTGTACTCTGTATGTTATACTACCTGCAGCACTCTCTGTTCGTAGTTCAAGTGGGTGAGAAAGCTCTCATTGCTCTTATATCATATACTGACTTTCCACATTATTTTGTTGAATCGCAGCTTTTCGGTGGCCTTGCTCCTACCGGGTCAGTTTCTTCATCACGGCCTGCATTTTCTTGTTTTTATCTTATGTCACTTTTGGCTCTATGCAACTCACCAACCTTGGAAATGAAACAGAGGAGAGATGAGCAAAACTGCATTGAGAAATAAGAAGCGGAGGGAGAAGCAGAAGGAGAAGAAGGCTGGGGAAGGCTCTTCCGCTGATGACAGCTGATCCACTGGCTTGTTTTGGCATTTTTCGCTGCTGAGTGAAATTCATAGTGACGAATAGTTCCTTCATTCCGAAGAAGAAATGGCTATGCATCTTGTGAATGAGAAATGACGCTTTCCAGTTACACTGTAATATGTGAGACTCGAGTCAGAGGCACAAGAATGACCATAGAATTTTACTCGACTTTTCGCGCCGAACGCACGGACAGTTTGTGTAACTATATCACAGAAAACAGTGGAGCTATTTTATTTTGTTTGTCAGATGCATGTATTTTTTTTTCTCCTAGGAAACACATCAGCAGCTCTGGTTATTCATTAAGCTGTAGAGAAGTGCCGCCACAAGACACAGAAAGAAGTCAACACAACCGCCCTGAGGTTTCAGGAAACGATCACATTGCCCCCTGAGCTTTGAAACCGGCTATTTCATCCCCTGGAGTTTGCAGAACTAGATAAAGCACCCACTGGGAGCTTTGATCTGCTCCGACGAAGAGAGAAGTCGACGCAGCCTTGCGTGCATGGAAATGACCATCACTGGACTATGACATTACACGCCACCCAGCGAGCAAGACCGACGACACCCACAAACATTTTTTTTTAAATGGACACCCACACACATTCGTTGACAGCATCGCATCCCTATTCTTTTCAGGCAATACTTCACAGCAGCAAGAGCATGAGAAACAGATAGATGGAATACATTACATCAGGAACTCGTTAACTGGTCTTGAAACATTGGTTCATGATATTCATTGCACAGTGGTACTAATCTTCCATGTTCTTTTCTTGTATTAGAGGATTGTAAACCAATGCAAAGGATGCCAACGACATCCAAGGACCAAGTGCTTAGATAAATATTCAATTTAGCCACATTGGTTCTCATATGGCTTTTACAGTTTCGATCCATCGCAAAATAGGTGACCAGCCATGACCTACATCTGATTAGCAGGCTAACCATCATAAATAAGGAATAATCGGTCTCTTCGACTACAAAATTTCCAACAACTTATACCCACATTCAAATACTTGACAAACCAGAGACAGAAATACACGCTAACCAACAAAGAACAACACCATCTGCCCCGTCAGGAAACTCCATCCATGTAAAACCTTTGCTCCAGCCAAGAAACGCAGCCAGTACCCATCTCACCCACACAACATCCATATTCTTTCAAGTGTCAAAAAAGGACGGTGGAACGCCAGAACTAAGACTTCTGGGCATGTGGACGCCAGTTCCCTCTGCAAAGCTCCTCCATAAGATGAACAAACTTTTGAGGCTGCTGCCACCACATGGGTTCCGTAGCAGCTGGCCTTTCGTACCGCTCTTCTTGAGAGCCCTCGTTTTGCATGAATTTCTCCGAGAAATTGCGCCATTGTTGCATGGAGCGCTTCAGCCGGGCAGTTCGCTTACCAGTAACCAGATATCTAGTGTAGTCCCTCGCAAGACGGTACAGCTCCTCCCCTCTGATAATATGGATGTACTGCACACCATCACACAAAAATACAAGTGATTTAGATTAAAGTCACGAGTGCTTAATGTTAAGGATCAAGCTAAGCACAAATACACAACTATGAGACTTTGTACAGGTATAAAGGTCACTTGTTATTCCCATATTGCATGTGGAGGATGCAACCTATTCATACACAAGAAACTTACTTCATAAGCACATGGTACGCAGTACATAACTAACACACAATCTTCAATACAACCCGAACCAAGTAAGCAACCAGCAATGAACTAAAATCTTTCAATACAACCCGAACCAAACAGCGACCAGCAATGAACTAAAATCTTTCATTACAACCCGAACCAAGCAAGCGACATGCAATGAACTAAAATATTTCAACCTGAACCAAGCAGGCGACTGGCAATGAACTAAAATCTTTCAATACAACACGAACCAAACAGCGACCAGCAATAAACTATCTGTCAACATACAGCGCTTGATGACTAAAACATACTCATAGAAAACTATTTTGGTACAAATGATCCGATGCTGGTTCTAATCACAAGGAAAATGCTAGATGGCACAGTTATTGTACTAAAAACTAACTATATAACAAGAAATTTCCTAAAATATAACCTAATTATTTGCTGAATAGCCATTAATCATTATAACATAACTGGAAAGTGGAGCTACACTACAGTTTACAAATCAGGAGCGGTAAATGCAAATAAATAGCATTCTGAAAGAAAGGATAAACACAAGAAGAAAGCAGTGATAGTTACCACAAGTATAAAAGCAACAGTTGCTAAGATAACTTGGACTACTTCATCCAATGATTCCTTGAATGATTCATCTTCTGGGCCACCGGAACCACCATTGCCTCCACGCCTGTTTCCATTCCCTCCACCTCCACCAGATGCTTGTTCTCTCAGCTTGGTGAATTTCTCTTTCAGCGCATCTTGTATGGGTCGTGGCTTTTTTGCATCAGCCATGGCCTTCTTCAAATGATCCATAAAGGGCTGTAACAAGGCAACAAACAAGTTAAGCAGACTGTCCTGCCACACTCCTAATAGAAACCAAATCAAATGTATGTACATGCACCTTTCCAGCACAAATCATACGGTGCATAAATTGAGAATATAGAACTCTAGTGCCCCATACAGCTAATGTTTACTTCTATGACCAAGCCAGACCATGCACCTAATTAGAAACCCAGAATATTGTTTGAATATGAATACAAAACTGTGTCTGTTACAATAACTTGGATGGTCCCACATAGGCTCTATTCTGATCAAATAAGCAATCATCAGTTTTTTTGTCAAAACAGAGAAATATCAGACACAAGCAAAAATAGCCTTTCGACCAACCAAGATTACATGAGTTAAATATCTTAGTTTCAGGAGCATGCCATAAGCATGTTTTGGGAGAAGGTGGAGCAAGGTTGAAACAAATAATGACAGATATGTTAGTTCGCTTTGAGAAAAGAACAATAGCATTCATGACTATTTTATGGGTTTAGACACATACTCTCATCATGCATAATCCAGCATAGAAACACGGAATATGCTTACATCATTGTCAATCTCAGGGTTCCCTTTTCCACTTGAGGCGCATACAGGAGTAAGCCTAGGATGGCTAGCAGCAACAAGAACAAGGCGTGGGTAGATATGCTTATCAAGCTTGCGAAATCCGAGAGGACGTGACCGTAGGGAATACTGGGGAACAGGTAGTAATCTGCAGGTCTTCCCAAGACCCGTTATGGGTCTGTCCACAATGAGCCCAGTATGAGGCTTGCAAGTTGTAGCTTGGAAGTAGCTCATGGTTTTCTTTTGCTTGAATCGCCGAATTCACCAAAGACAAGCCTGTAGATTTACAGACAGCGTGAGTTTTTTCTACGGAACAATAAATGAAGTAGGAGCAATAAACCAATCCATGTTCTTGTATTCACCATAGTTCAATCATACAAGTGGAAACATATTCAAATCTATACTCTATACCTACTAATAAAGGGCGGTGATATGCTTGGTCTGTCACGCACTTTCTTACAAAAAATCCCTGATCTATATGAGAATCAACCCGCAATACCAAGAAAAACGATTTGCCAAAATAAAATAAAAAAGATTAATATTTAGCAAAGCACTGCTTCGGGCCAATTCGTATATTGATACAAAGGTGTTTCGAGCCAGGATCGAACTCACAACCTAACCTCCCCGTCAACAACTATATACAGCCAACTGGGCCAGTTGTTGGTTGTGCTATAACAGACTGTTCGTTTGATAATTAATAGTCCCACCTCGCTTCTTTACATAAATTTTTCATAACTTAAATATGTTGGGGACTTCCCTACAGAATTAAGGAGGCGCCTTGAGAATAAACAAAAATAGGTGTGAGTCCCGGCATGGGGAACGAAGGAATTTAACTTAACCGGGTGGCTGCACGCTCCCTATAAGAAGAGAAGACTCAATGATGAAACAGCAGGTGCCTATATAAAGAGAGAGACCCAGTATAGAATGAAACAGACCCAAGAAGGAAACGGGCGTGTTCATCAGTTCCTATGAAAGGAGAGGCCCAATACAGAATGAAACAAGACCAAGAAACAGCATGTGTATGTGCCTATAAAAGAGAGACCTAATAATAAAGAATGCATTGGTTATCCATGCAATGCACAGAGAGAATGCTCCTGCTCACGCATGCATTGGTGCCTATAAGAATGCTCCTCCAATCAGCGAACGCTATGCCAACGAAGACCGGGAAAAAGACAGCAGAGATAATTAAGCCAAGCCGGGCCTAATAATAATAAATCAGGACTCCTCCACTCCGTGGCCCTCCGGCCATTTAAAACCCTATAAATAAACTAACAGAAATCCACATGCTAGATTTGTACCAAGCAAGCATAATTCATGTGTACTAATGGAAATCCACGTGCTAGATTTGACAATGAAGAAATCATAATGTTGAAGAAAAAAGTGTAGCTTTATTACCAATTAATCGGTTGAAAATCTAGCATAAACACTAGCCACAATATCAACGCAGTTGTTTTCTACTAAATAAACTAATGGAAATCCACGTGCTAGATTTGCACCAAGTAAGCCTAATTCATGTGTTCTAACGGAAATCCACGTGCTAGATTTGACAATGAAGAAATCATAATGTTGAAGAAAAAAGAGTAGCTTTATTACCAATTAATCGATTGAAAATCTAGCATAAACGCTAGCCACAATATCAACACAGTTGTTTTCTACTAAAGCAGACTGGATTTAATAGTAGTCATAAAGATCATGTGGACTAGGCAATAAGTAGTAGGATGAAACATGCTTCTGTTTTTTTTTCTTCCTCTCTTTCCAATGGTTGCAGAGAGTAGCTCACGGAGGGCGGCACTCACGTCGAGCTTGGCGAGATTAATTTCTAAAGCTCTAAGCATCCCCTTGCGCTAGCGCAGTTCAATGACAGGTGTGTCGCACGATGGCCGAGCTCATCATCTTAAGATTGACAACGTTCGGATGTGTTGTCATGGGGGGTGAGGGGTCTTGACCATGCTTATTATTGCACTACGTCGCTAAGATATTAATTCTCCCGTTGCAACGCAGGGGCATGTTTGCTAGCAAGAAGCAAAGTGGAAATACATCGAGGTTGTGAATCTATTGACGGCTTCAATTTCATCAGATAATCTTGAACAAGACAATTTCTCTTCTCCAGATGGTAGATAAAAGCAAATGCATAAGATGCAATCTTGTGGTTTAATAACCACCTTGAGGAAACATTTAGCGTGGTTCTCACAATCTCAGATCTGGATGTACGTAATGCCAAATGCCAAAAATTTAATACGGAATCCACAACTAAACATGCACTACCTTGCTCATGCTCAAACCAACTTATGGAAAACCACAAGTTAAGTGGATAAAATTCTGCCTCAGGAATGATGGCGCGGAACGACTAAAGATATGCGGACACACAGCTACAAGGAATCTCTCGTCCCTTCCCATACAACAGAATGAACCTTCTCCGGGAACTCCGTCATCACAAATCACATGCGGAAACGCAGCGGGCCGGAAAGGGGGTCGTAATCGGCGGTAAGAAACAGTATGTTTTGTTGATGCTGAAACAGTGAGGGGCTCAGATAAGGGTAGAGGCCCACCACGCCTCTCCCCATCTCCGCGGCAATTTGTACGATCAGGTACCCGAGGGGGTGAACCACAGCGCAAGCCAGAGCATCCTAACGAACCCTAATCAAAGTGGAAGGTGCCGCTAGGCACAAGCCACGAACACGACGACCGTGAGACGGGCAAACCAAACGGAGACGAGCGCACGGGAGCACGCGAACGCCGAAGGCGAGGGTCTCGGATCATGTGAATACGCGGGAGGAAAACGGGGGCGGCGGAGCAGGCGTCACGGTCGCTTACCTCGAGCACCACGGCGGCGGAAGCGGAAGGCTGGACCCCGGCGGTGGGTGGAGGCGAGGCGGGGTTTCCGCGTACGAAGGGGGAACGAGAAGATGGGACGGGGAAGAAGGAAGGAGGAAGGGAAAGAGGCGATTTGGATTGGGGTCCTCGTACTCGGTTCGGCTCCGGCAGTTTTTTTTTTTTTTTGAACACTCGGGTCGGGAAGTTTTTATTTTTTGAGAGTATCCCAGCGCCGCGCAGTGAAAGAGTTGATCGGAGCCCACAGAAACGGGTGGGCTCCCCTCTCCGCGTAGCTGCTCGGTCCTGTTTCCTGAATCGGGGTCTTCCCCTTTTTTTAAACCGGATTTATTCTGTATTATTTTCGGGGTATTTTGGTTTTTTATTTTAAGTTTTTTACTTTTAAAATCTCTTGATTTTTTAAATGGAATTTTTTTTGAATTTTGGGAAAACATTCAAATTATTAATTATTTAAAATTTTGCAATTTTCCTGAAAGTCAAGATTTGTTTTTCTAATTCATGAATATTTTTGAAATACGGAATTTTTTAAAATTTCAAGAACATTTTATGAAAGCCAGAAGCACTTTTTCAAATCTATGAATATTTTTAATATATTTTTTTGAACTTCGTGAATATTTTTTATAAATTCATACTATTTTTTAATCCTAAATTTTTTTGAGGAAAAATCCCAAACAATTTTTAAGCAACCAATTAACAGCAAAGAAAAACAATAAAAGAAAAAAGCAGGGGCACCCCGCCTCGTACATGTGCCGGCCCAAAAGCGCACGAGGGTGCTGGGGGTGCGCGTTCGGTGAGTATTTTCACCTACGCATGTAATAGGTACCCCGCCCTGATATCCCGTGCTACGCCACTTACAGCGCGATATGTGGCGCCTGAAGCTGATCGCAATGCACTGGCCCATCTAAGGCTATAGGGGAGAAGATCATCCCAGTTTTGCGAAGCTTCAGGTCATTTTTTTTGTTTGGTTTCTGGACCGTCATTTTTTTTCGAGCCATTTTTTATTTTTCTTTGTTCAAATGCGTGAACATTTTCCAAATTTCTCAACTTTTCTCAAATTTGTATTTTTTGTCAAATTCACAATCTTTTCCCAAAATTCATGAAATTATTCTATTTTATGTGTTTTTCAATTAGTTTTTTAAATTTGCAATCTTTTTAAATTATGAAATTTTCCCTATTGTTTTTTTTACAAAATAGGAACTGTTTTCGAATTCATGAACTTTTTCATTTTCTCAGTTTTTCCAAATTTATGATCTTTTTCAAACTCGTGATCTTTTTTTGGTTTTGTTTTGTGAACTTCTTTCGAGTCAACTGGGCCACTGGTCAATGGTCGACCGATCAACTAGAATCGAAGCGAACCAGTGAACGAGTGAACCAGGCGGGCATAAGGCGCCAATTAGGAGCACTCTACGCCCTGTGCGTCAAATTGTATAACAGGTCTCCTATACGGGTCGTCCACTAGCACGACCCAATAAATCACATATTGTTTCTTGCATGTTTTTTTTATTTTATTTAATATATTTTAAAGAAAATAATTAAAACCAGATAATAATAAAAAAATGTTTGCGTGCCTCAATGAAAATATTCATATATACAGAAACATTGTTGGTCTCATGTTTGTACAAAGATCTTCATGTGTTAAGGTTATACCAAAGTTATAAATGGTTGAAAACAGGAAAAGGAAAAAGAGAATGGAGATAAAATGTAGAAAGATTATACCTTAATGCTAAATTATTAGTTTTTACAAAATCAACATGTGTAGACTAGTTTCCCGACAGAAGTGCACCGGTAATACATTCCCAGTACTTTTGCTTTTAGGGGTGGAGTTTTCGTTCTAATCGTTATCCTGAGAAGGTAAGTGGGGAAGGACGTGATGTTTCCTAGCTTGAGTGAACAATAAAATCCAAAAAATTGAAAACAAATTCAAAAATTATGTTTTCTTTTGTGTCAAACATTGACAAATGTTCTAAGTTCTTGAAAAAATTCAATATTTTTTTATTGTTGAATAATGCCAAAAATAAAACAGAAATGGATTAGTTAATTCAGTAAAAGGATTACCTTGACTTAGGTCTGCCTCTGGTATAAATTAAATCATGGAATTCATGGCAATAAAAAAATCAATTATCAAAGCTGCTATTTTCAAAAGCGTTTTTGGAGTGCTTGATTCTTTTGCACGACTTCCACGAGTGGCATCCACGACGAGTGGCATCGAAAAGAGTTTTTGAATTTGTTTTCATTTTATTAGAAATTACGGTTCATCACAAGCCCATTTGAGCTCCGGAGCAGAAGAGGACTTTCGAGTGGAGAAGTATGTTTAGCGTGAGAGCGAACAAACTTTTTTTTCTTCTAAGAAATGCATGTGATGGGCATCTTATATCTAATAATTAACAAGGAAAACCGTAGTCAGTACAATGAAAAAGCTGAGCCGCCAACTCCTCGATGCGACGCACGCTTGCAATCTGGTAATCACTTTCCACTGATGTAACCACAAATCTTTGTAAATGGCATCCGACAATTGCGTGAAGTTGACATGCTCAATAACTAGCTTACTCCTAATAATCTAGAGTGTCTAGAATAACACCCCAAAGCATAGCCAATGAAGACGACGATCGGTAATAGTGTGATTCCAATATTTTCGTAGTGGTCACGAAAGTTTGAAGGCCAACCATTTTATGAATGCAACTCCATGGGAGTTGAGTTGTGACACAAAAGAAAAATATATGATTAGAGCCCTCACCCACGTCACCCAAAAGGACACCGTCCATCTCCAAGACGGTTATGCTTGCGGACCTCCCCCCCCCCTAAGGACCCCGACCGTGAATGAGCTGCCACACAAAGTATGTGATTTTTCAGGGGAGCTTAATCTCACAGATTTGATATACCTCGTCTGCACCGAGAGTAACAACAATTTCCTGAGATAAGGAGCTAGTCCAGAACCATCCATTGAACTCCATGTGCCAAGACATAATGGTCATGCTCAAATGTTGGGTGTGTGGTTTCATGGGACGTCCATATAATTTAGGATAAGTTCACAAGTAAAGTGTTTTATTAGTTTCAGTAAGAACTTTCTCTAAAAACGGTTTTTAACAATGGCGTGTCTGCAACAGCGGGCGAGTGGTGGCGACGGCCAGCGGTGGCACGGGAAGGACCATCTTTCCGTAGACGAAGAGGAAGTTTGGAAGAATTTATGAGATCCCGAATAATTTTGTGTGCGTTTTATAAACTTCTTCTTCTTTATTCATTCATAAGTAAACTAGCATTGTTTACAAGTAAAGGAATACCCTTATTAGGGGCGTTATCCATCCAAACACTTAGAGAAGAAAACCTAGCTAACCTTACTAGTACATGAGCTACTCGATTACGTTCCCTATTACAATGATCATAAGTGACATGGAAAAACCTAATGACAAGAAATAACAATCACTATAATGGATGAAGCGACTGAAGAAGAGTAGCCTTGGCTCAACGCATGCATCACCTCCACACTATTCGAATTCACTCCAATCTTACTGCATCCGACGGTATTAGTAAGATCCAAACAAAACCTCACTGCAATTGCTTCTGCTGTGAACGAGTCGAAGCAAAGGTCCATCTTTTCATTAGCAGCCGCTATAAATTCCCCCCTATGGTTCAGGATAACCGCTCCAAATGTTGCTGCGAGTGTGTCACTATCAAATACCGCGTCAACATTTAATTTCACGTAACCATACTTTGGTTTCACCCAAGCATCTGAACAGATGTGAGCCTTTGGGCTATAAGAGATGGTATAATTTGCTACTAAGCCTCTCATTGACATATTGATTTGATATGCACTTTGAGTTTCTTCGTCATGTGTCAATTTTCACCTTTCATACCACAAATATCAAGTCGTTGTTGCCATCGTTTCTCTGAACTTCGGCAAGCCCAACACTTGAATTTGTTGTTCTGGAAGACACAAAAGATGTGCCAACACAAGCTTATCTGCCTTGTCAACTTTCAGTGCATGTTTGATAACAAGCTCAAGACCGAGCATCTTCCACACGTCCATTGTCAATTTGCATTCGAACAACATATGTCTTATGTCATCAGGCCCCTGTTACAGGCTGGACAACTCGAATTTATTTTCAAGTGCTTATTAGCCAGGATAGATCGACAGGGAATAGCACTCTGGAGCGCGTGCCACATAAATATTTTTATTTTTTCTGGGCAGACTAAGTTCCATACTGAGGCCCATGTATAAGATGGGTTTGAACCTCCAGCCGTTAATTCCAACTTGTGCCCAAATTAAAATTCCCATTCTGTATGACATGCAGATCGCACCGTGAAAGTCCCTGACTTAGACATGTTCCATGCCAGAAAATCTGTCATCTCATGTAATGATAGTGGAATGGCCAAAATCCTTCATGTATATATTTTGTGTGTTTACGAAACTGCTGGAGAGTTTTCTTTTGTCTATTTTCTCATAAAACCAGACTTTTCTTTCGGATACGAAGCAACTCTGACTGTTTGGCAGTGCCGGAGACCGAAGAGGCAAGCGGCGATTATCAAAAAAAGAAAGAAAAGCTGACTTCCCTCACGGCCTCACCAAAGTCAGGCTGGCCAGTTTGCTGGAAACTCATAACGGTACGTGCCGAGTCAAACATTACCACCGTGTCACGTAGGGCAAGCATGAAATTTCAGCGGCTGCGTTTTTTCAGCACTAATTGTCAACCATGACAACCCCAGCCCTAACCCACCGAGTGATGGGCTGAAGATGTATGGTAGCCGTATCTCTCTGGAACAAAGGTACACTTATCTTACTCCCTCCATTTCACAATATAGTGCTTCCTCTATTTCCGTGTTTTAACTTTGACCGTAAATTTAACTACCAAAACCGATTGTGCTGAGAGCAAAAATTATATTAGCGAATTCGTGTTCGAAAGAAGTTTTCAATTATATAATTTTTTCTCCCGCCGCAGTTTGTCTTGTTGGTTAAATTTATGGTCAAAGTTGAATCTCGAAAAGCACGGTCGCACTATATTTTGAAATGGAGGGAGTACTCATCAGTATTGGCCGTCGCCTGTCGCATCAGGAAACCCACGACCGTTCCCGGCGAGCTGCCGTCCAGCCTTTTCTTTTCGTATCAATTTTGCTTGTACGTAACGGGGAAAGCAACCGGTTGCTATTGCAGTCGTGACGCCCTCTCCTCCACGGCAAAATGCAGCAGCCGGATGCTTATTTTGGCTAGTCCGACCTATTTTTAGGACGCTTCTCTTCTCTATATGCTGGGGAGTCTGTGGCTCGCAGGCTGCTCATCATAGAAAAAAAAGAACGTGAAACGCAGGCTGCGTACGCTGCTGGAGTGAAGCTCGCAAACGTAGACGCGGTTGACGTTCACGTACCAATTCGCAACGTGCACGCGCCGACTGCAGTTTGACCAAGCCCTCGTTGGACTTGGAAGAAAATGGTCAGACGCTCACACAAAGGGGTCACGTCAGTCACTCCCCCCGGGCCATCCGGAGAACCCTATATAAACAGCAGCGAACCATCGGAAGCTTGACATCGATCACACGGGCTAGCCACAGAGCAACGAACTCGGGTCATCAGCAACGAACCATGGCGCGGGTGCTGGCTCTCGGCGCCGCCGCGGCTTTCCTCCTCCTGGCAGTGGCATCGACCATGGCGGCCGCGCAGAACTGCGGGTGCGCCGCGACCGAGTGCTGCAGCCGCTGGGGGTTCTGCGGCACCACCGGCGAGTACTGCGGCACGGGCTGCCGCTCGGGCCCCTGCACCGTGCCCGTCACCAACAACGTGTCCGTGCCCGCCATCGTCACGCCGGCCTTCTTCGGCGCGCTCGTCGCCCAGGCCGCCGACGACTGCGCCGCCAAGGGCTTCTACACCCGCGACGCCTTCCTCACGGCGCTCGGCGGCTACCCCGCTTTCGGCCGCACCGGCTCCGACGACGACTCCAAGCGCGAGATCGCCGCCTTCTTCGCCCACGTCAACCACGAGACCATAAGTAAGCTCACCACGCACGCCGACAGTTCACCACGCTTATATATATATATGTAGCCCCGAGCCCTGACCATGATGAGCTTGTACTACTACGAAATGATTTGCAGAGTTCTGCTACATCGACGAGATCAACGGGCCGAGCAAGAACTACTGCGACCCGACGAACGCGGAGTGGACGTGCGCCGCCGGGAAAGGCTACTACGGCCGCGGGCCGCTGCAGATCTCGTGGAACTACAACTACGGGGCGGCGGGGCAGAGCCTCGGCTTCGACGGGCTCAACGACCCGGACGCGGTGGCGCGGAGCCCCGTCCTGGCGTTCCAAGCGGCGCTCTGGTACTGGATGAACAGCGTGCACGACATCATCGTCTCCGGCCAGGGGTTCGGCGCCACCATCAGGGCCATCAACGGCGCGCTCGAGTGCAACGGCAAGAACCCCAGCGCCGTCAACGACCGCGTCGCCTTCTACAAGCAGTTCTGCCAGCAGTTCGGCGTCGACCCGGGGACCAGCCTCACCTGCTAATTAAGCTCACTGTTTAGGACATCGCGTGGACTTGGTTGTGGCATATGTGCGTGCATCTGATTCGGACAGACATATTCAGGATAAGATTGCTTTCGGATTTGACACTATACTTGTTAATTTGATAATTTTTGGACGCCGATATTGACCTGACGTTCGGTCTGGCGACCACCCACCAAAGGTTCATCATCAGGAAAGAAGCTATCGATCGAACGAGATCGTTCCATTCGGTCTTCTTGTAGCGCGAACACGAAGCCTTAGGTACATGACTTTAAATACGTAAAACAAAAATACAAATAAAAGCAATGATTTCTATACTAAAAAATCCCATGAAGTTCAGCATGGATCCGATGAAAAAATGGCTTAAAAACTATATTTACAAAAAAAGGCACTTAGAGTAGAGAAAACAAAAACTAAAAAAATGGCATGCATGAAAAATGTCATTCAAACTTAAGTTGCCAATGTGTTTTCATGATATGATGCAAAAAAAAAAGAAGGAATAAAAATGTAAAAAAAAAAGAGTGTCATGATAACAAAATTGACGTAGTGTGTTTAAGTTTGCCATGGTGTTCAAAAAATTGAAATGTGCCATGGTGCAAAAAAGAAAAATTGTGACGCTATGAAAATAAATTGCCATGGTACAAAAGTAAAAGAAAAGGAGGGTAGACGTGGCACAGTGATGAAGTCCTCCTCACTTGTGCCAAGAGGTCCTAGGTTCGAACCAGTCTCTCTGCATTGCAATGTAGCAGGGGTAAGACTAGCACTGGCGGAGCTTCGTGAGGGCAAAAGCGTGCCATGGCCCGCCCAGCCCCAGCAGGTAATACGTACATATACTACTTACAGCCCAGCCCACGACTGCATCGCTCGCTCGCAGCACCACCTCGTCACGCTTCTCTCCTTCGCATGCAGCCACGATCGCTCTATGCCCTCCCCCCCTCGATTCCTCATCTTATACAGCAGAGTGCAGAGTAGCTGACTGATACTAGTGCATGGGTCACGCGTGCAGCCGCGCGAAGGGCCAGAGAGAGGTGGCCGGGAGCCGTGAGGGTCGAGCTCCCAGTCCCACCATCACAACGAGTAGCAGGTTCGAGCCCATACCCCAGGCGGGTCCCTAGCAGGGGCCAGCTGGGGGATGAGCACCGCTACATAGGCACATCATTGTTGTTGTTCAGGGTTCAGTAGAGTTTTAGGTGTTGAAAGTTTCAGTTTCGACTGTAGCTACATTTCTTTAGTTTCGTCAGAAATAACCGAGCTGCGACTCGACCGTAGCTAGCTAGGATTGCGGCACCCTGACCCGATCATGGAATCGCACGATGAAACGGTCATGGTGCCATGACATGCGACGAGCAGGGAGTACTGGGATGGCGGTACTCACGACCCGAACATGCCTGTTTTTTCGTTTTCCGTTGAAGTCTGTAACGACTGAATAAAAGAAGAGAAACAGTAAAGCTACATATAGTTCGCAGAGCAAAGACCTCCCTCTCTCGTGTGCTCACTCTTTCTTCCGTAACTCTGGTGATCGCCGGAGTTCCAGCTTGGCAGGGTTCGTCCGGTAATCACTACATAATTGCCATGGACAACAAGGCTAATCAACGCAGAGATTTGATTCTCAATAGAAAAAGAGATGATGTGATTACATATGAAGTTTAGGAAGACTTCTGAGCAGCAGCTCATCATCCTTTGCTTGAGTTGATTTTTTTTGTGTGTTTTCTTTTATCTTGGCCCGCCCAGGATTTTTTTTGTAGCTCCGCCACTGAAGACTAGGTTCCTGTAATCCCTCCCCACACACCACCTTGTGTTGGAGTTTCTATGCATTGGGTCTGTCCTTTTACAAAAGTAAAAGAAAAAATTGCCGTGATAGATAATGAAAAACAAGATACCATGGGTTGTTTTAGTAAGATTTGCCATGGTTTAAAAAAATAAATTCGCCATCGTATTTAAAAGCAAATCTTGCCATGCTCAAAAGATTATTTTCAAAGGCAGAAAAAGGAAAATAGCCCTGCCAATTTGCATTTGTATAAGGTGGCAAAAATGTTGGTTAAAGTGTACCATTTTTTTAGTAATAATTTCCATGTTTCATAAAAGTAAATTTACCATGGTCCATGGAAAAGATTTTCCATGAACATTGAAAAAGTGAACTTGCCATGGATGTAAAGTACATTTACCATGGCAATAAAAGGATGAATGTCATGAAAAATTAAAAGGTAAATTTTCCATGAGTGATAAAAATTAATTTTCCATGTATGTGAAAGTAAAATTGCCGTGGAGAATATAGCAAAATTCTTCATGAAAAAATAAATTAATATCTGACATGTCACTAAAAGTAAAATTGCCATGGCAAAAGTAGACTAAACTTTGCCATGGAAAATGAAGTAAATTTTCCATGGAAAATGAAGTAAGTCTGCCATGCTACAAAATAAATTTGACATGTTCTTATAAGGAAAAATTCTTATGAAGATGAAATTTTCATATATTTATCGCGTGACTATTCTAAAAAAATGTTTGAAATTATGCTACGAGGTACGAGACACACTTTGGCATTGTCCAAAAAGAAAGAAAAAAGTTGCCACGGTCGATTACGTGAATTCGCCAGGGACCATAGAAAAAAAGAAGGTCGACATTGTCATAAAAAAAGGAAATTTGCATGGGCCATGAAGTGAATTTGCCATGGGCCATAAAACTGAATTTGCCATGACAAGTTTTTTTTATAAAACTGAGCCTTGTAAAAAAGTGTGGTTGTGGCATGGCAAGGGTTGTATTGGTGAAATGGCAAAGTCTATATTGATGACATGGCAACAACTAAAAACTATTGCCATGATAAAAGCTATAGATTTTCCATAAACGATTGAAAAAGTAAATTTGCCATGGATGTAAAGTACATTTAATAAAAGCTATAGATTTTCCATGAACAATTGAAAAAGCAAATTTGCCATGGATGTAAAGTACATTTATCATGGCAATTAAAATGTCAATTTGCCATGGAAAAATTCAAAAGTAAATTTGCCATGAGTGATAAAAAGTTAATTTACCATGTATGTGAAAGTAATTTGTCGTGGAGAATATAGTAAAATTTGCCATCGCAAAAGAAAGTAATATTTTCCATGTCTTTAAAAGTAATTAGCCATGATATTATCTAGAAGTTTAGTAGCTTCTCCTAATGTAATTTTCATAAAAGTACCTCCTGGACGGAATCTAAAAGATTTCTAGATGCAAAATTCAATTCGGCGTAAAATTTTTGTATGATCATCCATAAACTTAAACCATGAGTAGGGCAATTTCTTATCATCAATTTCACCCTCTCCCAAGATTGTGCAACATGTTCATTATCAAGTTACTTAAAATTCATTATATTGTTCCTAAGGGCGATAATCTTAGCGGGAGGAAAATACTTGAAAATAAAAGCATCTTTGCACTTATTCCATGAATTAATACTATTTTTAGGCAAAGATGAAAACCAAGTTTTAGCACGATCTCTTAGTGAGAACGAAAATAACTTCAATTTAACAATGTCATTATGCACATCTTTTTTCTTTTGCATATCACAGAACTCAACGAAAGTATTTAGATGGGATGTGACATCTTCACTAGGAAGGCCAGAAAATTGATCTTTCATAACAAGATTCAGCAAAGTGGCATTAATTTTATAAGTTCCGCACTAGTGGCGGGAGTAATCAGAGTACTAATAAAATCATTATTATTAGTATTTGATACGTCTCCATCGTATCTACTTTTCCAAACACTTTTGCCCTTATTTTGGACTCTAACTTGCATGATTTGAATGGAACTAATCCGGACTGACGCCGTTTTCAGCAGAATTGCCATGGTGTTATTTTTGTGCAGAAATAAAAGTTATCTGAATGACCTGAAAATCAACGGAGATTATTTTTGGAATATATAAAAAATACTAGCGAGAGAATCAACGTCAGGGGCCCACACCCTGTCCACGAGGGTGGAGGGCGCGCCTTGATAACCCACAAGTATAGGGGATCACAACAGTTTTCGAGGGTAGAGTATTCAACCCAAATTTATTGATTCGACACAAGGGGAGACAAAGAATATTCTCAAGTATTAGCAGCTGAGCTGTCAATTCAACCACACCTGGAAACTTAATATTTGCAGTAAAGTATTTAGTAGCAAAGTAATATGATAGTAGTGGTTACGGTGGTAAAAATAACGGTAGCAGTTTTGGTTTTATACTGATTGTAACAGTAGCAACGGAAAAATAAATAAGCGAAGAACAATATATGAAAAGCTCGTAGGCAATGAATCGGTGATGGATAATTATGTCGGATGCGATCAATCATGCAACAGCTATAACATAGGGTGACACAGAACTAGCTCCAGTTCATCAATGTAATGTAGGCATGTATTCCGAATATAGTCATACATGCTTATAAAAAACAACTTGCATGACATCTTTTGTCCTACCCTCCCGTGGCAGCGGGGTCCTATTGGAAACTAAGGGATATTAAGGCCTCCTTTTAATAGAGTATCGGACCAAAGCATTAACACATAGTGAATACATGAAATCCTCAAACTACGGTCATCACCGGTAAGTATCCCGATTATTGTCACTTCGGGGTTAACGGATCATAACACATAATAAGTGACTATAGACTTGCAAGATAGGATCACGAACTCACATAAATTCATGGAAACATGATAGGTTCAGATCTGAAATCATGGGACTGGGCCCTAGTGACAAGCATTAAGCATAACAAAGTCATATCAACATCAATCTCAGAGCATAATGGATACTAGGGATCAAACCCTAACAAAACTAACTCGATTACATGATAATTCTCATCCAACCCATCACCGTCCAGCAAGCCTACGATAGATTTACTCACGCACGTCGGTGAGCATCATGAAATTGGTGATGGAGGAAGGTTGATGATGACGATGGCGACGGATTCCCCTCTCCGGGGCCCCGAACGGACTCCAGGTCAGCCCTCCCGAGAGAGTTTAGGGCTTGGCGGCGGCTCCGTATCGTAAAACACGATGAATCCTTCTCTCCAATTTTTTCTCTCCGAACACGAATATATGGAATCAGCATGGACGTCAGTGGAGCATCAGGGGGCCCATGAGGCAGGGGGCGTGCCCTCACCCTCGTGGATAGGGTGTGGGCCCCCTGGCCTTGATTCTTTCACCAGTATTTTTTAATGTTCTAAAAATAATCTTCGTTGATTTTTAGGTCATTCCGAGAACTTCTATTTCTGCACAAAAATAACACTGTGACAATTCTGCTGAAAACAACGTTAGTCCGAGTTAGTTCCATTCAAATCATGCAAGTTAGAGTCCAAAACAAGGGCAAAAGTGTTTGGAAAAGTAGATATGTTGGAGACGTATCAACTCCCCCAAGCTTAAACCTTTGCTTGTCCTCAAGCAATTCAGTTGACAAACTAAAAGTGACAAAGAAAAACTTTTACAAACTCTGTTTGCTCTTGTTGTTGTAAATATGTAAAGCCAACATTCAAGTTTTCAGCAAAGATTATGAACTAACCACATTCACAATAATATTTAGGTCTCATGTTTACTCATATCAATGGCATAATCAACTAGCGAGCAATAATAATAAATCTCGGATGACAACACTTTCTCAAAACAATCATAATATGATATAACAAGATGGTATCTCGCTAGCCCTTTCTGAGACCGCAAAACATAAATGCAGAGCACCTTTAAAGATCAAGGATTGACTAGACATTGTAATTCATGGTAAAAGAGATCCAGTCAAATTATACTCAATGTAAACTAACAATAATACATTCAAACGACAGCGGTGCTCTCCAACTGGTGCTTTTTAATAAGAGGATGATGACTCAGCATAAAAGTAAATAGATAGGCCCTTCACAGAGGGAAGCAGAGATTTGTAGAGGTGCCAGAGCTCGATTTTGAAATAGAGATGAATAATATTTTGAGCGGTATACTTTCATTGTCAACATAACAACCGAGAGATCTCAATATCTTCCATGCTACACACATTATAGGCGGTTCCCAAGCAGAATGGTAAAGTTTATACTCCCCCACCAACAACAAGCATCAATCCATGGCTTGCCCGAAACAACGAGTACCTCCAACTAGCAACAATCCTGGGGGAGTTTTGTTTGCAATTATTTTGATTTGATTTGAGCATGGGACTGGGCATCCCGGTGACCAGCCATTTTCTCGTGAGTGAGGAGCGGAGTCCACTCCTCTTGAGAATAACCCGCCTAACATGGAGGATACAGATAGCCCTAGTTGATACATGAGCTATTCGAGCATACAAAACAGAATGTTTATTTGAAGTTTTAGAGTTTGAAACATACAAATTTACTTGGAACGGCAGGTAGATACCATATATAGGAAGGTATGATGGACTCATATGGAACAACTTTTGGGGTTTATGGAATTGGATGCACAAGCAATATTCTCGCTTAGTACAAGTGAAGGCTAGAAAGAGACTGGGAAGCGACTAGCTAGAGAGCGACAACAGTCATGAACATGCATTAAAATTAATCAACACTGAATGCAAGCATGAGTAGGATATAATTCACCATGAACATAAATATCATGGAGGCTATGTTGATTTTGTTTCAACTACATGCGTGAACATGTGCCAACTCAAGCCACTCGAATCGTTCAAAGGAGGATACCACCCTATCATACCACATCACAACCATTTTAATAGCATGTTGGCACACAAGGTAAACCATTATAAACTCCTAGCAAATTAAGCATGGCATAAGCAACTATAATCTCTAATTGTCATTGCAAACATGTTTCATTCATAATAGGCTAAATCAGGAATGATGGACTAATCATATTTACAAAAACAATAGTGGTCGAGTTCATACCAGCTTTTCTCATCTCAATCAGTTCATCATATATCGTCATTATTGCCTTTCACTTGCATGGCCGAATAGTGTGGATAATAATAATAGTGCACGTGCATTGGACTAAGCTGGAATCTGCAAGCATTCAATTCAAGGGAGAAGACAAGGTAATACAGGCTCTTTGTTAGATCAACAATAATGCATATAAGAGCCACTCAACAATTTCATCATGGCATTCTCCTCTCGACCCCCAAAGAACAAGAAAGAAATAAAACTATTTACACGGGAAAGCTCCCAACAAGCAAAAGAAGAACGAGAAATGTTTTTGGGGCTTTTAATTACTACTACTACAGACATGGAAAGTAAACTAGCTAAAAGCTACAGATAATTTTTTTGTTTTTTCTTAAGGATTTTCAAACACACAAGAAGAAAACTTAAAAAGAAAATAAACTAGCATGGATGATACAATGAAAAAGTATGAGCACCGACAACTGGCATGAGTGTGTGAACATTAATGTAATGTCAGTGAGAAATACGTACTCCCCCAAGCTTAGGCTTTTGGCCTAAGTTGGTCTATGCCCATGGATGGCCTGGTGGATATCCGAAGTTGAAGCCGGGGTTGTACTGAGATGCATCAGCTACTGCCTGAAGGGCTGTAGCTTGGAGGCGGGCTGCCTCCGCGCTCCTCTCGTACTCGTTCGCCTCCTCCCTGGTTATAACATATCTCCTTTTTGCCTGAAAGTCAAAGAAAGTAGGAGCAGGGAGGGCGACATGATAGGTGCGTCGTCTGTCAAAGATTAGTTGGTACTGGAGGGACTGATCATTCCTCTCAACAAACTGATGACGAACCATAGCATTATAATCTAAATAAGCAGGAGGCAACTCAATATCATCTCCACATATGGGTGTCTCAAGAAAATCAGCTAAACGGGTTGCAGAAATTCCACCAAAGAAATCTCCATTAATATTATTATTATGCAACCTGCGTGCAACAATGCCCCCCAAGTTATATTGTCTATCTCCTAATACAACACTCTTGAGAACATTAAGATCAGGAACGCACATGTGACATGCCTCGTCCTTACCGTTAATGCATCTACCTAAAAAGAGAGCAAAATAATGTATGGTAGGAAAATGAATGCTCACTATGGTGGCTTGTGTTATTTCTCTAGATTCCCCCATAGTTATACTAGCAAGAAAAATCTTTATATTCAGATTTGCGAGTCTCACTAGCACTACCCCACTGAGGAAGTTTACAAGCAGTATTAAACTCTTCTAAGTCCATGGTATAAGATTTATCATAAAGATCAAACATGACAGTTTGAGAATTGCATGATGATGTAAATAGAGGTACTGATGGCACTTATCTAACTCGAAGCTCTCAAGATCAGTGTTACGCACATATGCTTCAAATTCCTCCTTAATTCCTGCCCGGACCATGAAATTTTCTGACGGCCATTCACAAGGCCACATTTGAGCTTCTCTTGGTAGTTCATTGTCCGGCTCGCGTATTGCGGGCCTTGGGCCTTGCTTCCTTGAGGAACCACCTTGGTACATTTTCCTAAACATATTTCTTCCTGTGAAAAATTTCTGAAATTTTTAGTAACTCAAAAATAAAAGTGAACCAAACTCAACAAGATTGATAGCAACTACTCCTACAAGTGCCTAGAGGCTATATCATGCATTAAAACTACTTTTGACCACATAAATTTGACATGCAAGCTCAAGAACAGGGTCACCTAAGAAGCAAAAATTTGCAACAAATAAAGCACTAGAACAAAAACTAATTGGACCATTTGAGGAGTCACATACCGAAGAACAATCCCCCAAAGCAGTTCTGTGAATGGAGCTTTGAGCAAGGAGGTCGAAAATGGCAGCAAGATGAGCTAGAACACGGGTTTGAGCTAGGTGGGAATTTTTTCTGGAGCAAGACGAAGGGTGTGGGTGCAAGGATAAGTGGAGGGGACCCACGTGGGGTCCACGAGGAAGGGGCACGCCCAGGGGGGTAGCGCCCTCCACCCTCGTGGGCACGTGGTGGGTCCCTCTGGTGTGTTCTCAGTGCGAGCTATTCTCAAATATTCTAGAAAAAATCATATTAAATTTTCAGGGCATTTGGAGAACTTTTATTTTCGAGGTATTTTTATTGCATGGATAATTCAGAAAACAGACAGAAAATACTATTTTTGCTTTATTTAATCTAAATAACAGAAAGTAAAAAGAGGGTACAGAGAGTTGCGTTTTCTAAATTCATCCATCTCATGCTCATCAAAAGGAATCCACTAACAAGGTTGATCAAGTATTGTTAACAAACTCTTTTCGAATAACCTAAAACCAAAGAATTTTCGAATAACACTAGGTTACCTCAACGGGGATATGCATGTCCCCAACAATGAGAATATCATATTTCTTCTTGAAAGTAGGAAGAGGAAATTCAAAACCTCCAATAGTAATAGTTGGAATTTTTCCAATAGAATTGATACTGTGGACTTGAGGTTGTTTCCTCAGAAAGTGTACCGTATGCTCATTACCATTAACATGAAAAGTGACATTGCCTTTGTTGCAATCAATAACAGCCCCTGCAGTATTAAAAAATGGTCTACCAAGGATAATCGACATACTATCATCCCCGGGAATATCAAGAATAACTAAGTTCGTTAAAATAGTAATGTTTGCAACCACAACAGGCACATCCTCACAAATACCGACAGGTATAGCAGTTGATTTATCAGCCATTTGCAAAGATATTTCAGTAGGTGTCAACTTATTCAAATCAAGTCTACGATATAAAGAGAGAGGCATAACACTAACACCGGCTCCAAGATCACATAAAGCAGTTTTAACATAGTTTCTTTTAATGGAGCATGGTATAATTGGTACTCCTGGATCTCCAAGTTTCTTTGGTATTCCACCCTTAAAAGAATAATTAGCAAGCATGGTGAAATTTCAGCTTCTGGTATCTTTCTTTTATTAGTAACAATATCCTTCATATATTTAGCATAAGAATTCACTTTAAGCATATCAGTCAAACGCATACGCAAAAAGATAGGTCTAATCATTTCAGCAGCGCTCAAAATCCTCATCATCCTTTTTCTTGGATGGTTTAGGAGGGAAGGGCATGGGTTTCTGAACCTATGGTTCTCTTTCTTTACCATGCTTTCTAGCAACAAAGTCTCTCTTATCATAATGTTGATTCTTTGATTGTGGGTTATCAAGATCAACAACAGGTTCAATTTCTACATCACTATCATTACTAGGTTGAGCATCAACATGAACATCATCATTAACATTATCACTAGGTTCATGTTCATTACCAGATTGTGTTTCAACATCAGAAATAGAAATATCATTGGGATTCTCAGGTGTGTCAACAACAGGTTCACTAGAAGCATGCAAAGTCCTATCATTTTTCTTCTTCTTCTTCTAAGAAGAACTAGGTGCATCAATATTAGTTCTCTGAGAATCTTGCTCAATTCTCTAAGGGAGGCCCTCAGGATACAAAGGTTCCTGAGTCATTTTACCTCCTCTAGTCATAACTCTAACATCATTATCATTTTTCTTATTATTTAATTCATTGAACAAATCATTCTGAGCCTTAAGTACTTGTTCTACTTGAGAGGTAACCATAGAAGCATGTTTACTAATGAGTTTAAGTTCACCTTTAACACTAGCCATATAATTACTCAAGTGTTCAAGCATATCAGAATTGCGTTTCAATTGTCTACTAATATAAGAATTGAAGTTTTCTTGTTTAACAATAAAATTATCAAACTCATCTAAGCATTGGCTAGCAGACTTATAACGAGGAATATCACCTTCATCAAATCTATAGAGAGAATTTGCTTTTACTACCTCTATCGGGTTATCAAGACCATGTATTTCTTCAATAGGTGGTAAATTCTTAACATCTTCAGCTTTAATACCTTTTTCTTTCATAGATTTCTTTGCCTCTTGCATATCTTCAGTACTGAGAAATAGAATACCCCTTTGCTTCGGAGTTTTCTTAGGAGTTGGTTCAGGAAGTGTCCAATTATTTTCATTAGTCACTACAAAAAAAGACACATCCATGACATTTTGGGCCGAACGAATTTTTTTTCTGTCATACATATGACACTTCTATGACGATAATTGTGACAAAACCCGGTATCATCATAGATGTGGTGGGCTCCTACTTCTATGACAAAAAATCATGACAGAAAATGGGCTTTTCGTCCTGGGCGGGCCGGAGACACAGCTGCATGACATTCTTTGGGCCGTCCATGATGAAAAAAACCGTGGTAGAAGCGAGGGCGAGGAAAATTTCGGGGAGTTCCCGGTTACGGTGGGAGGTCGGGGGCTGAGCGATGCACATTTCTCTCGTACACATACGCACGTGTGTGCGAGGCATTGGCTCTAACTGAACCCGAGCGAGGCGTTGGGCTCTAACTGAACCCGAGCGATTGCACTGCAGGATATGCATTACTGAACCCGAGCGATCGATCGATGACTGTTAACTGAACTCGATCGAGCGATTTCTTCGCTACTGCTGCTAACTGAAGCCGATCGATGCTGCCTCTGGATGAACA